>NC_090933.1:198254855-198565050 GCF_040938575.1 Ambystoma mexicanum | reverse complement strand
TTGTGTTCAGGCGGGTTATAAATGACTTATCATATTATATCATAATTGTATGACCCCCTTACTTCTCTGTCTTCTAAATGTCTTCCCTCCCCTTCTCCTTCCACTTCGTACTCTCCCTACTATGCCTAAACCTCCTTGCTGTTTCTTTTTTGATTCCTCTTGTCTTTCTCCATCTATTTCCTCTCTTGCTTCTCCCTGCCCATCTTCTCCCTATAATTCTCACCTTCTCCAGCATCGTCCCATCCTCACTCAAACATCTGACTCACCCGCTGCCATCTCCTCCATTCACTTTGTTTCAGTGGTGCTCCTCTCCTTCTCTTCCATCTCCCCATTTTCTTTCTTCCCAATCTCTCCCCTCTATGTCCAGTAACAGACTGATCAATCAACAAAATACTCTAAACTGTTAGGTGAGTTATACTGCAGGTTTATTATACACAACACCAGTGAGAGGGTAAGGCCTACAAGGAAGAATTCTACAAAACAATAGTGCAGAAGGTCCAAGGTAAATCCAAGCAAGGGAGAGGGATTTTCAAGCCTCAGTCTACAAAGGGAAAATGATGCCCAGTCCAGTTACTCTTGCCAACAACAGATTGTGTTTGCATGTGCATCATCCTAGTGGTTCATTCAAAACCACTCAAAAATCATTCTTGGAGATGCTCAAGGTCCAGGAAACCTCTGTGATTGCTGTGGTGAAAAGAAGCCACATTGGACTTTGTAGTGTGATGACCAGTTGACAGATCGCATTTTCCCCATGTGTTCTGGGTGGATTTTCAAGCTACCAACAAAAATTCAATGAGTCATCTTGGCTTCACTTCTCACTGAGCCCTACTGTGCTCTTCATAGATTTCTCTGTTCCATCAGGTCCCAGGCTAGCAGCCATCCCCTGTCTTCTCCTCTCTCTCTCTCTCTCTCTCTCTCTCTCTCTCTCTCTCTCTCTCTCTCTCTCTCTCTCTCTCTCTCTCTCTCTCTCTCTCTCTCTCTCTCTCTCTCTCTCTCTCTCTCTCTCTCTCTCTCTCTCTCTCTCTCTCTCTCTCTCTCTCTCTCTCCCTCCCTCTCTCCCTCTCTTTCTCTCTCTTTTTTTCTCTCTCTGCCATTGTAAGCATCTATAGGCTTTTGGCCATACCAATCTCTTTGCCTAGGTCAACAAAGCTCTCCACTGTCCTAGACTTGAAGCGAGGAGAATAGCACAAGAACAAAGTTCTTGCCGAGGGAAGAAGCTAATATCATGCAATATGGGTTCAGTATCCTGTCATGCACTTACAAGCTGGAAGAATCTGGCATTTAGTGTGCTATGAATGACCAGTAGAATAAAAATGAACATCCAACATGGATGTACCCCATCACAGGCCTTACTGGTCTTGCCATCTGCCCCTCAACATGCATTGTAGACCTTGGCCATTTTGGCTTAAACAATGCTCGTTTCTGGATTGTAGCTTACTGTACACTTCCTCCTCCTATCTGAATGTTGTCTGTCTCAAACCTCTTCTCTCCTCAGATAGCCTCCTCCTCCCTCTCTACACTTTTCTTCTCCAACTGCCACTAGTTTCTCCTCTATCTCTCCCCAAACTCGCACTTCTCCATGTTTCTGTGGTCTGTGATGTCAAGTAAACGGATTTGTGTTGTTTTACCAAAGTCGTAGGAATCACAGCAGAATTGACTTGAACTGCATAGCCCAGCCCCTTTGATGAGTAGCAATTACCCTTGAGATGGATGGGGATGCAGACCTTACTCATACCTAAATAATGGAGCTGACTCAGGAAGTTGACAAAAGTAAGACTGTTTTAATATCAATTATCTAAAACATGGAGCATAACGAACATCAATGCAATTGCTCAATCTTCAAACTCAAATGGCCTCATTACGAGGTTGGAGGTAGCCATGGCGCTAATAGCGCCATGTCTACCTCCAATACCGGTACCGAGTCCTCCCTCGTTCAATGGGGATTTACCAGTCTATTCCGACCTTTGCGGGACCGGTAAGTCTCCATTGAAAAAGCCATTCCCCATTCCCATTTCAGCCCCCATAGGGCTCAATGGGAAGGTGCCAATAATGGTACTGCAAATTGTGGTACCGTTATTGGGTCTGAAGTCCCTTAACGGCCCCGTCCATAACGCCTGGTAAAACCAGGGATTAAGGAAGGGACCCGCTAAGGGACCTCGGAATAGGGCGCAAAGGGATTACTGGCACCAATGTCCTTAACGGTGCCCGGTATCCCTTTGCGCCCACCCCGTAATGAGGCCCAAAGTACTTAAGAAAAAACAGAGCTTTTATGTGCCATATTTGTCATCAATGATGTCTTTACCACATGTGTACTAACGTCATCCTACGTGGCAAACTACAAAAACCTATAAGCATTGGGCTATTGGTTCTGAGTGAACATCTAAGTATATGATCCATAAGAGTCTAAAAAATGTAACTATGTGATTGGTTACTTAACATCAGGTGGGACAACTAAGCCCTACCCTAAAAATGACCACTATGAACTTCACTAAATATACAACGTTCCATTGGTTTACACAACTATGGGACCCCTAAATATGCAGGTCCTCTACAATTGGTTGGCATTCTACCCTCTGCAGTATTTTTCCATCTATGTTAGCAGCAAACAGGCTGGCCATGCAGATGCTGGTGACGTCGTCTTAACTTTAGCAAGCCAGCAATTAGTTCATCAATCCATCATCACCTCAGTGGTCTACTATCAATTAGGCCTTTGAAATTCTTCCTTGAGAGTGTTCTTAGCTCTGAGAAAATTAGGGAGTGAGAAGCACAGTCTGCCTTCATGCGTAGGTGTGACCATCTCGTTTGTCCAACTTCATGCTTCCATGTGACTAGAGACCATGGAATCGAGCCTTTTTGTGCATTTAATATTATTTTCTAATAGACCTCTGATGCCTTCCTTGTTATGTTCATGCCTTCTGAACAGGAGTTTTGTTCTTTCACACTCTTTTGTATCCAAAGTCAGTTTACTCCAGGTCTGATAAGACATTGGCTTCTTGGATCGTCCAGCTTCGCCTTTTGCTGAAACTCACTTGTAATTCAACTCCTGCTTTTTAACATAGAACACTCTGAAATTAGGCCTTTTTGCTACTGTCCAACATGCTATAATACGTTAGTGGAAACATCCATAGCTCTCTCATTCCTATATATGTATAAATTGGTGCTTGCTGCTGTCTATTTACTATAAGCTCAGAGCTAGCTTCTCTATTAATTTGCTGCTTGTGTTTCTTCTGCATCTGTAGACGTGTAAAATAACATGACATCTTCATCTGTTTATGTGGCATAAGCTTCTTCACCTTGATCCCAAGATGTCACTTATCCTTGATACCTTCTTGATGCCTTATAGAATATCCACATTCTCTGGTCACTGCATCTCTTCTATGTACACCATCTCAGCTTCATGTAACATATACTAACAATGTTAAACAATGAGCCTCATTACAAGTCAGCCGGTCCGGAAAGAACGGTGGTGGTAAATCCGCCACCACTGTTCTTTCTGGACAGGCTGATTAAGAGTCCTGCAGGCGGGAGGTGTCATTCCCGCCAGGTCTGACCGGGCCGCTTTAACACCACCCGCATGCAGGCGGACATGGAAACACCGGCACCATTACAGCATGTCCTATGGGACTCCATGGGAATGGGGATTAACAGAATTCTGCCTGCGGAATTACCAGGTCACCAGGGTTGTATTGCCTAAGTCATTCCGGCAATCACGGAGGCGGAATGGTAGTACTGGCCGAATTCGGCCAAATGTACCATTCATACAAAAAATGTGAACAATTTGGGTATTTCAAAATGAACATCCGGTTCTGCCATTGTTTCCTTTGGTGAATGTGTGTGGCTCCCCCGAACCTCTTTCTCCAAATCCCCCCAACCACCAGTGGTCTCCTCTCTGTGTTTTGCAGCAGAGAATATTCAGTAAGATAACAAGAGCATTTAAGGTCTGACTCGTGGATTGCACTCACATGGAATCTTTCTCCCCAGTATCCAGCGTAAAGCTCACAGTATATGCTCTTGGTCTGGGCTTGCAGAATGCCATTGTTTTTTATGATCATCAGAGTCTAAGCATCTTATTTGAAATGTGTATGACTAGATATGGGTGGATAGGGTGATAAGGTAGGAAATGGGTGAAACACCCATGGCAGTTCTCCTTATAACTCCACTGGGGTCAGCATTGCAGAGCAAGTGGCTTTGCCACTTCACCAATGTCTCCCTCAACCCAGTTCCAAGCGTCTCACCTGTGAACTCGTCACACCTTACTATCTCCTACTGACCCCATCCAAAAATCTGCACTGCAGTAAGGATGGGGAAATCACTGTTGGTTAAGAAGTTGATACAATTGCATGGTGATCTACCATTTCCCTGACAGGTGGAAGATGGATTCCCTGTGAGCACACTGGATTGGTAGTAAGGGAAACTGATGGAGCAGAGGATGTCGATGGACCTAGTGAATATCATAATGCAGCCCGGTCTGAGGATGTTGGGTCACCAGTCCGGACTTGCACCACCAGCTGCCTCCAACATGCTGGCCTCTGCTACCTTCAAATTCACATGTATTCACATAGAGAGTGAAGCCTTTGTGTTGTCAGGCACCCTGAAATCAATGTCACTCTTGGAAGATACATTGAGAGCACTATCAGTTCTGTGTGCCCCTCCCTAAGGCCTTGGGAATGACCTTATGCATGTATCAAGGTCTTTCTTATTGACCATCAGAGTGATATGATGTCCACGGTGTTCTCTTTGGGGGCAGTCCACACCCGGTTTGTTGTTGTTGTTGTTCCCCTGACATTCCCCCTTCACTTGTATGTGTAGAGTTCCTCCACAAATCAAGGATCAGTCCCTCCCTACCATGGCACTTGCCTATCCTCCCATCATCTTCCCTTTCACCACAATTACCTACTCGTCCATGTTCTGGTGTGTCATTCAGAACCTCATGATCTTCCTCCTCTGAGGACTCTCAATGTCTGGCGGTGATGAGGGATGAGCCATGAAATCAGCAACAATTCACATTTCCTATGTATACTTGAAGAATGCAAGAACAGGTATGCCCCTATTACTATTGAAAAGAGGTACAATGCATTGGCAATGATTGACAAAGGTGCCCAGGCAATAGTGATGTCAAAGAAATTAATGCAAATCATAAAAGAGGGAAACTCCCCTCAGGGCATGCTGGTATTGAGGCAGAGTGAAGTTGACATCAAGATAGGGAGACATAGGACCTGATGACAAGTTGAGCGGTAGCCCTTAAATGCTGCGGTAACCATGTTACCGGCATATTTAACAGCTGGCCCTATCACAAATGTGATAAACATGCTGGAAAAATTTCCATTTTTGGCACAATTACCACCAGCGTTATTACTGCACAGTAATGGCACTGAGCAGTGGAAGTGTATCTTCAAAATGGCTCTCTGCCTAGTGTTACTGTAATTCTCATGTGCCAGAGTAAAATGCAAGGAGAAAAGTAAAAGCAGTCTGTAGAGATTTGTATTGACCCCAAGAAAAATTGGCAGACACAAATAGATGAAAACATATTGCAACTTTCCTCATTTAGATAAACATGCAAACAAAATGTTGCTGCAGAGACAGATCAGGAAAAATATAGTTCATCAATTGCAGAGATACACATGGAAGAAGGGCAGGCCCGGATCCCGGTGAATGGGCATCCATAAATTATTGAATCAGTGCTGGCCAAAGAGCAGGAAAAGAGTTTCATTAATGAAAATATGTTTAAACAAATCCTCAACAGAGTGGAAATGCAAAGTTTTAAAATTAAAAATCAACAAATCTTTGGTCTGAATGACCCTGAATTGGAGCAAAGAATTGTGGGAAGGTGCATGTTTGGAATCACAATTAGCTCTAAAAGTATTCACCACAATGCTTAGATTGTAAGTGGAACCAAAAATAAATTATGTTTGGGAAATTACATAATACACAGAACGTATATTGTTTAGATTTCTTGAATCAAAAGGTTTGGTCTAGGTTAGGTGGAGCAGCACCTGAATTTGAAAACAAAAGACAAGCATATTATTGTGTCCGAATGATGCCAGAGGAGCTTCAGGTAAAGAAGGATGTCACTATTCCTGCTTTCACCAGACAATTTGCAATATAATTAAAGTACAGAAAGGGACAACAGATGAAAGCATCTGATGCATTTGTGTGCCTCAATGAATCCATGAGACAGCAAGAGCTATCATGTGAAAATACATCATTAATAGAGATTGGGGATGGCCCCAATCGAATACTGGTGAATAACAAGGGATGCCAGAACATTCAGTTGGAAGAAAATAGGGATGGTAATGCAGCAATCCACTACCCTGCTGGTTTAAACAACACAGTGATTAGGAACATCCATGAAAGCTATGCAAATTCACAGGGTGAACTGCCTGAGTCACTGGATTCGAAACGAAAGGGAATTTTCAGGATACAGTCTGTCTACCCATACGAACCAATAAATGTGATATGCTGTCATCGGGATATTTGCATCCTATTTCAGGTCGGTGAAGCTAAAAGAGAAGAACAGCAAGGTGAAATGCAGCAAGATGAAATGTAGGCTAATGGGCCAAGATACTTTAGGGTGGCGACTCTCCAAAGAGACACTGCCACACAGGTAGAGGAAAGTACAGAGGTCCCTCCTTCGGAGGACATCCCAGAATTCTATAAAATGGAAGAGGAGATTGTTCAAGCTGCAGATGCATTCACAAATGAAGAGGAAAAAGACCAATTAAGAAACATTTTTATGGAGTTTGAGGAGGTATTTGCCAAAGACACATTATGATTGCAGGCTTACCGACTTGCATGTTGCCACACTACCATAAGGCGATGGTAGAGATCCAGTATTTGTGTGACAATTTAGGTTACCCTTGGCCAGTCTGGAGTCCCTAGCAGAAATAATTAAACTTTTGGAATCCAGAGGCATCCATAGGCCTATCCACTGTACTTGAAATACTCACATATTAGGTGTGCTAAATCACAATGGCCAATGGCGCTTGTATGCAGACTTGAGAGAACTAAACAAGAGGGTACCTGCGTCATGGTGGCCTCTTCCATTTATTGATCAGAGCCTTGCACAGATTCAAGGGTTAAATATATTTACCACTCTGGATCTTACAGCATGGTACTGGTGTGTGCCACTAGGTGCTGATATACAAAATCTATTTGCTTTCTCCTTTGACCAATTACAGTATGCATAGGCCCATACCACCTTCAGCTATATCAATAGTGGAAGTGCGTTTGGGATTTTTCTTAGTGAAGTGCTCCCAGATGCAGCAGAGAGAGGAACTGTGATATATGTGGATGATGCGCTAATCAAAAATGAAGACTTATTAAGTCATTTCAAAGAAATTAGACATGTGCTTCTAAAGTTGCAAAAGGCTGGAGTCAAAGTATCTTTAAAGAAAGTGCAGTGGTGTAGAAAAAGGGTAACCTTTCTAGGGCATGAAGTAACAGAGCATGGGCTAAATCCACAAACGAAAAAGGTGGAAGCTTTTAAAAAACTAAAATATTGCACAAACTTGAAATGCCTGAAGAGTTTGTTAGGATTGCTAAGATACAATAGAAAATGTATTGAAGATTATGCATAAATCAGACAACCTGTGACTAAATTATTGAAGCCGGGAGTACCCTGGAAATAGGAAAAGGAATAAAGTGAAGCAATTTCTAAATTAAAGAACTGTTTGATGAACGCTACATGTTTAGCTTATGCCATAAAGAATCAGGATTTCTTCATAGTGGTAGGATTCACAGAGCAATGACTGCCAACAGTCCTGTACCAAAAACACAATGCAAATAACAAAACCATTGCATATGCCAGTAAGGCATTGTCACAGGTAGAAACCACATTTAGCGAGTGTGAAAAAGCACTGTAGAGGAGCAGGTGGAATATGTCATCCCTAGCCCCAAGCCCTCACCTCTGTCATACTGGAACAGCACGAGAAGTGCCCTATGTGGGACACCATTTATCATCCATTTAACATCCCAATACTTCATCGAGTTTATGAGAGATGATATGCACTTAGACAACCTGTAACGCTCACCTGGTTCCCACGGAGGCGCGGGCGTGGTCTGGACGGCAGTGGCCTCTTCGAAGGAGATGTTCAGCACCCTGAAGATGGAGTGGGCTGGGTTCCCAAATCTGGCTTGTCTGGCTTGGATGAATACCCTTCTGTGAGCGAAAAGGAAGGGTTAATACTCTGCGGGTTTTGTGTAGATCTCCCGTTTCCCTTCTCACCCTCCTTGCAACCCTTCTGTAATTCCCTGTGGAGACTCACCTTAGGGATTGAAAAGGCGAGCTCTCCATCCTGTTTCTGATGCAGGGGCGCGTTGGGGTCCAGTTACGTCACTGGATAGTAAGTTCGAGTTCGCTTGTCTGTTCCGGTAAGTACCGTAAATGTTTATGGCAAGCTTGAGTCTAAACTGTTCCTCTTCTCTTTTGCAGGTAATGGAAGACTCCGGGCTGAGGGCGGTTTCCGTCGAAAACCTGATTTCAGGTGAGTTTTGGTGTAGGCCCACTACTGTCTTTTCCTGTCTCTTTTTCCTTAGGGGCCGGAGTTCAAAAATGCCAAAGAAATGGAGCCGACACGAAGCAGAAGCTGAGTCCGACCTGTAAGCAGGTAAGTTTTAAATAGTTTGTTTGCTACGGTTCTTGCATTCACTAATGTGATGTTTGCTTTTTCCCCATAGGGGCCGGGGTGCTGAAATGCCCAAGGAATGGCATCGACCCGAAGGTAAGAAGAATTAGCTTGGCAGGTAAGAGCTTCTTGGTTATTTTCCCTTCTCACCTTGCTTTCTTCTCTTCGTCTCCCCGTAGGTGCTGGAATGCTGCAGGGGATCCGGATGGGCGTCGCAGAGCCGAAGGCGCCACGTGCACGTAAGAGAAGTGCGCCGAGATGTATGCGACGCGGTGAGAATTTAAAATGATGTCTTTTTGCAGGAACGTTGGCGCGCTGAATCCGGAATGCAGCTTTAACAGGTAAGGTTTGTTTTCACCTGTTTCTTCTTCCCTTTTCTATCCTTAGGTGTTTCCAGGATGCTGGCAGGCGTGGTCGAGGGCTGGAGCAGGAGCAGGCACGGTGAGCGTCCAGCTGCTATGAGCAAAACAACGTGAAGCGTGGTTTGCTGTCTTGGGCGTGGCTTAAATAGCCTTTCAAGTAGTCCCAGGTATGTATCCTTCCACTGAAGGTATGTATCCTGCCACCAGCCACACCCGTGTGGTTAAGTAGTTCCTTTTTCATCTGGAAGTTTTAGAATGATCTGCCAGGTAAGGAAATTGCAGCATGGTCTGCCAGGTAAGTTTGCACCAAACACTATTCCTTCCATATCTTGTATGAGCCTGGCGCCGATGGTGCCAGGACTGTTATCCCTCATGAGCCTGACGCCAACGGCGCCAGGACTGAGTCCAAAGAGCCCCTATCTGGGGTGGCTGGGACTTCCCTAGTATACATGTTGCCTGCCTCTGAGGGTGCCGGGCCCTGTCGGGCTCCTTGGAGGTAGACTTCATGACACAACCATATCACATGTACCCTAACATTGAGTGGGTGGCACAATGTCTGCACACACCATTGCACATCATAGAGCTATAAGGGAAATCGGACAAGAGCTGGGTGATGTCATGAAGCAAAGATACAGACTTAAAAAATGTAGATGTAACTGGAGTAATAGGAGAAACATGTAACCAAATATGAGGAAATCATATTAGCAAAGAAGATAAAGTAACCTGCTGACTAATAAGTGTATATATTCAAAAACGCAAGGTAGACGAGACATGTAGAAGCTTGCTGTAGAAGAAAACATAATGTGGCTAGGGCCGCCATGATGGAAAGATGGGCATCAGACTTGTGTTGAAACCATTTAAGCTATCGCAGAGATAGACGAGAGCTGCAGAGTCAGGAGATGCTGGTAAAATTGCTTTGTGTGAAGAATGACGAGGAGTCTCTCGGCCTGGGATCAAGGATGTCACATCAGGGAATAATTGCAAGGCACAAAGAGAGTCAAATGGATAAGATATATTTCTCTTGAATTAAGTAAAGAGGAAAACATCTGCAAGAGCCAAGTATTGGACAGTTAAAGATGTGAAAAGCTTATGCAGGTGGAGTGAGCACATCTCAAGAGGCCAAGAGGAGTAATGACACCTAGCTTAATTAAATGAAATATCTGTAAATAAGTATGAAATGGACAAAATTGTTGTCTGCTAACATGTGATTCAGAAGTCAAAAACAAGGGCTATTCATGAAGCTTCAGGAAAAGATATTGATGTATCCACAGTCCCTCAAAAGTCCCAAAACAGAGAACAGGATGCAAGATCAACCACAAATGTTAAGCCTTGGCTTAGGGCCGAACTGATGGAGATGATGGACTAATTGGGAAAGTGGGGAGTACTCTGATGTTACTCTCAGCACCTGGGTTCCAATTTGCTTACGTGCTCCTAACAAGCCAAAAGTCCAATGTTGGGAAAGCATGCCAACCAATCAGCGGGTCTAAGTTGCAACATGTTATACAGTGTTGCACAGGCCAAACCACTGTTGTCATTCTGCTATAATTTGTATGATGTTACGCTCACCTGATATTCCCTGGGGCGTCTGGAAGGCTCTGAGATCTGGAACCCTGGATGCGTAGTTGCCCAGTGCTGAATAATAAATCTGCAATTACAGAAGGGAGGATTTGTGATAACTGTCTCTAATGGGTGAATCTCTCACCTCCCTCTGACCGATTCCCTTCGCTCTGGGTTCTTTTCTCACCTTAGTTATTTCTAGGGTGAGCTATCCATCCTGCGTTTCTTGTGCAGGGGCGCTTGACGTTTGTTGGCGAGCTGCCCAAGTCGCCTTCCGTGGGCCCAGGCCTGCTGTGACCCCGAATCTGCTGGTAGGCAGGTAGGTTTGTTAATTGCTAGTCTTTGTTCTGTTTATGGTGGGAATTTGTTAATGTCTTTATCTCCTTCTTTTCAGGTGCGAAGGTCTTGATGCTGGCGTGCCGGATGGAGAGGCACGTTTTCTAGGTAAGAGAAAGTGCGTAGCGGAGCACCTTTATTGTCTTTTAAAGCTAACCTGTGTTTTCTTCTTCTTCTCCTCACGGGCCACTGTTGTGCTGCGAGTGGATGAGAGCGCGATGAAAAACAGGCCCCGGAATCCGTTAAGGTAAGGTCAGCGCTGTGCGGTTGTTTAATATTGAAAGTGAACCTCAATATGTCTCTTTTCCTTTGCAGATGTTGCTGTGGTGCTCCGGATGGAAACGTGGCGTATCGCAATGGAATTCAGGTAAGACTGATGGAATTCAATGTTTTGGAAGCACACATTCTAATATTGTTTTTCCCTTTATCGTTATTGCAGGTCGCAATGTTCGAACACCAGCTGAGGTAGCGGTTCACTGGAAGTCCTTAAGCTAGTACTCATAGGTGAGTGATGTTTCTTCTTCTCTCAGTTTCCACAGATTGCAGCCCAGTTGAGATGCTGAGTGCTGGATGGTGTTTTCTCAGGTAAAACAGAATAATCTTGTTTTTGTTCTTGCAGGATTACAGGAAGATGTTGAAGACCAGGAGCTGGACACGGTGAGCGTCACGTTGCGGGTTGCAGAATAACTCGAAGTGTGTTCTGCAGTCAGGGTGTGGTTTATATAGCCCAGGTAAAGTAGTACCAGGGAAAGTAGTTCCAGGCCTGCCACACTCAAAACACTAGACCACATGGCTTGGTTCTTAGAACTAGACTGTGTGGGTGTTTCCATGTTGGGTTTAAAGGCCCATGTACATAAATGGGACCTAGTTTGAACAGCCCTTCCTTTCTTCATATGAGCCTGGAGTGGGTCCAGGAGCCCTTTTGCAGTGGTTGTAAGGCCCTCAGGATTCTGGTGGGAGCCTACTTGTGGCACAACTTGTGCCCCCTCACAGTGGTAATGACATATTATAAGTATTTAGAGGTAATTCAAGGTGTCCCCACTAGATAAAGGACATCCAGTAATATTACTAATACTTGTATGATATATATGTATATATGTTCCCGTAACCAATCCCTCTCTTCAATAGTTTTTACAGTTTGCCATGTAGGATGACACTGTAAAGGACACTTATCGAGGTATAAAACCTTTACATAATCAAATTTGAGTGTGAGTGTGTGGACTACAGTTTGTTGTTCAAAATATTGGCCTACTATATTTTATGCTAATAATAAAGTAGTATGTTGCCAATTTTTGTGACTCTGTCTGGTTATTTGGATCTAAGATCACTATTAGTAATTCCATCTAGCACACAAAATGATTCAAGGTGCTAGAGCACAGCACTTTTGACCACTGTCTGGGCATACGACATTTCCGCCCCATTATTCAAGGGAAGCGGGTGATTGTTGAAACAAGTCATCAGCATCTACAATTTTTACAGAGTAAAAGGATCAGATCAGGGAATTTGGCCCAGTCAAGAATCTCATCATGGACATTGGTGTTGCAGGGATTCCCGGAAGACGCGAGATATGAACAGAATAAGAAGAGCCCAGTTGCCCAGAGGCTGGAAGACTTAGAGGATTGTGAATCTGCCTCTGCCTGTGATAACACAGGACTAGAAACACATAAGCGAATTTGAACAATTTCCACACAAGGCATTCAATGAAGAAATATAAAGGGATCTCCCAAATGTGTATGTAGATCGTTGTGCATACCACGTGGGAGGTGATTCCGAATGAGAATTAGTGGCAGGAATAGGAAATGGGTCGATAAAGTGTAATGGGATTCCAAGGAAAAGCATGAGGTTAGGCCCTAAATGCAGTCAAGTTGAAGAACAAGCTGTCATTTATAAAGCAATATCCACAGTGGTAGAAAATAAATTCAAAGAAATAGTTTTAGTCACTGATTCTGATTATCCCCAAAATAGTTTTGTGGAATATTTACCCTGGTGGAAATTAAGAGGAATGGTCTCTTATAACAAGAAACCTATCAAAGATGGTAAAATGTTCCAAGACATTGATGAACCTTTTTCAGAAAGTGACATGATCATTCACTGGAGGAAAATACAAGGCCAACTGAAAACACCATGCGAAGACAAGGAAGGGAAAGACAAGGTAGATCAGTTAGCCAAGATTGGGGCTGTGATGGGGATTGTTTTTTTGCATGAGCATCTACTTGGTGAAATCCAGGTGGATGCAATAACATGCTCCAAAACTCATAGAATAGTTGATCAGCCAGTGGCACAGTGGAGTTTTGATACCCCTGATCAGGACTTGGTCATGGCACAAAAAGAAAACCCCATTGTATGCCTATTATATAACCAATTGCTAGATGCGGAGCAAAATCCCCTGACTGAGGAGGTCTGCAAAGGGAAAAAAGTACTGAGGGTGTTGCTAAAGAACAAAAAGAGAATTTGATTACAGGATTGACTGATGATTCAGGAATCTGTGTCAGGTCAAATTCAATGGGTGGTACCATTGTCATTTTGGTGACTGATGCTTCATCATGCCCACAATGCCATAACCGCAGGCCACAAAGGTTCCCAGAAAAGATTGGAAATACTAAAGGCATATGCGTATTGATTCAGGTTAGAGGGGGCTGTGTCAGAGTCTGAGTCAGTCACAGGAGTAGCAGGATCAGAGAAAGTAGAGGCAAAGGAGTTCACTGACACTTGCTTCATGGGCCGAATGACCGAGAAGGAAGGTGGCCGTGCTGGGGTAGACTTTGAAAATGGGATACACAGTGTCAGGTGGTAGGAGAGAAGAACATGGTCAGTCCACGAGAGAGGAGTGGTGGACGGTTATAGAGGGGGATGTCTGAGGAGATGAGAGCATCCAAGGTGTGGCTGGCAGAGTGTGTCGGACCAGCGAGAAGATTGGAAAGAGAGAGAGTGAGTCACAAAGGTTGTGGAAGAGCCCAGAGGAGGGATTAGAAGCAACCATGGGGATGTTAAAGTCTCTGAAGAGACACACACACACACACACACAGAACAGTCTCATTCATTTTTTAACTGCCCGACATCTAATACCACACCCAACAACTCCACATCTTACCTCGCTCTAACTCATCCTTCGCCTTATAGGACCTACAACTGAGAATAGAGTGAAGGGGCATTCAAAGGAGAAGTAGGCCTGCATAGGAATGAAGAAGCAGGGACCCACTATGGAAAGTTCAGGGCCACTCCACCAATGGGCTGGTGGGTTCCGGGCTCGGAGACAATTGTGTAGCCCTCCGGAAGGAGAGTGGCAAAACCTGTGAAAAAGCTGGCTGTGATCCATGTCTTGGTGAGAGCGAGGACATACAGGTCAATACGTTCAAGAAAGTGGCAGATGTCAGAGGAGTGTTTGACAGCAGAGCGAGAGTTGAGAGTAGCGACGTGGAGCAGGTTGCCATATTTGAAAGACTACCGGGGTGGGGTGCAGGAGGGAGGCACCACCGGGTGCCACCATTAATGGGAGAGGAGGAGAGAGAGCAGAGACCATATGAGGGGTCCAGAGGTCAGGAGAGGGAACAACAAAGAGGATGTCAGGGTACAGCTAGCCCCAAAAGAGGGAAAGCCTAAGGTTGCAAAGAGGCAGAGTACGGTAAGTCAGGCGTATATGTGAAAGTAGTCAGAAAGGCCAGACATTTCAGCTGAAAGCAGTAGTGGCTACTCTCACTGCCCAGACCTCACTTACACTATGGTCACTGCTGGTCGACGGCCGCACAGAGTACTTGCACTCTGCTCCAATCCCTTCTAGTCACTGCTGGTCCACAGCTGTGCAGTGCACTTGCACTGTGTGGCGATCCCTTCCAGTCACTGCTGGGTGGCGACTGTGCAGCATACTCGGAATCTCTGCTGCTACTCTTTCATCGCCAAACACCTGCGGTGCACAACACTGCAGCCTTGTCCTGCACGGGCTTTGTCGCAAAGGGTCCAATCCTCAGTTTTTAAAGGATACGCTGCATGGACATAGTGCGACATGCATCATGTCAAATGGCCAGTATCTCCTGCGGACCTGCGGTGCACAACACTTCAGCCTTGTCCGATCCTTGGTTTTTAAAGGATATGCTTCATGCACGTAGCGAGACATGCAACTTATCATACGGCCTGCATCTCCTGCGGACCTGCGGCACACAACACTGCAGCCTTGTCCTGCGCAGGCTTTGCCACAGAGGATCAGGTCCTCAGCTTTTAAAGGATACACTGCTTGGACGTAGAGTCACGTGCAATGTATCAAACGGCCAGCGTCTCCTGCAACCTTGCGGCACACAACACTGTAGCCTTTTCCTGCATGGGGTGGTGTAGCCAGGATCATTTTTGTTTTGTTCGTTCCAGCAGAGGTCCTTAGGTCAGGGCTCTACAGAAACAGAAATATGTAGGATATTTGGGAGGTGCAAATTATGGAATGGTGCAAATTTCAACTAGGCCAGGAATCAAACATATACTCCTGCAGAAGAGATATGTTAGGGTGTATGGGGGACACTGATAGGAGCCATCATTGAGAATTCATACAAACCACAGTGGAGGGGTAACTGGAGTTTACCCTACCAGGGCAGTGCAAACCTTCAGGCAGTGTAGGGACTGTGTTCTAACTCCTAACATGATTAAGTACTGACTCCTAACAGGTAACAGATTAATACAATTTGTGTTTAGAATGGGACAGCTCAGTCCATAGCATTTGGTGAAATGTTAGGGTGCAAACGTGGATGTAAATGGGACAGCAGACACAGGCTCTGAAATGCCGCTTTGAGAATAACTGGCAGAATTAAATCTGCTTTTGCGATGGGGAACCTGATGGTTAGAAAACATGGAATGTGCACCAAATTAGGTCCGTTGTTTGAGAAGGAAACTGGAAGGAAATATGTTTCAAGTAAGTCATCCAGGCTTGCTGTGCCAAACTCTGTGTAAAGGTGACAGGATCAGAACACATGTTTGTTTTCTGTAAGATTCTAGGGAGCCTGGCATCTGTGAGGAGATGTCTGATTGATGGGATGTCACCACAGCCAGTGGAGGTAATAGAGTATGCCTTCTGTTAGAATATATACCTTGGAAGGAGGAGTGGAGAAGGAGTTTAAAAAGTGCAATTAGAGAAGGTCTGGGATCGTTGCTGCCAAAAGTGGGAGAAGGAAGTTGGCAGACAGAGGAGAGAGACAGCCAAGCTGCCCGTGATGGAGGCCTGATGCGATATAAGAAGCAGGGTGTACTCGGAGAGAGACAGCCAAGCAGCCCAGGGCATGGAGAGAAATAATTTACTGGCGTTGCAAGCACGACCCATTTGGGCATATTTGGATAAGCATATCAATAACCAAGGGAGGAAATGTCATCATGTTTATGTGCAATAGAATATAGCTGAGGTGAGTTTTGCGTGTGGGAAAAGAAAATCATAACAGGCAACAAGGAAGTCTATTTGTTCACCATTTGCTGAAGTAAAGTGCATTTTTCTATGCAAGATTAGTTGCCAAAATAAATAATAATAATAAAAATGAAGTTACCGCTCTCAGAACTAAGAGCAGCAGTTATTCCTCTAGGTTGTTCACACAGTGTTTTATGCCAAGATTAGAGGTTGGGTAGAGAGCTGCAATAATTCTCTGGGCAGATAGAGAGAAATTTTACCTGGAGTGAGAGATGCAGAAAGTATTCTAAATCTGCTACCGGCATAAATGCAGGCCATCATTTTTGTCAGATTGTGAAACCAGCATGTGCCAACAGATGAGAATATATTTATGTTTTCTCATTTGATTTCAATGTACAAGGATTGCATATTGTGTATCCCTGTGTGTGTTTTAATTCTGATCTGCAGACAATCTATAAAGTATCCTATGAAATAATGATTGCTGTGCATGGCTATTTTCTGCGTGCCACATTATTTCTGTAAGCACAGTCATGCTTTTCCTCATGTTATGAATACATAATTTTTCAGGTGACCTGATAAGTCTATTCTGGGTAATTACACTGAACCAGCAATGCAATACAAATAAGGTAAAGAAATTGTGCCCCTAGTGCAAGCCTAAGACCTGTTTTTGGTTTCAGCAAATGATCCCTATGTGATTCTAGTACAGTGTTGTGTGGTAACTAGGAAACCTCACAAAATACTCTACAGGTCACTGTGAAATAATTGGTTAGGCTTTCGATAATTGGTTATGCTTTCGATTACTCCACCCTATTAAGGTACCTAACCACGTGATCCACACCTGGCCATCAACATGGGCTCCATAGACAACTTCGAGCCCAGCCTAGTCTTTGCATACAAGGTGATTGTTTTCTCATGCCAGACACACATGCACCCCATCAGGCCTCCCTGCCACATTCTTTTTGGCATCGGCATTGCCATTTGCTCTCCCTGGTACAGATGACGAACCTTGATGTTCTCTGTGGCCCCCTTTGTCAGTTACTTGTCTCAAAGTGTTGGCCTGGGGTTCCTGCATGTCCCACTGATCCACCTGATTCATGATGGATTTATGTTCTTTGTCCTATGAAGCCTGGTGTTTCAAATGTGATGACCATTATCTGTTTGTGATTTTTGTAAAATACTTTTATTCATTAAAATAATATTCAAGTTACAGTATAAAAAATTAATAACATTTTTTTAAAACAATTACATTAATTATTGATTTTCCACATATAAAACAATGAATATTATGGAAAAGAGTACAGAATTAAAAAAAACAAGAGGAGTCAGACTTGCAACCTTGATTAAAAACCCCATTTCAAAGTCAAAACTTTCTTCCTCAATAACCAGGTCCTATAACAATAACGAACTGTTGCAAAAAGCACTAAAGGGGAAGACGAATAGATTAAGAACAACATAGCAGAATGTAAGGTGCGAGTGCCAGCATCTCTAAGAACCGGTATTAGATACAAACGTCATAAGCCTATTGATTTTTCACATAACAAAAAGAAATGTGGGGCAGTTTCTTTGGATTTCCCACACATAGGACCTAAATCAAGGTGCCACGTATAAGTCAAACTGGCAATAGGAAAAATGCCCAACCTCAGGCGAGTGTACAAAGATCGTTGGAATGGAGGAGAAATCTCATCTAAATAAGACTTAAAACCAGGATCATCACTGAGCATGATGCACCACCTAATTTGGAGTCGCCAGCTTCTGCAAGAAGATATTCCACAGCTGTCCATTTAGCAGTGTTTTCGGATATAATCAGATCCAAACGACTGCAGACCCCTGGGGTTGCTCCACAGCATGCCCATATTAAGGCAATATAACATAGACTTGATGTTAGCAAACCATGTAAGTCTTTAAACTCTATTTAGGGTCAAAGCCTCCCTGCATTTCTTCAGATCTGGTTGGCACCAAACCTTTATTCAGAAAAATACTGGGTTAAACATCGCCTATGCACCTATAGAAGTAATACCATATTCCAGAAGGGTTGGGGCAGAGGGAGCACTCTTTGAGAGAAATAAAAGTTGTTTTAGGAATATATTTCCTTTCAAAATAAGTTTCCCAATCTTCACAAAACCCCAAAGTGCTGACCCATACAACACAGCTGCCAGGACTTGTTTGCTGTAAAGGTCCAGGGCGGGGGACACATCATGACTATCGTGGGGGGAACTGGTGTCCTATATCTCAGCTCGTGCTTTGGCATGCAGGACATCTGCCCTGGCTCCCATGGTAATGACATTCACAATCGGCCACAGCCCTATGCCCATTTGACTGCTCCTATTCTTGTCTCATTTTACAAAGTTTTAACTTGGTATATTTGTATCCATGTGTACCCGTTTGTACCTGCCTTTCCTGTCGGTTGTGATGTGATCATCAAGCAAGAGTAGGGGCTTCATAGTTCTGTATTCCAAAAACAGACTGCGAGGATTGAGGCCTACTGTCAAATGCAGATGTTCTTTATATCATGCGCATGCAATGTATCTACGGGATACTTCTGCAAATCAGGTGCTTCTTTTCACTTGACTATGTATGTGCTGTACAATACACATGTCTCCCGCCAGTCACATCTACCCACATGATTCCCACCTCCCCCCTATGCCACCCCTTTGCATTCCCCACATGTTGGTGTTCATTCCACAATGAAAATCATTTGGCAGGGACTATAATCTCTATGTGCTTCCCGATAACAACATTGATTCTGTTCTTTCCATTTGCTATGACTGTGTTGGTGTTTAGTGCATGCTATATTATGTCTAGTGGACACACACAGTTTGCCTCTCCCAGACACACATTCTCAGGGTGTTGTTATGGTCACAGAGGATATGCCCCAAATCTTCAATAAGCAATCAACTGACCACCATTGAAGCACTTTCAGCACCAAACCTTTAAGAAGCACTATTCAGTGTAAGCTATTATTATTGGCTATACGCTATCACAACTTAATACAGAGGAGAATACCACTTTTTGCCTTGATAAAGACCCTTGAATGGTCAAAACACGCGTCAACACCCACAGTGATAATAAAGACCTAATGGCATTAATCTACAACGAGTGGACTATATCTCTCATCGGCATAGGACTCCCAAGGACATAGAAATCCTCTGTGAACTATAACAAATGGGTAAAGTGCCAGTATTATAGGAAACCAACACACGCATGCTAGTGGTAGGCAGGTTGAGGAAAGCAGATGAGCATAGACGGTACCCTCCTTCCACTAAGGAGAACATAGTGTTAAGTCAAAAGGTAACACTGAGAGGGCATTATCCCCAAAGGTATTAGTCGAATATATATTTTCACATAAAACTGCAGTGAATAGGTGAAAGGTAAGGAGCACTGTCTGTCGGTTATCCTGCAGTGCCTTTGGGCCCTGATTCACAGAGCGTTTCCTATGGGCTGGTACCAATATAAAACACGTCTGTGAATCAGGTCCTTGGAGTTTTATTTCACATGTCTATGAGTGTGGTTTACATTCCCTGATGGGGCTTACTCGAGAGTGGTAATCATGGGACAGGTTATCGTTTTCCATTAGCATCCTGGGAGGCACCCATAGCCAATGAAAATGCTTGCAACACAGGCTGTATTCCCTTCCGGGCTCCCCCTCCCCCTTCCCATTAGCACCATTGTAGATGTCTACATGGGTGCTAATGGTATGTGTTTTTATTTTGGTCAAATAAAAGTAAAATGTAGCTTCATCTCGACGCCCATCTGCGCACATTGTTTCAGCCAGGCAGTCCCCTCTTCATTGAAAACGACTTCCTGCCTGAAGGCACTGTGCAGCGGTGGATGCCGAGATAAAGTTACGTTTTTCTTTCTTTTCCCAAAATTAAAAATTAAAAAATGGTGATATGCCCCTAAGGGGCTGGGCCCACACTGTAGGTAACGGCCCGCCACCCTCGTTAATGGAACCTTGCTGTGCTCGGGCCCTTATCTTGGGCGACGAGCCGTTGTCTATAGTGTGGGCCTGCCACCTCGGGTCATATTGCCTCATAATAATTATGCAGTCGTACTACTTTCACTTTTTGAAGAATTATACCTTGCATTGGTAGATTTGCCATTGGGAAGTAGATAGCAAAGGGGTTGTGTATGAGTTTTTTAAAGGTGTTTTGTTTTAAGAGAGGAGTAATAACTGCTTTATTTTATGATTTGCATGGCCACTTGTTTTATGATTGAATAAAAGTGTCAAACGAAATGCCTGTTTTGAGTAGGGGGTTAGAATCTCTTAGTTTAAGATAGTGATTAGTCATTTGCTTTAATATGTATTATCTTCTTGCTGAGGAACCCTCTTACATCTTTGGCTATCTTTTGGGATGGTGAATTGAGGTTTTTAATAGCTTAGGGATAGTGATAATTTTGTGAATCTTAATAAATGCAGTCTTCTTAGTAGGTGCATCAGCAATGTGGAATTGGGAGAACTGCCTTTTTGCTGTGTTGGCACATCCTTTAATAATTTGATTTCTGTTTGGATTTTGGAATTTGTAGAGCGCACATCCATTGGAGCCAAGCAAAATAAAATTGCATCTGGATGCAAATGAGGTAAAGACTAAGAACAGGAAGCTAGATACTGGGACCGACAATTATTCAAAAATAAAAGTCTTCAAACGTTTCTTGAATTCACACAGGGAGTCAATGTTCCTAAGGTCAAATGGCAGAGAGTTCCAGGCTCGCGGTCCTGTGCACGAAAAGCATCTATCACCCCATGAGACAGATCTCGATGATGGAACCACGAAAAGATGTTATCCTGATTTTGCTTGATGATATGACATGGTATCTTCTTGTGTTCAAATAACTGTGACACATGTTCTACACAAAGATCCATTATTTAAGTCGAGGAAAACAAATATTATGCAGAAGAGAGAACATATTCAATGACAATACATTTTAGGTCTTTTGGTGAAATCCAGTAACTGGAAAGTAAAACAGATATCAAGACTAGACTACCAGAATTACCACTCCTCCTCTAATCATGTCATAGTACAAAAGATATTAACAACTGTGGAGTGAGAGGAAAGTGATAGGACCGGAGGGCAGGAAGTATAAAGAAGTATTATAGAGAATCATAAAAAGAATTAGAGCTAATCAAGAGATCGTAATGCTACACATGGCAAACGAGAGGGGGAGCGGAGAGGGTAAGAAAGCAGGACAAATAAATGGCATACAAATTCATTAACATGTGTGGGTCTGACATTCATACAAATATGTCCAAAAACAATAGCCAACACGTCCAATACTACATGAAGGTTTTCCTGGAAGGATGAACCTGTCAGCCAACCAGTCTTCTAAGTTTGGATTAATCAGAAATTTTAAAATTCAGAAAATTAATATCTAGCCCAACAGCACTACACTAACACAAAATACTCTAATACCTTTTGTTTCTTCGGAGGGACAGAAAACTAGGGTAACCGCCTGTGGCTTGGAGTAAGAGTCATGTTGTGATATACACATGCATTCACAGAACCTTCCTGAGATGTATTTCTAACATGTCTGATGATGTTCGTCAACTGAATTTTTAATAGTTAAGCGTTCTGTTTCCAATTGTATAAGTTTGCCAGAACAAGAACGTGGCTAGTCCGAAATTGTTCAGTTATGGACACCTCACACAGCGTGATGCTGTCTTTGCCAGTCACGCCCAGAGTCGTTCCTTCCAACTATTGGATGAAGGTTTGTGTGCTTATTAGAACTACGTGATCATGTTTATTGAAAAGGTCACTGAGGCAAATGATTAGATCTCTCATTAACATTATTCTTGGGGCTGTGGTTAGGGTGTTCATCAGTAGGTCTGGCTATGCATCAAAGCCCATTTCAGAGGATGTTATTCATTGTAAATGTCTGGTAAAGAAGAAGAGATCCCAATAGAGGTTCTAAGGGGATATCGATTAAAATGCTGAAATTGGTACTAGGTACTGCAAAACCAGGTATCATTATAAACCTGATTTTTCAGGTTGGATAATATTTAGAGATGTTTTAATAGAGCACTAGCACTTGAATTACATTACACAGACTGTTGTCCCCTTATACATTTCTGTCACAAACAGTCAACTACGGAAATTGTATTAAAATAATTGTACTAATAATACACTAAATAATGTACCACTAGATGTAGATTAAACCGATATTAAAAATGGCACTGGAGTTTGTTCCATAAACAAGCACTGAACTCGTGTCACTTTGCAGAGCCCTGTAAAGTACTTTACATTACAGGTGGTGGATCCTATCAATGAGTGCATCTGGAATGTGTCACGGCCTGCACGGAGCTGAGTGGAATGTTGAGGGTCTTGCCTGGCCGAGTGTTCCGCGATGGTCAGCTGCTGCCTGGCGCTGAATGTGATGGTGTATCCAGTGGGTGCTCTCCTATATGTATCCTGTGTCTTAAGATGTCACTTAGAAGAGGAATAGACTGATGCAAAATGATACTCAAGGCTCCAGTGACATGTTTGTCAAACCAACGACAACAGTGGATGAACGCAATCGATACAATTGCAAAAAGAAAAAATAGATCATTTTGAAAAATATGTTTTTCATTAAATAGTTGGTTTTGCATGAATACCATTCGATTGCGAAATTGAGATGACATGTTTGCAGGATTAGCGACACATATTTCAAGGAACCGGAGGATTGAAAATTATATTTGAACTTAATTTGATTTTTAAAATCATATTTCCTTCTTTGATCTAATTATTGTTGTCGATTATGATGTATTTATGATGTCATCGGACATCTTTGCTGAAATGATGGGGATATCATACCCATCACGTCCATTTCAATGTTTGGAACTTTGCATCCTTCACATGTTATTGCATTTTTCTAATAGAAAACAAATAACCATATACATAGAAGAACAAAATCGCGTGTCTCTTTATTTAGAGTTCTTTCAGAACACAGGAGTTAAATCTGTGCCCATAGTTCTCATTCAGAAGTTACCACTGTAATAGTTGGCGTGTCTGCTTTCTCTGAAGCACCTCCTTCCAAACAATTATAGAAATGTTAAGTGTAACACTCAGGGTGACTCATCTCAACAACAGGGAGAGAATCCTTGAGCTACCAAAACAGAAATCATACCTGGAAGGTAACAGCCAGAAGATCCTGCAGTTCCAGCATCTTATCCAAAAAAGCAAAAAGCAAACAAAAACAACTGAATAAAAAACAATTATGTTTATTCAGTTGAGATAACATTGTGGTAATGCTTCTGGCAAAGTGAAGGTTGATGGATGGGAGGTATTGAATTAACGATAACCAGTGACATTGCTCTGGGCCACCGAGCAGACCATTGTTTTTTTCTGCCTGGCATACCAGTACAAAGGAGGAAAGAGTCTATGCAATTCAGGCTTGGTCTCAACCTGAAGGGGCAGTTAAGACAAATCAATTGGTACTCAAATACCAGGGTGAGCAGTCAAGCCCCAACTGCAAGGTCTCTTCCCTTCTGCATTAGACCGCAAGCAGCCCTAGACATGTTTAGGCCTTACTGGGCATCATCAGTGAGATGTAGGTTGGGTCTCTCAGCACAGAGAAGGAATGCACAGATGAGGGACCGGTGCTTGCTACCCCATAGAGAACCACTCTGCATCTCACTGATAAGGCACACAAAGGCAAAACATGTGTGGGGTTCAGGGTCGAATAGCCGTCCCTGGGGAGTGGGGGCTGGTTTCTGGCCATGCCTGGGCTGGTTTGGAAGAAAAATAAATTGAAAAAAAGACATTATTTTTCTCAAAATTTTTCTTTTTCCCCCCCAAAAAGCCTTTCGTCCTTCTTAGGTCGATAAATGAGTACCAACACAGGTTGGCTGATATTGTATGCATATTTGTTCTATAAGAAAGAGCTTAAGCGTAAGTGCTATACAATAACATATTATTATTTGGCTTTGAACGTCTGCTTGGATTCACAGCAATTTAGTGTACTTAGGGACAATGCTATTTGATGCCCCTTCCTGTTTTGTCAAGGGGTGAAAGGTCATGTTTCATCGCTTCCGGGATGTCACTTTGGGGTGGGGTCAAATGACATCACTTCTCCGGTGATGTCGTGAGGCGAGGGGTGGGCCACTTTTTTGAGGGGAGGGGTGGGCCACTTTTTTTGGGGTGGCGTGGGCCTATTTCTTGTCCCAGTCTGGCTCTGGTGGGGTTCCTTGACTTTCCATCTAGGGGAGGCATGGTCCAGAGGTTCGGGAGTTAATCCTCGTATTGGTGGCAGTACATACATGCATTTCATGTGGCTGGTCCCCTGCTGTGAAGGTGTAAAAGCGCGTGGAAGGTTGCACAGAGCACTGCCAGTGGTTACAATTAATACATACTCTTGCAGCCATCACATATTTTGGGTGTTGTGCTCATGCTTGTGCGTGTGTCATTCCTAAAACCATGCAAACTTGTTTAGCAAATGCAAATCACAGAGAAATAGCAAACATGTCACATTAAAAGCTCAAATAAAGTACCACTGCAATGTGACAAACGAGATACATGAACCCACAACATTTATCTACAAGAGGTAAACAAAGGCATTCAAGTAATGTATACAAATTGCAAACATCTGAAATTCTAAGGGGAATAACAAAAAGAAATGCAAGAGGTCATTACCACAAGTACAGCAAATACATATAAAGTATATTCTAATCACAGCATCAAATGCACGTGTAATCAGAAGTAGACTTTCCTTAAATGGGTGGACATTAAATGGGTGGAAGGCACGCGTATTTCTGTGACAATTCTGTACTTAAGGATTCAATACACTAACCAAATATAAATTATTCAAAACCTCAAATGCTAAGCAAACAGTGATTCTATTTTAGATAAATGCAGAGCTGGCGCAATGATGTAGCCAAGCAAAATTAAGTACAATTTGGTGTCCTGGCTTCTTTAGCCAAGCAAAATTAAGTACAATTTGGTGCCCTGGCTTCTTTAGCCAAGTACAATTTGGTGCCCTGGCTTCTTTAGCCAAGCAAAATTAAATACAATTTGGTGCTCTGGCTTCTTTAGAAAAGGAACAGATTTGATGATTCTTTTAGCGCCAAAGTTGTGCTCCCTGCAGACCCTCTGCTGGTGACACCATAGGCAGCGAATTAAAATTGGCTTTAGTCCCCTGTTCCTGGACGCATGAACAATATCTACGATGCAAATTAGTGCTGTTCCATTTTCCTTTCCATCTTTTATTTCTAGGAAAGTGAGTTGTATTTGCGGCTGTTTTCCTGTCAGGAAGGTGCCTGCTGGTATGATGCACAGAAAAGTGTGGTAATTATGGTGATCCTTAAGGCTGAATACCCATGCATACTGCTACAGCTGCAAAATTACAGTTTTGCTGAAATGAAAAGAACATCAAGATTGGCTCACGTTTCAGATGGCATAGAATTAATCACTCTTTCCTTGAATGCTAAACATTTCTCCAAATATTATGTTGTTAGTAGAGAATGACAGTTATTGTGAAAAACGATCACATTTACATGCACTTTACGGATATATTTTCTGAAAGGTTGCATACACTAAGAAAATATATACTTTAAAACAAAAAACATATTGACAGAAATTCATTTGATTAAGCCCCATTTCTATAACAAAATAAATTACTTTTTTCCAATGTGCTTATGTATGTATTATGTAATTATTCATTGTAATATTTTCTGGTATGTATTATTATAGTGATAATATTCTTCATGTATATTATAAACTTTATTTGATTTCACTGTTGAAGTGATATCCAATACACATTTTGTTCACCTGGAAGATGAACTTGAAGTCTTATTGTTGTATGAGTAAGGCGGTACGACATTCATTCATCCAACGTTTTTTTGTTCGCAGCACTTTTTGCCAAAATGTTTTTGCCGAAAAAAAACATCAACAAATATGGGCGGTGGAGGTGGCAGGGCATATAAGGGGTAGGGTGAGGTGGTGTGTAGGGTTAAATAATAGGGGAGGGGGATTCCCCCATATAAAAAACAAATTAAATGATTTGTTTCTGCAAATATTTTTTGGCAAAAATAGGCAAGAATGAACATAGAATCGAGTAAGGCAACAGCTACCTCTAGTGGTGATATTGTTGAAATACACATTTTGTTCATATGGAAGATAAACTTAAAGTCTTGTATGTGTAAGGCAACCACTCCCTCTAGCAGTGATAACAGGCGAATGGGGGCACGACGGCTTTGGACAAACATACATCTGGTATTTTATTATCTGGTATGATGTTTGGCATTGAATCTACTCTGCGTCTGTCTGTGCCGGCAGAATGCAGTGGTTTCCTTTGTGCCACTTTGTGTAGAACTAACTGCTGTGCAAAGAAAAGAATGTTCTAACATAATCATTGTGTCTGTGCGTGTGTTGAAAAGTATATACGTGTTGAACATTTAGGTTGTGCCACACATGATTGAGTGGGGCTGGTCAGAAATGTTCAAAGTGCTTGAACGACAAGACTTGAATCGATGCTGTTGTAATTGTGCACACAATGCTGGTGATGAATTGCCCTCTGGCAAGGGTGTGAAAGCCCTGGCTTTTTTGTTTGTATTAATTAATAAAATGATGCAGGTAATTAGATCTCTGAAAGGGTAAACTGCTGGTCAGATTCACCTTTCATAAGCTCCATGCCAAAAGCATAGTGTGTACTTGTGTCCTTCTGCATCAGCATCCTCTATCAGTGGCACAGATCAGGTTCAAATGTCCCAGGTGCCCATTTGACAGCTACAGTGACAACCACGACTCTGCAGCACAGGGGCTGCATTTAAGCTGTGCATCCTTGTACCAAAACTGTGATGCTCATAATTTCCCATGCTGGTGGCAAGGTAAACACTCATGGGTTATGGCATGGTGCATGCCCCTACTTATTATCATTGCAGCCTGGTCTAATTTAATAACACACATGTGCCAGCTCATCTGTGGAAATCGATGTGTGGTCTGGCCAGACAGGCAGATCCTGCCAAAGTGATTGGACAGGAATCTAAACGTCCATGCCTCCTATTTGATTTGTGTGAAGGTAGGTAACACCATCCTCGATAAACAGCCACACAACAGGCAGCTGTCCTGGACCCAGGTGTCAAAGACTCTCTCTCCTTCCTGTCCCCTCGCATTTGATTAGAGCAAAGCACTTTGGGTGTGGTGTCAGAAGGACAAAGTCCATTTCTTTTGAGAACAAGGGTTGGACAAGTAAAGCAGGCTAGCTTTAGTCTAATCAATTGTGGGATGTTACCTTTCATAGAAAGGGGTTTCACACAACTTATGGGAATCATCTTGGAATCATCTTTTGGAGTCCAATCCTTGAAGAAGATTTCATTTGGACCTTGTTGGTAGAGCAGACCTTTTCGGATTCCTCCAATTGTGAGTTGAAGGCAGGTATTCCACGGCAGTAGTGAACTCTGTCCTCTAACCATCTTCAGGGACTAAGGCTGTGAACCTGCTGCTGGAACAACACATGCCTCTCTGCCAGCCACATCGACATCTAGGACATCACTGTATTGAAGTACCCTTACAGTGATGTGCCGGCCCCCCCAGTGTTTGGAGACCCAGGACAAAGACCCACCATGCCCCTAGATTTGGACTAATTGCACCCTAAGTGCCAACAAAGCTGTGAGCCTAGTGCTTTTTGCCATAAAACTGCTTGAAGCCATTTTTCAAGAAATGTTAGACATATTTTAGTCACCAGGACCCTCAGTTGCTGCCTTTTGCACTCTCCCAAGCTTTGACCTGCCCAAACAGTGCCAAGATGTCTGATTCAGCACTGCCGAACCACCAAGAACTTGGCAAAAGCTACTATTGACTGCTAACTGCCCCTTTGGTCCATTTCTGGGCCATAGAGACTAGTTAGGTCACTTTTCTCCCGTTTTCTACCCAGGAACATATCCTTTTTAAAGAACAAAATGGTTATTACTTGCCTTACATCGATGAGTCATTAGTCAGAATGTCAGAATGCTGCATCTTGCTATCTTTGCTTATTCCATCCTATTTCCTCAGGGGTGGGTTTTGTGTAGTGTTTTCTTAGTTAATTATTATTATATGTGGTGTGTTTAAATAAAGTATTAAATGGCCTGCAGTAGCTGTCGTGTAGTTCTGGTTAAGTTGCTCAAACCATTGGAAGAACACTTTTTGGGCAGCTTTTAACTTTGCCCCTCTGGATGAATCCTCACCAAACTTTGCCCACCAAAATGTGTGTTTTTTCCCACAGTGCAATGAAAAGTACATTTTGCTCATGCCTACAGCCCAAACCGCTGGACGGATTTTCACCAAATTTGCGCCAGCAGCGGCAGCTTAGTCACTCATGCTTTTGTAAATTTGGTGTAAATCCGTCTAGTTGTTTTTTTTTTTTTTTTTAAATGGCCAAAAAATAGGTGAACAGAAATTAGTGATACCTGAGTTTGGTCCGCTGACTTACTTCCCTGTTTGGTCTGCGGACAGATATTTGATTGGCCCAGAGGACTATGTGATGTCTGGGGACATCATAAGTGCCCACTGATAGGATGGTGAAAAGCGTGAGGTGCATCATATTTTCTGAAACACTGGCCATGCTGTATCCACGGAAAAGTCTGGAAAACACATTTGGGGTTGGTTGGTGGTGGAAAAAGGGGCTAGTAAGGGGTGGGGGTTTGGAAAATGATGGTATGGGGCTATTTATATAGGTGGAAAAAGGCCGTGCAGGTGTCATGGTAGTCCACGGACACTGCAGCAGTCTGAGGCTAGCGTTGTGAATGGACAGCTTGGGAAACACATTTGGAGTTATTTAGTGGGTGAAAGAGGGTTTGGAATGGGTAGGCGAGTGGAAAAAAGATATTTTATTTATTTATTTGTCATTTGTATAGTGCGCAAAGCTCAAAGGCATCTAAGCGTTTTTTTCTTTAAGATAGTTGGTTACAGAAGTTTCTTGCAGTGGTGATGAATTGCAAACATTACATTATTTGCTTGCATAAGTATTAGGTTACAGACCAGTTGCATTATTTGCTTGCATAGGTATTAGATTCCAGACATTGCTTACATAGGTTACAGATTTTGCTTGCATTAGTTACAGACAGTGGTTGGATTTATCACGGCATATGTTGCGTTCTATATAAAAGTGCATTGAGTGCCCATGTTTATCATGAGTGCCTCATAGTTTAGGTTGTTATGTTGCATTTGGTTGTCTAGTGATGGATCCGTTTTGTGTAGGGTGCAGATTGTTTGAGGTAATGCTCTAAGGAGTTGGTAATCGTGGGAGGTGGACCAGAGGGAGGGGTCCGATCTCAAGATCAGCGGCATGGAGTTTCATTGTTTGGCCTTAATCACAGGGAAGCTGCAGCCTCCAGCCTCCAGCTTCCAGCTTTTTGCCGTCTAAATCTTGGGATGGAGAGAAGGCAGGAATAGGCTGAACGGGTGGGTCTGTTGGACTGGACTTTGGATATTTGTCTGGCTAGGTAGTTCAGGGTGCTGTTAGAAAGGCATTTATGAGTTAATGATAAGGTTATGAATTTGCTGCAATCCCTAACCGGAAGCCAGTGTATATTGCGTCTGGCTGAGGTTCTTTTTTAGGGATATTGAGGGCAGCTCTGATTGCATTTTTCTGAAATATTTTCGCTTGTTGATGATACTGGTGATGGAGCCCGCAAAGAGGGTGTTACAATAGTCAATTATTGATAAGATGAGGGCTCTGGCAAGTGAAATGCAATTGTCAGTTGTTAAAAAAAAGTCTGCTGGCAGTGAGCAGTTTGGCTGTGTAGGCCACTGCAGAGGTAATGGCGTTATGATATGATATGATATGATAAGGCATTTGTAACGCGCCTATACACAAGTGTTTCAAGGTGCGACGAGGCAGGGGGGGGGAACAAGGGGAGACAGACAACGATCTTACTAGGCCAGGTGTCATTCCGATCGCGCAAGTGCAAGGGTAGAGGGGAAGGGAAAAGTGCATAGGGGAAAGGGAGAGGGGAAAGTGCAGTACAGGGTTATAAGCATACAGCATACAGGATAAATAACAAGGGCCAGCTGGTGGCAAGTGCGAGGTAAGTGCAGACAAGTGCTGGGAAGGGGGGCTGTATGGATACAGACACAGTCCCGTAGTGCAGGGGTTGCCGTGGAGGCAGTGCAGGGGAGAGTGGCTGGGCCGAGAACGGTGAATGGCCCAGTTGCAGATTCAGTGCAGTTTCAGTAGTATTAGCAGGGGAGAGGGGGAGAGAAAGCGGAGACAAAGAGGAAGGTTTTGAGGTGCTTCCGGAACCGGAGGTGGTTCTCCTCAAGTTTCAGGGAGGTAGGAAGGCTGTTCCAGAGGGAGGCCCCTGCAGTGGAAAGAGATCTGCCCCCAACTCGTTGTTTGGAGAAGCGGCTGACCCTGAGGGAGTTGGAGGCGGATGAACGAAGAGCTCGAGAAGGAAAATATTTAGGAAGAGAGAGTTGAAGGTATTTTGGCCCAAGGCCCCAGACGGCCTTGTGGACAATGCAGAGGGTTTTGAACTTGATCCTCGCAGTCACTGGGAGCCAGTGTAGTGATTTCAGTCCTGGAGAGATACGGTCCCTGGGCTTGAGGCCAAGGACAAGTCTTGCAGTCCTGTTCTGGATGAGTTGCAAAGGGCGGAGAGTAGAGGCGGGCAGATTAAGATAGAGGCTGTTACAGTAGTCCAGCTTAGAGAGAACCAGGGCTCTAGAGACAGTGAGCTTCTGGGGGAAGGAGAGGAAAGGAAGGATACCTCTGAGGAGGTGTAGCTGGTAGTGTGACTTCTTAGATATGTCGGATATGTGAGGAGAGAAGGAGAGTGTGGAGTCGAAGATGACCCCAAGGTTTTTTGCCTTGCAGGTAGGAGTAGGAAGAGGGCCCAGAGAGGCCGGCCAGAGAGCAGCAGGGAAGGAGGGAGTGGGAGTGCCGATGAGTAGAATCTCAGTCTTACTGGCATTAAGGCAGAGGTCGTTGGTGGCACACCATTCCTGGATAGCAGAAAGACAGTCAGAGATGAGGAAAGGAGAAGAGGAGGCCGAGGGTAGCCTGAAAATGAGTTGGGTATCATCCGCATAGCACTGAAAGTAGGGGCAGAGAGCGGCGATGTGGTGGGCGAGAAGTGCCAGATACTGGTTGAACAGCCAGGGAGAGAGGTTAGATCCCTGGGGGACACCACAGGTAGAGAAGAAGATGTCAGAGAGGAAAGACCCCAGTTGGACCTGGGAGGGTCGATTTGAGAGGAAAGAGGTCAGCCACGTCAGAGCCTGACCAGTGATACCGAGGTTATCACGGAGATGGTTGAGCAGGATGGTATGGTTGACAGTATTAAAGGCAGAAGAGAGATCAAGCAAAATGAGAACACATGGAATGTTAGAGTCAAGGTTTGAGAGCAGGTCCTCACGGATGTTCAGGAGAGCAGTTTCCGTGCTTCTGGCAGCTCTGAAGCCAGACTGATGGTCATGAAGACTACCAACACATTCAGCATGGAGATTAAGCTGGGAGATGGCCAGTTTCTCCAGGAGCTTGCCCAGGAAGGGAGTGATAGAGATTGGGCGATAGTTAGCTGGGCAGGAAGGGTCGGAAGAGGGTTTCTTAAGAAGGGGGTGCACAAGGGAGTGCTTGAGAGGGGATGGGAAGACTCCAGAGGCGAAGGAGTGATTGCAGAAGTCAGAAAGGGCAGGAGCCAAGGAGTCAATGTGGTCCTTGATAGTTTTGGAGGAACAGGGGTGGACCTGTTTTGATGAGACTTTCATAGATCGGACTTGTCTTGAAACCTCGTCAGCAGAAAAAAGGGGAAAGGAAGAGAAGGAGAGAGGAGGGGTGGCTGCAGAAGAGCCAGAGGAAGGGCAGGGAATAGAGGGGGGGAGGTTATAGGAGGAGAGTGAGGACAGGATGTCCTGAGTTTTTGAAATGAAGTGAGAGGCTAGTGCCGTGCAGTGGGCCTGGGAGGGGACAGGAGAGGTAGAGACTGCAGCAGGGTTGGCCAGCTCCTTGCAGATTTTAAAGAGTTCGGTCCGAATTGATAGATGCCGCAGAGATGCGGGCTTGGATAAGGGCTCTCTTCTTGGTGAGAACGGAGAGCCGGTATTGCCTTTGGAGCAGGCGACAGGCCAGTTTGTCAGAGGATGAACATGAAGCACGCCATTTCCTCTCTGCCACCATGCACTTGCGCTTAAGGGTGACGAGATCCGAGTCATACCAGGAGTTACATTTGGCTTTGGGCTTCAGGCGGATTCTCATGACAGGGGCAAGGATATCAAGAGTATCAGATATAGCGGAGTGGAGAGTGGAGAGGGCTGTGTCAGGGTGGGAGTCAGCCGAAGGGGGAGGAGTGGGCAAGAAGGTGGCAGCGAAAGCCTCAACTGACACGCGCTTCATGGGTCGGATGACCGAGAAGGGAGGTGGCAGTGATGGGGTGGCTTTGCCTGTGGGGTAGGGAGGGTGAGGTGGGAGGAGAGGAGAAAGTGATCACTCCAGGAGAGAGGAGTGGAGAGAGGGACAGAGAGGGGAAGGTCAGAGGAGATCAGGGCATCAAGAGTGTGCCCTGCAGAATGAGTCGGCTCAGACGGGAGAATAGAGAGTGAGAGAGAGTCGCAGAGGTTGCGAAAGAGTCCAGAGGGGGGACAGGAGGCATCCAGGTGGATGTTGAAGTCTCCAAGAAAGAGAAGTTGAGTGGTTGAGGACAGGAGTGAGGAGGAGAGGTCCGCCCACTCGGAGAGGAAGGAGGAAATTTGACCAGGTGGCCGATAGATAGTAGCCACGGTAAGGGAATGGCTAGGAGAGAGAGAGTCGGCAGACAAGACATTCAAAAGAGGAGTAGGTCTGCATGGGAGTAACAGTGGCAGGAATCCACTCAGGGAAGATAAGGGCCACACCTCCCCCCGCACGGTTGGGCCTGGGCACAGAGAGGATCTTGTAACCGTCGGGTAGGAGTGTGTCAAAGCTGGTGACAGAGCTGGCCGTGAACCATGTCTCAGTGAGACCGAGTACGTCAAGGTCAAGTTCCTCAAGAAGGCGGCAGATATCAGAGGAATGTTTGACGGCAGAGCGAGAGTTAAGAGTGGCAATGTGGAGAAGTTTGCCATCTTTGAAGGACTTCCGGGGAGGGGTACAGATCAGAGGTACGCCCTGCGGAGGTGAAGAAGGAGCATGAGAGGGGGTGGGGAGGGAGGGAAGAGGCAAGTTAGTCGAGGACAGAGGAGGGGGCACAGCAGGAGAGGAGAGGAAGTTGATGAGGCGTGGGAAGCGTCTATCGAAGAGGTGAAGGTTGGCCTGAGGGCCTTGGACCAAGACGGTCCCATTAGCATAGACATTAATGATGGCCTTAGAGGAGTAGAAGGAAGCCAAGAGGACATCCCAACGGGTGCCACCATTAATGGGGGAAGAGGAGAAAGGAGAGAGCACAGAGACCATATGAAGGGTCCATAGGTCAGGAGAAGGCACGAAAAAGAGGATGTCAGTGAGAGTTTCCTTGGAGGAGGCACTAGTGTAGGTGTCAGCGATAGGGAGGCCTGGGTTGGAGACCAGGATGTCCTTTTTAAACTTTTTCCTACCAGATTTAGTGAGGAGAGCAGGATAGTCAATGGAGAAGCAGTTAGAAAAGATTGGTGAGATAGAGAGCACCATAGAATAGGAGGGAGTGGGTGGGGGAAGACAGGACAAGCGCAAGTGGATAGGAAGAGAGCGGCAGGCGTTCGTTTACCACAAATTCAGAACACAGTAAGGGGTATCAGGTACACAGTGGAGAGGCCACCTAAGTTTGAAAATCCTGCAAAGGGAGAAAAACCCTAGTTTACCACAAATTCGGAACACGGTGAACACAGTAAGGGGTATCAGGTACACAGTGGAGAGGCCACCTAAGTTTGAAAATCCTGCAGAGGGAGAAAAACCCTAGTTTACCACAAATTCGGAACACGGTGAACACAGTAAGGGGTATCAGGTACACAGTGGAGAGGCCACCTAAGTTGACTTTTCTTGTGAGGGAGAGTGATGAATCAAGGTAAACTCCTAGAGCTTTTATCTCATTTGCAATGGTGACAATGTTGCCATCAATAGTGAAGAATGTGTAGGACTGGGGTAGATTGTTTAGTGACTGCTAATGTTGAGTATAATGGTTTTCTGTGATCAGTAAGAGTATTTTGGTGTTGTCTGCATTATTAGTGTAAGTGACTCCCAATTTGTCTAGTACGCCGAATGGTGGCTTGGTGAACATGGTGTACAGTGTTGGAGCGACACAGAAAACTTAGGGTACTCCACAGGTGACTGGAACCAGGGGGCTGCAGCGGAGGTGGCGAAAACTATCATGGTATGGTTGGAAAGGAAGGATTCAATCCATTTTATGTTTTTGGACAAGAAATGTGCAGCTAGGGCAAGGTGCTGACAGAGTATACTATGCTTCACTAAGTCGAAAGCTGCAGAGAGGTCAAGAAGGAGGAGGCATGCCTAGTCCCCCTTATCTTTGATTTGGTCCATTTGAATTTTGAGGTCCAGGAGGCCAGTTTCCATTCCGTCGCCAGGGCAGAAGCATAGGAATCTTTGGGTTTCCAAGTATTTTTGAATCTATAAGTATGCAACTCTGTCGAGTTTCTTCAAGACGAAGTGTACTGTTGTGATACGACGTTACTTGGTAAGGACATTTGGGCCCAGTGTAGGTTTTCTGGGAATGGAGGTTGTCGGCGTGGGGGGTGTGTCTGGGGGCTGGGTGACTGGAGCATGTTTAGTTTTTTTAGATTTGTTTTGTTATGGAGTAGGGTGTCAAAGAGGGCATTTTGGATATTTGTACACCAAGGACGATCATTGTTACAATGACCTGGAGATGGGGCTGGTGATTCAAGCTCCAGTAGTATAGTGAAAAGCTCTCTTGTGCCAGTGGGTGAAGCTTTGCACTTCTATGGTGTTAGCAAGAGTGGTAGTCTGGGTGTCTAATGGGTAATTTAGGACTAGATTGAAGTCTCTCAGAATGAGGATTTTTTGACATAGGTTTGGCATTAGTTGCTAGGAGTGAAGCTGTATCTTCTTCAAATGATTTCACCTGGCCTGGTGGTCTATAGATAAGGAGAAGATTGAGGGTGGATGTGGCAGAGAGGGAGATTATGAACGAGATCATTTCTTCCAAGGGGAAGGCTTGGTTGGTAGTTTCTCTCAGTTTGAACTTATTTTTGGCGATGAGCGCCAATCCACCTCTTTTCGAGGCCATTCTGTCCTTCCACTGGCCTATGACCATGTCCCCAAGAATCTGGGCACTGGGCACAACCACCACAATATAATGAAACCATATAACAAGTGCATATAATACATATTGAAAAAAACAAACTCGACCAGAACCCCCTTCCAATGCAAACTATGTCTGCAGACAATGAAATTGATTGCAGGCTCTGCAGCACCTGTAAACCCTTTTTTCCACCTGTAGAAACAGCCTCTTTACAAAGGCCCCATTCCTAGGCTCCTGAGCCCCTCTGTTACACCACATCACCACAAGCAGCAGGAGTGTCGCCTCTGTGGGATACAGAGAGTCTCCCTTTCACCACGAGGCCCTACAGTAATCCACAGACCATTGCCCTGCAATCATAGCAGGTATGCTATTGCAGCTAATTTTTTTCTGCGCAACAAATGAATGCAAGAGATATTATTTGAAATTGCACTGCTATCCCCCCACACACCGTGTGCCACAGCAAGAGTGCAGTGCCAACAAAGCAAATGTATTCTATATTCATCTTTGGATTCCATACTCAGCCTGCACTTCAAAGATGGCTGCCTGATGGACCTGTAAGAAACATACATGTAAATCAGCCTAATGCTGTGTTGATTGTCTGGAGCTCTCCTCAAACCAGACAATTGTGTAGCCAGCATGCGAGAACCGGCCCCCTTCACAAAGGCCCTATTCCTAAGACTCCTCACTGAGCCTGTCAGAGCGTGGGGAGCAACCTCCCGTCCCTCGTCACCAGCGACAACTCAGGGCTATACCTCCTCCATGCACTTAGTGCTCGCTCGTTCAGTTTTGTTAAGTGACATTACTAGCAATTTTGTTTTTTTGTAAATTGTTTTAGAGGTGGATGACTATATGGCTTGCTTTTATTCTCATTTGCTCTATTTTTTCTTTGTTGTGTACAGAGTTGCTTTTTAGTAGGCATTCTTTTGTGTCTGTTAGAGAAAAAGAATGCGTGGGTGTGAAAGTTGTGGAAAGTATATGGATGTATTGTGAATGGGTGTGTGAATGTATGTGAGGGTAGAAATTAATAGAGTTGTGTGTCCTTTTGCAGTGGTATGATTGTTATGGGTGCAAAGGTTGTAAGAGTAAGAGTGTGTAGGGGTGTGAAGGGTTTGGGTTACTGAGTAAGGGAGTGGTGGTGTGAATGAATAAGTAGAGACATTATTATGTTTTGAGTAAAACAGTGTTTTGTAATTATGGTGTTTAAATCACACTAGAAAGAGGGTGCATGTTGATATATAATGTGTATGAGTGAAATAAATGTTGATTTGAAAGGAATACTGTAGGCTAATATTCAGCAAAACTAACTTGAAACCATAACGTCCCTTTAACAAAGTTGTTTCAATAACATATTAATACTGTAGTAATGTACTTACTTTGTAGGATGAGAACAGTAGTCTTCTTCTTTTTGATGTCTTCAGGTATTTTCTTTTATCCTGTAATTGTAGAAGAAAGTTAGCGGGTATATATGGTAATGGGGAAGTACTTTTTGTAAAATTGGTTGTTATTTATGAATGTTGGAGGTGTTGTGGGGAAAAATAAGTTAATACAATTGTGTTATGGATAGTCTACTAAAGTATGTTAACTATGTTGTTAGAACATTTGGAATATGAGTAGTGCTATTTGGGAGATTAGAAGGAACATGGCAAACATTAGTGTAAGAAAAAGGAACATTTGTAGGTTACTTTAATGCTGCTGATTGTAATGAAGGAAGTACTTTGTTTCTGGTGCAATGTATTTGTAATGTGTTGCACTGTTTGTAAGCAATAGGGAAACTGTGGCCTTGTAGTAATGCAATGGAGGATTGTTGTTGCAGCAGTGTGCGGTGTCATAGTGGGGGATTGGAAAAAAAAGTACTTTATAAGTAAGGGGAAGGGTTGAATATCAATATTTTTGTGGCATACATATATGTGTGAGCAGGTGGAGAATGGTGACAGTGTGAGGGATGTAATGAGTGAGTTTGGAATGTGTGACATTTATAAGGAATGAAAAATTGAAAATGCAGAGCGTTTAAAAAGATTTCTGTTTAGGTGCATTTTCAAGAAAGTTATAAAATGAATATGTGAATTCATAGCAGCATTGTGTGTAACGTTTTTGTAAAGGAAAAGAACAGCAGATGGAAAAGATTTATAGAAAATTTTTATGTGACAAGTTTAATATATTGGCAGTACATGCATACTTGCCAATGTGATGCATTCTAATATGTAAGTGCTAATTAGGGGTTGGTATTTGACTTTGTATTGTAGGAGATGTAGATGCACTTTTTCTATAAGAAACGTTGAACTACAAGTCCCAGAAGGCAAAGAAAAAAGAAGGACTGTATAAGCACCTACCGATTGCAATGGGTTATGTTAGCAAGTATGCATGTGCTCCAAAGTTGTTAAACTTACAGACACTGAGTAACACTTAAAAACATTGTACACATTGCTTGCATTAGCTTTCTTCTTTTTGTTGAAAAAAGTTGCACATAGCACTGCTATAAATGTATACTTGCATTTGTTAGCTTTAATGAAAATGCTCTTAAAAAGAAATATTTTTAAATGCACAGCGTTTTCCTTTTTTCATTCAATGTACACGTCATACTTTGCAAACTTCCACGCAGTCCTGCAGTGGTTAAAAGGGTGAATATGCTTATTGAGAAGTGTATTACAGGGTAAGTAGCAGGAGCCTCTATATATATATATTTGTAAAAGAGTTGCAGAAAACACTTAAAAAAATATAAGCATACCTGTACTATGTATTGTTAGATGCAGATGTTGAACCTGGAAACATAAAAGTTAGAGAGTTTCTCCGTAAATTTCTATGCAGATGGCTGTGATTAACAAGAGATATGTTCTCCCAGAGTGTACATCTGAAGTGTTGAACTTAGATGACAGGGTTACTTGTAGAGTTTTTGTATGTGATTGGTAGATGGATGTGCGACTCTTTGAAAACAGCCAATTAGGGAGTGTTGAGATCATGAAAATGGAAAGGGTAGAAGGGCTGCCCTGGTGTTACGGGCTCCATGGACACTGCGGTAGTCCACGGATGCCACCTGCCAAATCCCGGTCTTTCTTGGATGCCTGGAATGGAAAAGGGACTGTGGGGATTAGCCAATGAGGTGTTCTGGTTGTGATGTACTGGAAGAGAGGGTAGTGGCCATTTTGATTGTTGTGTGGAGTGAAGTTGGCTATGGCTATGGCTATGGATCTGAGGAAGCAGAGTGTGTGGATTTTGGGAGATTCTTCAATTCAGTCATTGAAGGTGTATGATGAACATCATGGCATTTTTCGAAGTTTTGGATTGTCAGAAGTGGAGGTTTTGTGCCATGCAGTATGTGGCTTAAACTGGGCAAGCTTGTTCTCATTCTCTGAGAGTATGGCTCACTCTAAATGTCCAGAGACTGTAATTGTGCATTGTGGAGGGGACAGTTGGGCCATTTGACTCCAATGAATTTGCAGGTTGCCATGAAGGATTTATTGAAAAGCCTAATGGAACTGTTTCCTGCTGCAAAGATTATTTTTCTGAAATGAATCAGAGGAAAACATGGAGATGCCCAAACTTTTTCAGTCCACACATGGAAGAATCAAAGCAGCTTGTCAATAAAGGTGTATCTGTTTTTTTAAAAAAAAAATTAAACTCTTTATTTAGGTTATTCAAAAATAATTACAATTCAGAACAGACAATCAAAAATTAAACAAACAGAGCATAACACAATAGAAAATGTGATAACTATATCAAGTCAAATACAGTAAGGGAAAAAACTCTATAATCATTAATTGCCAATTCACCATTAATCAATTATCCTAAACAGCACTTTTACAATTAACTAACAAAAATACAACATCAAAGACACCACAAACATCAACCCACCGCCCCAAAAAAAAAACATTCTGACAGAGCATCCGGCATAAAACTCATTGAATTTACTCCATTGTTCATTGTAAATATCCTCTTTGTGTAATCTACTCAATTTCAATTTCTCAAAACGAGATAGAATTTGCAGTTGAACTAACCAATCTTCTACACACGGCTTTTGCCTAGTCTTCCAGACTCGCAATATCAGTCTGACAGAAACTAAGGAGACTTTATTGATCCAACACAACATCAGATATTTAAGATGTCTCACACCACGCAAAGATTTTAATATCACCGCTAATGGATTTCTAGGAAAAGCAATCTAACACACCATATCAACCCTATCCAAAACTTCATTCCAAAACCCATTTACTTTCTCACAATCCCATAACATATGTAACATAGTACCCTTCTCTCTCAAACAACCCCAGCACCTATCAGTATAACAAAGTCCCAATTTAAACATCCTATCTGGGGTCCAAAAAATACACCCTAAAGTCCTCTGATATATAAAGCGCACATTCAAATCAGCCTTTACCCTAATAGGAACCTTCCACATACTTTCCCAATCCTTCAAAGGTATAACCTCGCCAAGTTCTTCAGGCCATGTACATCTCAATTTATCCCATAGTACTAAGGAATGATTTTCAGTCAGAAAGAGTTTTAAAAAACTAGACACCCTATGAGGAACAGTAGTGCGAAAATTATACCTCTCAAGTCTCTGCAATAGAGGCCGGTCAGTCATCTGACTCTTCTCCAACATTAAAACAGCCAGCAAATGTTCTGTTCCTGATGTTCGTGCAGATTAAGATACCTCCGTCCCCAAGTGCCACACGGGTAAAAAGTAAATCACTACCAGTGCAATCTTTGAGGCCACAGGTGTAGAGTGCCGTCAGTCTGGAACCAGGAACACCGGAAGGACCCCCTGACCACTGCAAGGCAATGAATGATTAGATCTAAAACTGTAGCAATTGACAACAATGCAAGGTGACAATGGAAACGTGCCAGAGGGCTTACCCAAAATGTGGTGGCAAGACAACCTTGGGTGAATAGCGAAAGCAGGAGGGGCTGGTAGCAGTAGAAGGTGAGCAAGGTTCAAGCAGCATTCTGGAACGGAAAACACCTGAACCAAAACATGTAGTACAAAGGATGATCCGTGAGCAATCCAGTAAACAGTCCGAGGTCAGAAGCCAGAAGGAAAGCCAAAATCAAGAGTTCCAGAATCCAAATAGCAGAGAAAAAAGGTTGCAATACCAGAAGACAACAGTTCGACTTAACTCCAGGAGAAAAACAAAGCAATCCTTAGAACATTCCGTGGTCAATGAAGTTCAAGATATCCAAAAAGTCCAAACGCTGTACAGTACTCCAATGAAGCAGCTGTGAAGCGTTCCTTCCGCGTTTTCCCGATCCTTTTGACTGCGTAGAATAGTCACATGACGCGAGTCACAAGGGAAACGTGAGAACCGCATCACGTGACCCGCGATGTGGACGGAATCAGTTGCTGGTGTTTGATCACGTGACATGAGATTCTCCGTGCGCCCGTGGAATAGCACTGACTCCGTGCACCCATGGAATAGTGCTGCCCAGGAGACAAACACCATGGCAGATGCCAATGCAGGAAGGGCCGTATGTATCCTGGGTTGCCGGTTTGGCATCTCCCCTGTCTGGTGAGTGGCTGCCACCGAGTGCGTACGTGGTTGCGGGGACTGCAGTGAACTAGATGGGTGACGGGTGCGGGGCCAGGAGGAAGGGTATTAGATGTGGATCTGGGAGACGTGACAGCAAATTATATCTTTGCAATTCCTTTTGATGTAAACCAAATGTAACCTTCAAATCCTCAAAAGACTACATACTGCCATCATACCAGATATCTCCCAACAATAATACGTCCCTATTAATCCAGCTTCTCCAACACAACAGCCGATTATTAATCCGCAAACCCGCATTCTGCCAGATGGAAGCTTCCTCATATAAATATAATCCTTGTCCACCACCAGTAACCAAAGAGATAATGGCATCTTTAGTGACCATCACAGAATGCAGTTCAGCCACTTGCCTAGGCAACCTACCAAAAGAGTATAAACTTTAAACACGGAAAGGACTCAATATATTTTTCTCAATTCGAGCCCAAAGCGGAACCACATGACTATTCATAGAGAAGTAAAGAGACAATTTCTTTAATAGAAAGCCATTGAAGTAATTCTCAAGGATGGGATATCCAAAACCACCTTCAGCAGTCCCCCGGATCATTAGATACCTCGGTATCTTGGGCCTTTTCTTAGCACCCCATAAAAATTCCTGAAATACCTTATCTACCCGACCAAGAGTTTTTTTAGAAAATCTTAATGGAAGAACCTTAGGTAAGAGTACCATTTTCATGGCATTAGCTTTAGCCCAAACCGACAATGGTAGTCTTTCCCATTTACGAATGTCCTTCCAAAGAGTTTCAATGAATATATCAACATTGAACCCAACCATCCTCTTCATATATCTAGTGAGGTACACACCCAGATATTTCACAGAACTACTTTCCCATCCACAGTTCTAATTTAACAGTTGATCACATAGAGGAGTGTCACAGACTGGGAGTACTATAGTTTATTTCCCAATTGATTCAATACCCTGAAAGCTTACCCACCTCCTCAACCATATCTTGAAGTATATTACCATCCATTTCAGAATTACCAAGGATGATCGTAACATCATCAGCATAAGCCAACACCTCAACTTGAATTTCTCCCATCCTAAATCCTGAAAGGCTCTGAGATTGTCGAATATAAAGCAAAAACTGTTCCAAAGCTAAGTTAAAATGGTAGGGCGATAAAGGACATCCTTGATGAGTACCTTTGAATAATTTGAAGCAAGCTGACAGCAACCCATTTACCCAAACCCTAGCAATAATAACTAATTGTAACGCCCCAACAGCGTTAATGAACAATGGGCCAAAACCCATCTTCCTCTGTGTAAAGTTCAAGAAGGTCCAGTTTACACTGTCAAAAGCCTTTTCAGCATAAAGAAAAAAGAAAAAGTAAATTTATCAGCTTCTGCACTAGAAAGATTTAAAACATCTAATAGCATTCTAATATTATCATACCCAAAGCGCTGTTTCAGAAAACCTACCTGAGTACTATCTATCAGGGCACCTATATGTTTATCAAGTCTATAAGTCAGGATCTTAGTGAAGATCTTCATATCCACATTCAGAACGGAAATGGCATGATAATTACGACACTTTGATGCATCTTTCCCTATAGCTTCCCTCATTGAAGGACATAGTGTACCTTCCATCAAAAATCTATTGTTAAGGTCATATAATTCTGGAGCAAGTAGCTCACTAACAGATTTATAAAATTCAATTGACAGGCCATCCGGTCCTGGAGACTTTCCATCACGGATAGCACATAGGACCTCATCAACCATTACTGGAGAATCAATAATGTCGCTAGCATCACAAGACAGACAAGGAACTTCAATTTTATCAAAAAACTCTTCAGGTTCATTCACTGATGGACTATAGCCCTCAGCATATAGAGTAGAGTAAAAGGAACGAAAACACTCACCAATATCTTCCCTCTTGAACACCATATTACCTGAACCATTATCTAGCTTGTGTGTAAAAGAACGTTCAGTAAAACCTTTTAATCTTCTCGCCAGCAACCTACCACTACAATCTCCACTCTCCCAGAAACACTGTTTCGAATAGAAGATACCATGATCATCTTGAGCCTCTACTTCAATTTCAACAATTCTCTCACCTTATCCATACTAATACGGTCTTCCCTAGCTTTGGTATGGGCAAAAGTAGACTGAAGTATACCTAATTCCAATTCCAGATCTTTCAATTTATTTTCCCCTTTACGCCTAATCTTAGCAGTCTAGTTCATCAGTTCCCCTCTTATCAAGGCCTTAAAAGAGTCCCATACTATTAGACTATCAGCAGAACCAGTATTTTCTATAAAAAAAATCACAATAGATCTATTCAGTGAAATTAAAGCATCATCGTCTTTCAAAATGAAAGGTTTTAATCTCCATCTACCAGAATCTCGTCTTAAGATTCCAAAATGTAGTTTGACTTTAACTAATGAATGGTCAGAGAGGAACCATTCACAGATCTTTGCCCCACCACAGTTTCAACTTAAGTGTCAGAGATGAACACATAATCAAGCCTGGAAAACGAGTCATGAGCTGGAGAATAAAAAGAAAAGCCCCTTTCCCCTTGATGTAAAGTCCTCCAAGAATCAATCAGGTCAAAAGTTTCAATAAAATCTTGAAATTCCTTGCTAGACTTCTGGCCAGTAAAATTACATTTTGAAGATCTATCCAATTTGTAGTCCAGGACACAATTAAAATACCCTCCTAAAACAATAAGTTCCCCTTTCATACCACTCAACAGCTTAGTTAGGGAATCAAAAAAATCACTATAGACACATGGGCCATAAACAGAACCTATAGTAATAACCCTATCTTCATATTTCAAACCAACCAAAATCACACGACCCACATCATCCATAGCCACCCCTTCCACACTTGTGCCCAATCCCCTCCAAATCAAAAGCCCAACACCCCTCAACTTAGAAGAGAAGCAATTCAGCCACACTTTTGTGTATCTTGAATTAGTAAGAAGCTTCTCTGCACCCTCCACAAGATGAGTTTCCTTAAGAAAAATCACATCAGTCCTCTCTCTCCAAAGTCTAGACAGCTCTTTTTTCCTCTTTATAGGGCAATTCAACCCTTTCACATTCCATGTTCCTGCCATATTCAATCCCATAGCAAATCAATTGTTCGAGTATCGAAAATCTCCGAAAAGGGCCACACAACCCTAAAAAGTATAGGATGAACAATTCGAGAACACATACATTTAGAGCCAGAATAAACAATGTAATAGTATCCCCAACCCAGAAAAACAAAACAAAACAGAACATCGCATGTAAACAATTCAATATACCAATTGAAATGAGTCTGACTAAAGCCAAACCCCTTAAAAGAAATAGTATTTACATAAGTAGACCAAATCCTAACTATACCACCCAGAACCCGCATCCACATTGTAGTAGTATTATTGAAACTCTCCCCATATTTCCAAATTGAATCAGAAAAAAGTGAAACAAATTCCAAAGCACACAGAAGAACACCAGGTCAAAGTTTCCACTAAGTATAAATATTTTTTTTATTTTTTAGAAAAAATACAAATTAAAATAAAAAGGGATCACAAACAGCTTCACCTTTAAACATATTAGAGAAGTGAAAAATAAATCTAGAATCGAAACAGTAAAGAAAGAAAACATGAGCAAAGCAGAAGCAGAACAGGACACATGTAATGAAAGCAAGATGTTATAAAATCAGATTGCATCACCAAAACTACATTACATTGTCAAGTAATAGTATCACATCTACAACCCACTAGTCTTCCAAAATGACTGAGTATAAGACAGAAAGAGAACTCTCCACAGTCATAATTAGCAGATAAACACCATTGGTCACCTTCAGAATGACCTACTAACTCACCGTACAGTATATAATAAGTTGGCAGAACTACCAAACATTAATGATGATAGACCTTTAAACTGACATATTCAAATATTTGTGATATAGAAGGACCATGACGCAGGCAACTAAAAGCACCGGAAACATGAGGGTCGTACAAAGATTAACCAATTCACAGTTACCGCCATCCAGTAACATTTGGGTATTGAAAGTACACACACAAAGGTGATTGTAGTGGAACGGAGAAGAATGAGGTCCTGAGGACGGTGTGTGTATATGAACCTGTGACCCTCCCTCAGCTCGAGCTGCAGGTGATGTCTCTGATATTTATAGAGCCACAACCATGTGAATGTTTGTATCACGTGACACTGCAGGCGACCTGTCAGACTTCAATGCCAATTATAGTGCAGTTAAAAGACCTACTTTCATTAATTCAACGCGTGCCTCCGGCATGCCACCACTTCAAAAGCAATTAAGGTTATTAGCCATTCTATTCACTTCCGATGTTTGATGCATTAGATGCTTCCTTCCAGTGCGGTTGCTGCCGTGATATATGCATTTAGGAACAATAGGATATTTCTAGAGCCGTGTGACGAAGCTTACTGCTGGATCGTTGGGAGGCTCCACCTCCACACAACCGCCTACACGGCTGTTAAAGCGAATGCAGACAGCAATACACAGACAGTGGGGAGCAGCTGATCATTGCAGATTGGCGAGTATACAGTTTAGCCATCTATCCCGCTTGAGCATTCTTTTTTGACTTTCATATTCCCATCCGGCCACAGGAAGGCGGTACTACATATATCTACTTACATACAGCACTGTAGTCCAGCATCACCCCATTACCTCCGCATTTCTGAGATGGCATGTTTCTTCCTCGGATCCAGCAGCGCTGCATATTTCGAAGCCGCTGCAGTACTTCATTTTGCCCACTATCTTTTGTCAGGTTTGTTGATCACACGATGCATCTGAACTCCATATAAGATGACGATCATAATACGGAAGCCAGGTAGTCATGTGATCTTGATGATTAGAAGGTGCTTTCCTCAGGTTTAGAAGAGCTCGCTCTCCTACTTCACTCAAATGGATCCGAATGTAAACAAAAGCAGCCGTTTGAACTAACGGACCAAAGAAAAATCAATTAAAACAAAAAAATGGCTAGGGCGCTGACCCAAAGCTGGTTTTTGGCCAAGAGATCTATGCACCCTTTCAATTTCTTGAGGCATTTTAGGGTCCAATTTAAGCATAGTGATTAAAGTTTTCTCCAAAAAGGACACAGCATTTCCGTGTTCAGCATGTTCAGGAAAACCGGCAATCCTCACATTATTCCTCCTAGAAAAATGTTCCTGCTCAGAGAGCTTGGAAGTCAGTTTCTCATTCACCATTTCCAAATGTCTTATTTTGTTGACTAAATGCACAGTCTGCTCATCAATTGTAGTAAGATGTTCCTCTACAGAGGTCACCTTAGTAGTAAATTCCAAGTATCTTTCTTCACCTTTAGTCAGTTTAGCCTTGATTTCTGCTATATCAATCCTCATTTCAGTAAGCAAATCTAGAAGTTTGTCATCTCTTCCATCTTCTTCACCACCTTTCTATTTTTTGGCAGGTTGAACAACTCCATTCAAACACAAATCCTCAGCCACTGTTATTAAAGAGAGAAAAATTTGAACAGTGGACACAGGCGCTCAGCACCTAAGCAGCCAATATCAACTTTTGAGAATTACCGTATAATGTCTGATCGTGTAAATGCTTTTGTGAAGATTGAGTTCATTTTAAAGATGTTGGAAATGCAATTTCTTTACGTTAGGAATGCATTGAAAAAGTTCCTGTAAGAAAATTGTAAGGGGAGATGTACAGTGTAGAGTACTAATGTACATAAAATCAAACCAAAGGAACAAACCCACCCCAAAAAAAAACATTATTGTCTGAGCCACCACTAAAGAATAAAAAACTGAAATTGTGTTTAATTCCTCCCACCTGTTTGAGTGCTGCGACGTCCGCGGACACCGCAGTAGTCCACGAAATGCACATGCCACATCCAAATATTTTGAGGGCGCCTGGCATGGAAATGGGACTGCATAGACCGCAGACAGTTGTGGATGCCAGTGGACATCAGGAAATCAGCCAATTAGGTTTCCTAGGTGTGGTATACAGGATGAGAGGGTAGCAGGAGTTTTGTTTGCAGACGTTTTGAGAGCAGTGAAAACGGCTATGTCTTTGAAGAGGAACAGTGTATGGATTATGGGGGACTCTTGGATCCATTGGCTGGAGATGTATGCTGAGCACTGTGGAGTGGCTGGACATTTTGGATTTTATGTGTTTTGGTATGAATGCGTGAAATGAAGTGGTCTGACTTACTCCCGTTTTGTACGAATATGGTTCACTTAAAACATCCGGACATTATTGTTGTTCATTGAGGAGGCAACATTTTGGGGAATGTTACTGGGATTTCATTGCAATTTGCAATGAAGGATATATTTGGAAAGTTGATGGAAATGTTCAAAAATTATGTGTTTGCGCATTGCTCAGAGACAAATGTGGATGAGCTCGAATTTATTTTGGCCGCAAATGGAAAAAGCAAGGTGCAATGTCAATAAAGCTGTGTGTGTTGGCATGTGTTGGCATGACATCTTTTCATAATGAGAACATACAATTTGACATTTCCAACATTTTTCGGAGAGATGGAATCCATCTAACTGATGTGGGTAGTCAGATATTTCTGGAAAACATTAAAAATGCTTTGAATCAGTTTTTTAACATATAATGGGCCTCATTACACGAAAGGCGGTAAGGGTTAACGGTCACCGGTAATGGTACCGGTGACCGTTAACCCTTACCGCCTTACTACGAGGTCCCTTTGCGGGTTGGTACTTTAGCAAGCGTTAAAAACCAACCCGCAAAGGGACCAGGTTGCTCATTACAGTACCGCAATTTGCGGTACCGTAATTAGCACCTTCCCCCTTCCCATTATGCCCTATGGGACAAAAACGGGAATGGGGAAGGGCAATGGGGGAAGGGGGAATTACTGCCCCACCAACCTTGGAATAGGGCGGTAATTCCCCTTTCCTCCAAGGCGGTGCCGGTATTTTACCAGCATGGACCAAGGTGCTAATTACACCTTGGTCCACCGCCTACCGTGTAATGAGGCCCAATGTATGGATTTTAGCATTATTTAGTAGTTAAAATAGAGAAAATTTAAAAACCGGGAAAAAATACATGCTTTTTGTGAATGTTCCAAGAAATAATTATGTTCGGTAAAATGTTCCTTAGTTCAGTTCATAAAACCAAAAATAAAAAAAAATATAAAAGCCAAAAACACAAAAAAATACTTTCAAGAGGCACCATTTTTGAAATTAAAACAATTGAAATGATTTTAATTCTCCCACCCCACACCTGGAATTTTTCCAGCTGTGTGCAGACTACTGCGCTGTCCACCAACAATTAAGGGTGCACAGGTTCCTGTGACTTTTTTTTTCACTTCTATTTTTGTACTATGAAATATGGCTCCTAAAAGAACAGATGTTGTGTGTTTGTTTGGTTTTGTGGAGATTCTTTTTGGATTTTTTGTGGGTTTTTTCCAGGTGACGTAAGGTAAGATGGAGAGGGAAGGGGGGCAAGGGGCACCAACCAAAATGACAAAGGGGCAGGTGGACAGAGGAAGATGTTGGGTGGGCTTTAATCAAGGTAGATGGTAGTGTTTCTCATGCTCCTTAACCACAGCCTTGAAAACATTTCACAACTGCTCCCTCCTAAAGCTCAGTGCTTCACAGTACAAACATCGGACTCAGTTCCTCGAAAGGTAAGGGTCCACAGCATTTTGTATGGCTGTGAAGCTGCCGCTGGGTTCCTCTGCCCAAAGCATATCGTTTGTGGTAACAGGAGCAGTTGAAGATGATGGGGTGGAAGATATCAATTTACTCTTACCTGAGAGAGGTATCACCTTCCTCAGAGCATTTGGTGGTTAGATTTGGCACCTCATGGAAGTTGTCCCATAGAAAAGCAAGCCAGGTTTCCCACGACTGAGTACAACTTTGGACCTAGTGCATTTCACCTTGCTTGCATGAGCTTCAGGACATATCCAATGGTTGGAAAAAAATTGCCACACTCAGGATTCACTCTGAGTACTGGAGTTAGGGACTTCCTCCACCTCATCCTCTTCTTCCTTTTGATCCTCATCTTCTGTATCTCTGTGGCTGTTGCCCTGTCCAGGCCGTCCAGGTTGTTGAGGTGGTGGGGGTGGTGGTGGTTGGGAAGCAAAGATGACCATAGCATATGCCATTGCAGCATGTTTCCAAAAAACTGCAGAGCAGGAGTTTCCCAAATGCTCCATCATGGATAGCCAGATTGAGAATGAGGAAAGCTACTAGGTTGGTCACTCCAGGGGAGCTGTCCGCGGACTGTGCGACTGTCTGTGGACTACCGAGTCAAAAATAGGCCTTGAAAAGTTGTAAAATGTTGTCAGATCAATGAAGAATGGGTCTGGGAGCTGTGGGAGGGTAGAATATTTGCTTGAAACATACTAGATTGGCTGAAACTGCACTTTTAAACTGTCCATGGACACTATTCATGAACAGACCATCATGCCGCATGGGTGAGGTGACATGATGATGTCTGCAGCCGTCCACTGGCATGACGGCCATCCACGGACGACCATCGGGCAGGAATGGCAATGCACACACCCTTGTTGCCTGAAGAACAGGTGCGCTGTCCGTGGACTAATTAAACATGCATCATGCAAAAACAGACATATGCAGAAAATGCACATGTCCGGGGGCACCTCTTTTTTGAGTAAAGACACCCCCAACAGTCATACTGTCCGCAGACTCATAATTGGGGTTTTAAATAAAAAGAAATATCCCAAAATGATATGCAAAACATTTATATCATATACAAATACATTTATTCATGAAAGGGATGGGGATTAGAATGGGAAAAATAATTAGGAGAATCAGGAATGTCTGTACAATAATGATTGTCAGTGAACAAAACCACCTGGCCTAGATATGTCAGCGAACAAAAACAAGTGGGCCAGATATGTGATGTCATCATTGATGTCATCAATGACATTTGACATTTGTGATGTCATCTTTGATGTCCTGGGTGTTAGTCAGTGCACGGTGGTGGTGTGAGTTATGGTTGCTTAGCTTACCATAACTGCAGAATTTCTGAGGTTTTTCGGATTTACTTATAACCATAACGTCCCTTTTTTTCATTGAATTTCATAGGTTTTTATTAGTGCAACTTGACCATAATGTCCCTTTAACAAAGTTTTTTCATTGAATATATATAAATATATATATTCAAAAGTTCACCAATGTGAAACAAAGGTGGAAGAGAGTTGCACTCGCAGGCAATTGTAATTGATGGATTAGGCAGTTAAGAGTTCCATAAAAACATCAACATCCAACAAATTTTGTCTGGTTAAAATCACCTTTTTATTCCTATATTCAAGCAAAAAATGATTTCTTCTATGTCGCACCCAGCGAGATTCCAAGGGAGGCTGAAGCAAACTGATGACGGGTTATAGGTCATAGTACCAAATCAAAAGGATGGAATGACAAAAGGGTCGAGTCAATTTGACCGAAAAAAAAGATAAACTTTTTTAAAAAAATGTCACCATTTTAAAGCTAAACTAGAGCAACAAAAAAAAGACATAAAAAAAAAATGTAATCCTTTGGTTTTCGGTCGAATGCGCTCTCACCTTTTTTATTCAATCCTTTTGTTTTCGAAACTTTAACTGGACACTGTGTTTCGCTACTCCTGGTAGCTTGGTCAAATGATTTTGCTCTCATTCACTTAATTTATTCCAACATGCTCAGTGAACTGTTGACATAGAAAAGGGTTTAACTTTCCTCTTGCATGGGTCCATCTTCTATTTTACTTATGTTCTGGACCTCAGCAGTGCAATTCCAATACAGTGTGACCATTTTGCTATTCCCATTTGAACACAATACATCTCACACATTACCTCCTTTACAACAGGAATTAAAATGTGCAGTTCTATGCAATCCTACCATCATGGCGTGCTCGACAACTTGGCTCAGATATAAATACCACTTTGAACATTCGGTACATTTATGCTGAATACGTCCACTTACTTCAAAGACATTCATGAGGCATATTAACGTGCATGCTTTTGTAAGGTGCTACATGCTTATATAGCACATTAGTTTTCATGGTCACCAGGTCAAGTTGTGTTCCATTGCTATAAAGTGCATTATTTATTTTCATATTCATAAAGTGCCTGACTGTTTGAATAGCTGTAAAGTGCATAGTGCTTTATTATATATTTCCATAGTTATAAAGTGCCTAATTGTTTTCATAGCTGTATAGTGCATTATGCTTTATAGCAGATAATGTCACCATTTCATGTAAGCTGCTTTTTACAGTTGCTAACATGCTAAAAGATGACTGTCAGCTTCCTTTAATAGACAAAATACAAGTCCTTCTTACATGGCCACGTGCCATAAAATATGTACTCCTTACCATTGTGTATTGTAAATTTGAAAACAATAGTAAAACATGCTAATAAGGTAAGGTGCTATGTGCTTAGTACAATGTTGGTGACCTAATTAAATAGACCTTTATTTCTATAAAGGGCCTTGTGCTCGTGCACAAAATATTATCTTTACCTATATATATTAGATGCTAAATAAAGGCTACCAGGCAACCATATTATATTGGCTGTGTTATACCAAGTGTCTATCCCACATGGCTGGTGATGTCATCAATGACATTTCTGATTTCATCTTTGATGTCATGGGTGGTAGTCCTTGCAGTGCACAGTGATAACGTGAGTTATGGTTGCGTACCGTACCATAACTTGCACATTTCTGGGGATTTGAGGTTTTGCCTGTAACCATAACGTCCCTTTAGCAACGTTTTTCCATTGAAATTCATAGGATTCTTAGTGGTGCAACTTAACCATAACGTCGCTTTAACAATGTTTGTGTTAGTGAATTTCCTGGTTTTTTAGTAGGGCACTGTAAGCAGAACGTTGCTTTAGCATAATGTCTTTTGTAAAGAGGATAGGTATTTGGTACGGCAACATAACCATAATGTCCCATTAACAACGGTTTGTTACTGATTCCTTGGCTGCCTTCATGATAAATGTGTGGAAAGGGCAAATTTTCTGGTGTATGTATCCATTTGCGCTACCCCTTAATTTTCTGAATAGTGTTGGTGTATCGCACCAATTACAGATGTACATAGTAAATGTTGTTTAGTGTGTCAGTAAGCTCTCTTTTTGTGTTAACAAGGCATGATAAATCTGCGCCGCACAGTACTGGCCGAGATGACTACAATGAGCAATATGGACGTTTCCTAGGGACACTGCACCTGGTTGGCATATGTGCAATCACACTGCAATTATCTGTAGAACTCTATTAGTGGCTACATGGCCACATCTTCAAATGCATTTTTAAGTAGTTGTGGAAGCACACATGTTTCCGTTCCACACCTAGACCCATGCATAGGTCATCCACTGTATGCTGGTAACACCGCCGCTGTCACCAGCCCTACGGATTCATGCAGTAGGCTACCGCATCTAAAGTACTGTTGCGGACTTCGTGGGTGGCTCTGCACCTGCCAATGTGTGGCTAAAGTACTCCTAACCGTATAACGGCCACTGGTAAACAAGAAACAGCAAACTGCAGTGTGACGTGGGCTTGTTAAATGTCACATGACTTTGATTTATCTGCTGTTTGCCTTGCCATGAGCCATGAAACAGATACATTGGGCCTAATTACGACCCAGGCGGAGGACCATGGTGCTAATAGCACCATGGTCCATGACGGTAACTTACCGACTCCGCCATGGAGAAAGGGGGAATTACCACCCCATTACAAGGTTGGCAGGGCGGTAATTCCTCCTTCCTCCATGGCCCTTCCCCATTCCCATTTTTGCCCCATAGGGCTCAATGGGAATGGGGAAGGCGCTAAGTACGGTACCGCAAATTGCGGTACCGTACTTAGCACCAAGGTCCCTTTGCGGGTCCCTACTTTAACGGCTGATAAAACCAGCCGTTAAGGTCGGGTCCCGCAAAGGGACCTAGTAATCAGGCGCTAAGTATTTAAAGGCGCTGCAGCCTTTTACGGCACCGTTAAACACTTAGCGCCAGGGTCGTAATGAGGCCCATTGTGTCTGCACTCAGCAGTGTGACATAAAGTATCAAAAGGTCACCTGCCGGTTGTACAGTTGAAGAAAACATGTAACTGCAGGTGGGACAGTTTGTAGTAAGTCTGCAAAATGGCAAAGCTGGTGCACCTTCCTCACGCACATACTAGTGCATGTAAAGGCAGGTAAGGAAACCGCAGAATATGAAGAGTGCAAACAATCTTAGTGGTGGTTAGAAAAGCGTTGTAGCTGCATGGGTCAAACAGAATAAATGACTTCCTGCTGCACGTAATAAAGCTGTGTTTCGCGTTCTTGTAAACATTCTTGTATTCCACAATGTATGTATATCCATGAATGCTACCCCTGACACTAATGGCGTAGCATCAAGTATTTGTACTGCATGTAACAACAATTGAAATGAAAGTACAACAGAACTTCCCACATCTCCTGCAGACAACAAGAGGGGCTCTCCTGTAGGGCAGCAGAGCTGTGAAACAACCTTTGCTAACCATATGCTGTGCTACAGACCCTTACCCAGCAAAGGGCATTGTATTGTGCATGTACTGCTATGCGCTAATGTCCAGAGGGAAGGTACTTGGACGTGCGTGAGAACGGTACTTATTGGAGCATTACAACAACTCGCACCTATGTAGTTGAGGGCCACCCAATAATTCTGTCTCCTGTCATGTCCCCTATAGTACCCAGGCAGCTGCTGGCCCTTCTCTGTGGGACCTTTCCTGCCATTCCTTCCGTGGCGTGTGTGAGAACACCATAATAAATGAAAATGAACTGTGAAAGGGAAAAAGGTAAATTAAGAAAGCACCTTTCACATATGAACAACGGAATTGCCAATGCACACATGCAGGGCAGGAGGCATGGTAGTGTGGTAAACACTGTAGTTGAATGGGTTAGAAAGGGGGTTGCTGTACAAAGAGTTTTTTTACGTGTTGCAGAGCATTTTCAAGAGAGTCACAGCACAACACTAACTACAGAAAAAATCACTACTTTCAAGGAGGGCATTTAGATGGGGTGTACAAAAATCGGGATGGCTGGCATAGTAAGATGAACGCTATAGCGGGGGAAAAGTATTTGTGCTGTGAAACGTCATAGTCCAATGGGCAAAGTATGCCATTGGCACATGTCGAACAAAGGCACAAATATTCTTCTTTGCAATGTACTGTGCTGTGTGCATTACCGGATCAAATAGAAAATGATGCTGCCACATTAGTGGCTGCATAATGCGATAGAAACTTATGCAAGAGCTCGGAAACTAACGCATGAACTGGGCAAGGGCCTCCTTCATCGCAAACGGCACTTAAGTTTGTCTAACATGCTGTACAATTTTCCCTGCACAATGAAGAACAATAATACTGGCATGATTGTGTGTCACCAAAGTGTCACACAGAGAAACCAAAATCTGGCACCTCATTGTAGCTACTCCATAGCACTACACATGCACATCATAGATTGCAAAATATGTACCCACTGCACAGTGTGTTCCATTCACTTTCACTCAATGTATGTGTAAATCCCCTAAAACCTGCATGCTGTGCCTCGTGAAACACACAGCCATAACTGCACCCTCTGCATTTCTCTCGACAAATACACTGTGTAGCACAGTCTGTCCGTACACACCACACCCACAAATGTTATTGCCCAATCCTGTAGCCTCTTCAGGCCCATTTTTACAGCTGTCATCTGCAAAAGGGGTGTACGTAACACGTGCCACCCTGCAACTATTGCAATATTTGCGGACTTTTACTGCAGGGCATGCGCAGGAGTGGGGAATAACTTTCAACCATGGGAGCAGATGTCGTTAGTTGTGGTGGCTTTTAAAAGAAACTTTGGGTGCTTTTTTTTTTTTAAAGGTGCTTCCCTATGCCCAACAGCTTCACAATATTGGGCCTACTTCATAAAATCTGCACACAGCAGAGTAACCAACCACATAGAAGCTGCACTTCAACCATACCAATTTCCATACTCACATTACCGACACACTGCACCCTGTGGCCACACTGCAAAACTTCTCACTGTACCATCTCCTGCTGCACACCAAATACTGTAGCATGTTGCAACTAGCAGCACAAGCATGGAATGCACAATACAGGCATTGCAACTCATGTGTGGTGCTATAGCACGTCGACATTGTGCTCCACACCCATTCTCCAAAGATCACCCCCCTGTGCCTCATGCACTGTCAAACCTGCATTGCTCCAGTGGGTGTGCTCCCTGCACACATTCCTTGCACCATAATGCAATCCTGCATGTCAGCATGTCATCAACTACCACTATGCACATACACACCACTGGCATTAGCACTCCTAACCAACCTCCACACTACAATGGACATGCACAGCGTTACATGCAACAGTTACCATAATGTATAAACATTACACTGTCTCCAGTCCAGCACCCCTACACCCTTTCATTCACATACTATTGTCTTACCAAATTCCACTCAGAAGGTATTGTCACACTGCCAACTTAACCGCAAAATGTTTACAACATTGCCCATACTGCAAGCATTGTGCACACAGCACACTATCCAAGCACATATAAGCTGCCCTTCAACCATACCCTCTACCATACTGACAGTATGCAAACATTGCACCCAGTGCCCACACTGCGTGACTTGTCACTGCAGCATCCCCAACCACAGCGCACCGCCATGACAGCTATGCAGCAACAAATTGCAACAGTTACCATATTGTACAAACAAAACACTCTCTCCTGCATCCCTGTGCACTTTCAATCACATACTATGGGCATATCCACTTCCATTCACAAAGTATTGTGCCACTGCCAACCTACCCACATTCTGTTTGCAACACTGGCCTATAATGGCTGAAATGTGCTCCACAGCCATTCCGTACATGTCACCACCCTCTAACTGATGCACATTCAAAAATGCATTGCATTACTACCATGTGTGTCCTTAAGGCCTAGGCCATGCACCCAATAATCTAAGCCTTGAACACACCCACAGCAACGTAATGCCACGATGCATGTCACTATGTCAGAAACTACAACAATCCACATACGCGCACCTGCCACTAGCACTCCTACCCAACCTGTACACTGCCATGGCACTATTCAGCAACAAATTGGAACAGTTAACATAACACTTATGTGGGCAGCTACCATTATGCCCAAACATAACATACGTAGGTAGTGGTACTTCACTCCAACTCCCCCACACCATAAAAAAACCTATTCACGAAAACAGGTCGCAATTACCAGAACCCACAAACACACCACAGACTCCACCACCCCTACCCACAGCCATTCACAAAGTATTGTGTCACTAACCACAACAATTTCACAAAATTTGGCCTACTTCAACAAATCTGCACACATCATAGGAATTGAACACACTGACAGAAACGTAATGCCAACCATGCATGTCACCATGAAACCAACTAGACCATGCAAATTCATACCACTGCCACCAGCACTCCTATCCAACCTGCGCACCACCATGCAGCTATGCAGCAACAAATTGCAACAGTTAACATAATGTACAAAGAAAACACTCTCTCCTGCACCTCTGTGCACTTTCTTTCACTTACTATGGGTTTTACCCACTTCCATCCACAAAGTACTGTGTCACTGCCAACCTACCCACATTCTCTTTGAAACACTTGCCCTACTGCAAGCAATCTGCACACACCACACTATGCAAGCACAACCCTGTACCGAATGCAGAGTGAAACATGTGTTCCTGCAGTGGGTATGTTGCAGCCCTACGCTATGGAGTGCATGCCCTACACCCTACGGCCTACAACCTTTGCCCATGCACCCAATAGTGTAATCCTTCCACAGACCCACTGTACCTTCATTCACCCATGCATGCCACCATGTGCCCAACTTCCGCATTCCATCTGCATTGCACAGCCACCCACGCTCCCACCTAACCTATGACATGTGCAATTCACTCCTCTTCTGCAATTAACCTGCCACCACTCACCACGAAAAGAGATTGCCACAAACAGATTGCGGCAGAAGTATTGGGGCCATTATGACATCTGCCTCCAATCATCACACAAAGTACTCGCCTACATATTTCACATGAAACACTTCTCATTCCCCCCACAGTCTCTCCCTTATTGCCGCCAACACATTCCATACGGTACATTTTTCAGACCCTATTGTGCCACTGCCAACCTACCCACATTCTGTTTGCAACACTTGCCTATAACGGCTGAAATGTGCTCCACAACCATTCCTTACATGTAACCACATCTAACTGATGCACATTAAAAAATGCATTACTGCCGTGGGTGTCCTCAAGGCCTAGGCTATTGGGTGCATGGCCGAAGGCCTTGAACACGCCCACAGAAATGTAATGCCACCATGCGTGTCTCCATGTCAGCAACTACGACAATCCAGAAACACACCACTGCCACCAGCACTCCTACCCAACCTGTACACCGCCATAGCACTATGAAGCAACAAATTGCAACAGTTAACATAACGCCCTTGTGGGCAGCTACCATTATGCCCAAACATAATAGACGTAGGTAGCAGTACTTCACCCAAACTCCCCCACACCATAAAACACCCATTCACGAAAACAGGTGCAATTACCAGAATCCACAAACACACCATAGCCTCCACAACCCTTACCCACAGCCATTCACAAAGTATTGTGTCACTAACCACAACATTTTCACAACATTTCTTCAACAAATCTGCACACAGCATAGGCCTTGAACACACCCACAGCACTGTAATGTCACCATGTCACCAACTACAACCATCCACATACACACCACTGCCACCAACACTCCTACCCAACCTGCACCCCGCCATGCAGCTATGCAGCAACAAATTGCAACAGTTCACATAATGTACAAAGAAAACACTCTCTCCTGCACCCATGTGCACTTTCTTTCACTTACTATGTGCGTACGCATTTCCATTCACAAACTACTGTGTCTCTGCCAACCTACCCACATTCTGTTTGCAACACTAGCCCTACTACCTAAGCAATCTGCACACACCACACTATGGAAGCACCACCCTGTGGCGAATGCAGAGTGAAACATGCATTCAAGCGGTGGGTATGTTGCAACCCTACGCTCTTTAGTGCATGCCCTACACCCTAGGGCCTACGGCCTTCACCAATGCACCCAATAGTGTAATCCTTCCACAGACCCACCGCACCTTCATTCACCCATGTATGCCACCATGTGCCCAACCACTGCATTCCATCCACAGCGCAGCCACCAGCGCTCCCACCCAACCTATGTCATGTGCAGTTCACTCCCCTTCTGCAATTAACCTGCCACCACTCACCACAAGAAGAGGTCGCCGCAAACAGGTCGTGGCAGAGGCTATGGGGCCATTACAACAGTTGCCTCCAATCACCACACAAAGTACTCACCTACATATGTCACATCAAGCACTACTCACTCCCCCACCCGGTCCCACCTGTATTGCTGCCAACACATTACGTACGGAACATTTTCCAGACCCTTCTGCCGCTGCACTGTCCTCCGATACACCATGGCAGCTTTCCCCAAAAATGTTGACGCACACCACGCTTCCCTCCAGCCAACCACCGGCCGCGTCCAAACTTTTCTGACAGCATGCCGTACCACGAACCTACATCTCATTTCTTTGCAACAGAAGTACTGGTCGGATTTCCGCTAAACACTCTTTCTGACCCAAGCCCCCACTCCTGCCGCAAATTTGCTGACAATTGGTTCAGCCTTTCGGCCTGTAGTCATGCGCAAAGTTGTTCCCCATTCAGTCTATGGAACAAAACTTTTTTGGGACCCCCCCTATAACTTTGTCCCCCCCGCACGAACCTTGCCCAACTTGGCGATAAATTCAGAGACGACCATATACTTTTTTTGCAAACTTTGGTGAGGATTCGTCCAGGGGGAGTGAACTTATAAGCCGCTGAAAAAGTGCTCTTCCTATGAGTTTAGCAACCTAACCATAACTACACGGCCGCTACTGCGGGCCGTGTAGTATATATATAATGTATTAATTGAAATATAAGGGACGTTATGATTAAGTTGCACTAATAAAAACCTATGAAATTCAATGAAAAAACATTGTTAAAGGGACATTATGGTTACAAGTAGAACTGAAAACCCAGAGAAATTTGCCAGTTATGGTAAGCTAAGCAACAACAACTTGTACCACCACCATGCACTGCTAAGACTAACACCCAGGACATGAAAGATGACATCACAAATGTCATTGATGACACCGCTGATGACATCAAATATCTGGGCCACTTGTTTTTGTTTACTGAAATGATTAGGCTAGTTTTTTGTTTTTACTGAAAATGAGAATGTCCAACATTTAAAAGGTGCCTTATTTCTACACATTACCCATTTTATATGTCCTTAAAGTACTTTCCTTAGAATATAATCTGACCTCATAGTACACATACATGGAACAATAGGCCTGCCTCAAACATATTACTAATTTGTGCACATGATGTGTACATGATGATCAACTCTGTTATTGTCATTTTTTGGTGTTGTTGTTTCTTTCTTCCTTACTTTAGTTTCCCTGTATGTGCCTCTAATTCGTATGTATTGTGCATTTTCATATGTATGTTTTCTACTAGCACAAGTGTGTGGTCAGTTTTCAATTGTTACCTATTTATTTTAACATTACTCAAAACTCCCATAAGGTAGCATTTATTATTTTACTATTGGAAATTACCAGATTAAAAATATTGTACTTCTATGGTGCATGCTGCAACTATTTCCTCTATGTATGTATGATTAGGTTCCTCTATTAACAACAACACTAGAATGCAATGATGTGTTTACATGAGTACATTCTTTAAAAAATTAAGCAGCTCATGATAGGTCTCCCAATCACCCATAACATCTTGTTTCCAACATTATAAATTCAACCCTGTCTAGGGACTGGTTAATAAAATGTATTTCACATGTGATGTCATCAGTGCTGTCATTAATGACATTTGTGTTTACATCTTTCATGTCCAGGGTGTTAGTATCAGCAATGCCCAGTGGTGGCATTAGTTATGCTTGCTTAACTTACCATAACTGGCGAATTTCTGGGGTTTGTGGCTTGTCTTCTCAGAAAGCACATTGGAGAGTGGCCCGGCACCTCCTTAGATGGCACCAGGTTTTGTTTGCTGGACTAGGGCCTTCTGGCATAGCCTGATATCGACCAATGCCCTGCCTTATTGCCCTAAATATGTGTGCTAAGTGTGGGGCCACCATGCATGCAGCCCCCGGAGGTCCCTGTTTCGTTTGGACCCTTTTCTCTTTGCTTCATTCCTTTACCTATACTCCAGAAAGGGGGTGGGGTAATGACCAGTCTGGCGGGTGACCAGTCTACTGTCCTCAGCAGATATACAAGTGGTTTAAACTGTGGCTGAATGCCTGTGGGCACCATTGAGTCTACGGATACGCATAGAGACTTGAAAATTACGGTTACAATTGGACAAGTTCGTGGAGAGATGCTTTACTTCTCATTATCCAGGGGGCTGAAAATGACTGGGTGAGTTCACCCAAACCTTCACTTCTGGTATTCATCTACAGCCACAGGATACTCTTCCAGCTGTGACCCCTGATATTATGAGTGGCAATACCACCCTTTCCTGTCTTGGTTCATGCACATGCAAGAGCATTACAACTATCGATAAATGACTGGTTATCATAGAACTTAATCTAATGCACTGAATCTTGGTCCTATGATTAGGATTCGAAGGAGCTAATTTTGCTCCAAAGAGTAATATGGTGGTGGGAAGCCGTTATGTCTAGACATGGCTCCCCACCACGAAATGTTGGTCAAACGTGTGATTGGATGGTTTGTTGATGAGTATAAAGGTCACGTGTAGGCGTGGAGCCGCAGTGCATCTTTAGATTGGCTGATGCTTTTTGCGAGAAGAGGTGTAGCCGCGTTACATGGGTTTGACATCCCATTGGCTTATTTTGTTTGCACGGGTTACGTCAAATGGCATGGGCGCACTTGCGTCAATACTTCGCAATGTGTGATTGGATCATTTGTTGCCGCATATAATGTAGAGGTGCAAAACTGCATCATATGATACCATTGGCTGCCATATTAGGCTCAAAGATGCGTAGCCACGTAGAAGGATGTTGATGTCCTAGTGGCTCATTTTGCACATGTGGATTACCACCTACCCCCAGTCGTTGCTGTATGTAGCTGTGCATTTTTCCTTGGCAGAAGTGGCTATACAACCTTTTTTTTCTTAAATAAAAATATATCCACATATACATGGGCAATAGTCTTGTACATATTTATTTTAAAATATATTGACAGTTAGTGTAATACTATAATAAATATTCATGAACAGTACATACACATGTAAATACTTTAAAAGTTAAGTACATTTGCAAACTCATTTTTTGTAACAACAGGTTTATTTGGAGGGAATTTGGTTGTCCAATTGCTATGTATTTTACTTTCTAGACATAATACAGTGTTTTGATTAGCTGAATTATCTGTATTATTAATGTTAATTATGTATGGAATGACAAACGCCTTGAAATTCAAGGAAAAAAATTAGTTGCAGGGACGTTAAGGTGTACAATACATTGTAACAAAACCTTGGAAATTCAATGAAAAAACTTTAGTTGCAGGGACGTTAAGGTGAGAACTTAATGCAACACAACCCTGGAAATTCAGCTAAAGCCACCTTAACTATGTGCCTCCTGTTGCGCAGACTATGACCACAATGATGACACAAAAGATCACATCACTGATGACATCACTAATTACATTACAACAGTAACTGGCATTAAGCATGTCCTTCAAAGGCAATTATAATCGTCAGTGCACACCAACACCAATTTGGAACCAAATCTATTTTAGAAAGGTTAGACACAATTTGGGTGTAGAAGAGGAATACCAATCCCGAAACGGGATTGTGATACAAACAATGGAAGCTAAGAGTCCAATATATGGGCCCTGGGCCCTCCCATCCCATGGGCCCTCCCATCCCCTGCACACCTTAATACTGAAACAGCTGAAATTTCAATAAACATATGCATAAGATATATTAAATTCACAAATAGTATGCTGTAGTATTCAAAACACATTTTTTTTACATTAGAATTCATGAGGAGTCCAAAAACAAGTTTGTGCTCGACGTGTTTCGGGGATGTGTTCCCCTTCTTTAAGAGCAACTCACATTATGGAAAAAAAGACGCAAATGAATTAATAAGTATTGAAAAGGCAATAATACTACAACATGTACCTTTCAAAATGCATTGTAGTTTTACAGACCCGTGAATGCAACCACTGCCACCCAAGACAACATCTCAAGGGGCGTACAGGGATAATCTATGGTGTGCTAGTGAACACATATTGGTGTCTGGAATAAGCTTTAAAGTATATGACATGTCAGTACCTACGTCCATTATCTACTCCTCTGTGTCGAAACCTACATAAGGTATAATGTTACGATTAAGGAGCCATGAGATAACAATGATCCCTTATTCTTAGATAATCCAATCACAAAATTTGGAAAATGTCCAATATGTGAAATCAACCAAATGGCTTTCATGAATAAAAATTACTTCACTACATGATAGACAATCTGCAGACAATCTGCTGACCTTCACACATGTACCCATGACAATCTGACTTTATGATCTGACCCTAGAATGCAATGTCAGACGAATATAAATGTTGCACATGTGAATACACTGAGTCACAGATTTAAAAATGATCTAACTGCCACATCTGACACTAAGCAAAATTCAGGCATTGTGCATGCTATGTTGTTGATAACTGACAATGGAACAGCTGAGTAGGCTTATGTGGCTCTGGAATGGTGGCACATTCATTAAATGCATAATTTGTTATTGTTGGGATTCATCTGAACTGTATATCTAATATGTTTTTAGACATATGGTGGATAGGTAAAGTCTAAATATGTGACTACTGTAGTTGACCCTATGGGTTAAAAACAATATGTCCAATGGCTTTTGTTACCAAGTGTGGGTGATATTTATTCTGCTATCGGATCTCCTGCCCCAGGGCCAAATGGTTTGTCGAGCGCTGTACTTAAAGACAACCCAGGGAGATGGGTCAGTATGTTAAAAAATAAATTTGATAAAGTTTGTAAAGAAAGAACAGTCCCAGCAGCATGGCAACAGGCTATTCTGTTGCCTGTATGCAAAAAGTTGACAGAGAAAGCCCAGAGAACTATAGATTACTATATTGACTTGACGTCCCTGGGAAATTGTTCTCTACTTTTGTTTTACATGCCCTTCAGCTGTGGGCTGATGAAAATGACATACTACACTTTACACAAACTGGCTTTCGCCAGGTTCAGCAACCAACATAATATCATGTTTATGGATACACTGATATGTGAGGCTGCAAAAAAGAGAACCCTCTACTATACTTGATCTGGATGGACTATAGTGCGGTGTTCAACACTGTGAACTGTCCTCGCTTATGGCAGAAAGTGCGTGCGTGGGGCTGCCCAGAATGGCAACTGTCTGTTTTAATACATCTTCATACCAACAACAGTGTCCAGATAAGGTTGGATAACACTGGATCCCTGAGGGCCTCCATAAATATAAACAAGGGGGGTCAGACAGTGCTGTGTACTGGCTCCCCTGTTATTTAATCTCTACCTGGCCAACTTACCCCAACTTCTCTTGGCAGTAGAGGGTTGCCACATTAAAATGGGCAATCAACAAATAGCAAGTCTGCTGTATGGAGATGATCTTGTCTTGCTTGACCGCATTATAAGAAAGGACAAAAATAAATGTAAGGATCTTATTGAATATGCAACGAAAAACAACCTAGCAATCAACTCGAGCGAGACAAAGGTGATGGCAGTGTTCACCAGGGTCTGTTTACAAGTAGATTCAGATAGCATAGAGTATGTGAATAGTTATCAATTCTTCGGACTTGAACTGAAGGCCGATGGAGACTACATGGCTATTATAGACGGTAAGAAAAGAGAGGCCAGACAGCTTACTTTTGCTATAAATAAAATCTCCAAGAAGACGGCTGGCTATTCAGTCGAAGGGATCATTACACTGTATGAACAGAGTTTTCCTCCTGCTATATTATACGGGCTAGAAGCCCTAGCCATGTGTGATCTGTCATGGCTAAATATTGTTGAAGGGATGTTTTGGAGAAAACTCCTGAGCTTGTCGCCGGCTACGCCAATGGCTTACCTTCACCTAGAATTGGGACTGGTGTCATAAACGCGCAAAGCACTTATATGTAGAGATACACTCCATATCAAATCCAGATCTTCGCCAAATCCCCGTTGTTGAAAGGCATGGGCTTCACCTATGACACAGGATCCACCCGCAAATTTCTGGAATTGCATGAGGAGTGTTTTTCTGCTATTGGGTAATTTCCAGACTTTAAACGTGGCACAGAATTTGAGATTCTGAAGGCTATATTCAAAAACAAGCTTGAGCAATGGGATTGGATAAATAATGGTTCTCACCTCCAAACATATCATAATTATAAATAGGTAACCAATATTAGCCATTGGTATCTAAAAACACATCAATATCTTTTGAAATGCCCAGTCTGGCAATGCGTACCTTTGTATTGAAACTTCGGACCAATCAACTGCCTGTATTAGCACTGCAAGGTACCCTTCTTAAGATACCAAGGGAACTAAGAACATGTCATATTTGCAGGTCCCAGGTGAACATCGAATCTGCTAGGCATGTGTTGACACTATTCCCAAAGATCGGTCCCAGCTATATGAAAATATTGGGACAATGTGTGGGAAGCTAAAATGCCATCAACACCAATGATTATTTGAGTTTTTGTTTAAATTCTGAATCAGAATTAGTATATTTGGCGTTACACCGAATTTGGAGAATGGTGCCTGTCCAAATAACAATATAAAGTCAGTAAAGAACGTAATGTAATGTATTGTGGTAATATGATATGTTGGACTTTAACAGAAATGTAATTAAGGTGTCATATACAATTTGAATAATATGTATGTATTCTATATATGTGTTTGTAGGATAGTTAAGTTGTATGTCATGATGTTTGATGTGATTAATTGTTGTTTTGTGTAGGTTCGTTTATGAATCAATACACATAATTGTAACAGTAATTAGACACAAATTTAGTTTCATTTTCAGCAAACCAACTTTCATATCATTGTTGAAGTTCACTATGCACATGCATTGAATATCCCAACTAACATATGTATATTGTTCGTTATACCCTTCTAGCTTGTGTATATTCCATTTTTAATCAGACTAGTGTTGTCAACATACCGTTGTGCTACAAAGTAAGGTTAGATTGACCCTCATAAGCATACTCTGATTTTAAAATGGTGCTGCAAATGGTTGTTGCTGCTCTTATCATATGCTGCACACATTTTTTGCTGGATGGGTACTCCACTGTATGTCTATCGTTAAACGACTTTTACTTTGTTTATCCACTATTATGTTTACATAGCCAACCAGTAGTGACTCAAGTCTTCTATTGACTCTGGCCAGTTCTGGCACTTGACTCCAAGACTTCAGGTACTGGACAATTCAAATTGATGGGGTAGGTACTTGCAAATATGACACAGAAAAGCCTGTCTTTTCGCCATTCACCCAGCATGAACATTGCTATAGTGACTTACACACACATGAAAACTAACAACCTATTTGCTGCTCTCCTTGTTTTCTCTGGGTATTCATTTGTAACTAGCTTATGAGAAGAATTATTGAGTGGTTGAGGTGATTACAATTAGTCTATCATAAAGTTTTGTTATTTACTGTACTCTTTAATAAAGTACACATCTGTAATCCATTCAAATTTCTCAAATATATAGTCCTTACAGGGATAGCTATCTTCGTGCAATGTTTTCCATTCGGGAGTTAAGGAAAACCTCACTCCAAGATGGCTGACTATCGTTCGGTAAGGTGTCAAAGGATGTGAAGTGCTCCTGTCCTAATAGAGTGTTGCAAGATTGATGCCTTGTTTCAGACACTTGCTGGACACATTTGTGCCTCACAATGGATTGACTGTACTCCTAAAGCCTTTGGAATTGCGGGTTCTTAGTCAAAATTGTAGCGCTCATCAAGAGGGATAAACTAGATAGGGTGGAACGGGTGCTCCGGGTAAGAATTTGAAATGGCAATACTTTACTTCCTGTTTTTATAATTGGAAAGTAAATGCAATTTGAATAGAGTAAAAAATGGGTTTTCTCTTTTGTAAGGGAGGAAAAACTTTGTAACATGCAGTCAACATGTGCTGTCACAGACAGCATAACAATCATTCCAAGTTGCAGATATGGTTCAGGGGTTATTATTTTTCTCTTTGTGGGGCCTAAGGCTGTCCTTCTCTGACTCGTCTTGTTATGACCCACCTCCCTAACCCAGGCATTCGTAACCCCAGATTAGTACTACTGAACGTTGACTCCTACTGTCAAAAAAGCTGGCTTTTGCTAAAGCTGATGATCTAAATGCTGGCTATCTAAACTCCCTCAGAACTTCCTAACTGTCCCTTCTCTATCCAGTTGTTAGTAATCAAATAAAGTTTCGGGGAGATGCCTTATAAATACTATGGTCGATTCAAGCTCCATCTAGTGTGCTCACACTCACCTCTCCCTGTTCTACTCTTTTCTCTTATCATTCCTCCCAACAAATTGCCCCTTCAATGTTCTCACTGCTCCTAGGTCTTGCCTCCACCTTTCAATGGTAGTCACCCTTTCGTTACTATTAATACAACTTCTCTGCTCTACTATTCCCTTGTCACAGATTCAGCAGTGCTGGTCCCCATGGCAATGTTGGTGGCATTGCGGTCCCATTCCTAAAAGGCGACTGCACACCATTATTCTCTGTGCACGTCACCAATTCCACCATGGCATACATGTCCTCCAGAATGCCAAGATATTACTTGCATGATCCAGAAGACCAGCATGTTGCAATTTACCTGGTAAAACTCTGGTTGTTGCACCGGAAGTCCTTATGTTTCCCTGGCCCACTCTCTCCTAAGTTTTTTTTACTGTGCCTGTGTTCCTTGTATCCTTCCTTTCCTCCTGGCTTCTTCCTCCTTCCAGTCCTTAAGTTGCCCTTCTCCTGTGGCTTGTTCTAAATGACCCTGCTATTCTTCTCTGTTGGTGGCAATCATATCGTATTCCCATCTCCGGAACACCACCTGCTCTTCTTCATGTACATCAGCATGAAGTTCCTGGAAAACCTGGATCTGAGAAGTTTATTTCCAACTGGTTTTCCTATTTGGGTTTGGCCTACCTAGTGTCCTCCTTTGTGTCTGTCTCCTTTCAGGTGAGTGAGGTGGGTACTTAGGAGGACAGGCTGTATATCCTCTCCTCTCGATACCCCATGCACACTCTGGTAAGACCTGTCGCTGATAGATTGGCATGCCAACGCAACCAGGGGGGGTGAAGCAACTACAGGAACTAGTGGAGACTGCTCAGACATCAACAACAGAATTGCACATTCTAAAGGCTGAAAATGCTGTACTCTATCAAGCATTAATTGCCCTTTATCCCTTGCAATGGCAGTGGCAGGAAGCACCTCAATCTGCGCCCAGATACCTTCAGGTTAGGAGTGCTATATAAATAAACAAATAAAATAAAAGTGAGAGGTAGAATGGCAACCCAAAGAAATTGAAGGAGTTTTTGGAAGCGTGCACTGTGCAGATCACCTTCTGACAAGCTTTGTATAAATCAGAACACTCCAAGGTTGGTCTATCAATCACTAATATGACAGGCAATGCATTGGCATGGGCCACATTCCTAGTGGCGACTGACAATTCATTACTGGATAATTACCAAGCATTCTTGGCTGCATTAAGAAGAAACTTTGACTGTCATGACTTAGTATACACATCACAAGAATCCTTGCTAGACTTCAATAAGCTTCTAATTCCTTAATTTGATTAGCATAATCCATATAATTAAGACATTTTATACATAATTAAAGCCAATACACAAGGTTGTAAAAAGACGGAAAAAAAAGAAGAAAAGTGTAGAAGCAAATAACCAGAATGGGTACGAATAGTTCCTCAAATCCCTCTACTAACACATGTGATTGGAAAACATTACATTTATTTGCATGTTGCTTATTTGAGCAAATACAAAGAATAGTTTAGCGGCTCAATCTCCCTAAGCACCATTATCAAATTAGCCACCTAAAGGAAGTTGGTGCTAATAGATCAGCACATCCAAAATACATTTAATCTTGAACCACATCTTAGTCAGATGGTACTTGATTGCAAAATAATTTCCGTGGAAGCATATAAACCATACAAGTTCAGGATCCAGGGAAAGCTGAATGTCCAATCTCCCTCAGCATGCCCCTACACATCATTTCTAGAATGAGGCATATGAGCATCAGGTGTTTAGCAATTTCATTGATCCCTTTTCCACATAAACAACAGCCTCTAGCATTAACATCAAGGCAAATCCTGGAGCCCAATACTTGCAAGGTGTTGACAAAATTGCACTTCAAGCAGAGATACTCATGCACTATCCGATTATTCGGGTATGCAGTTAAGAATGCAGAATAGGTGCACCGCCTAGAGCTCTGTAGTAGGTATTCGCTACTATTTGATTTAGTGGCAAGATTGATGTCAGACTATTCCCAATCAAGGCCCAATATGAGCCTCTTGTGTAGCTGTATAAAGCATTTGTGAGTGACATGTGGTATGATCGAATTTTGAGGCACCTGGTTTCAGACTCTACTACTAGAGTCTTTAATGCTGTGCTGTCAGAAACTTGCTTATTTATTAGACTTGCACGAAATATTGTACTCAACAGGGAACGATCATAGCTATTTACCATCTTCCAGTAAAGGCTCACAGGCAATGCTTGCAGTTTGCCCAAAAGGCTAGGAATTTCTAGCTCAGTGCGTAAATATTTTACTGGCATACTGGTAGGGCAGCGCGCCAAGATCTTAAGGCATTTCCCCTCAATTTTCCTTAGGTGATCAGTATGTTTTGTCCCCATACCTCCTGCCATACAGGAGTATCAGAGAGACTTTAGCTTTAAATGTGTGAAGAACTGTACCCAAGGAATGACCGGTTTGCCTTTTTGTAAAGATGCGTATGGCCCCTAAGTGCTGTAAGGATTTACTCTCAACCTTATCCATCTGTGATTTCCAGGAGTTTGTTGTCAATAGTCACCCCAAGATAGTCATAGGAGCTGACTAGATCAATTCTGTTAGTTCTAAGCCACCATACATTTACACTTTGTGCATAGCCAGGAGAGGATTGAAGACCATGATCTTAGTCTTAGACACACAAATGATCAAACCGTTATTCCTGGAGTGCTGTTCTGAACAATTGAGCTGATGTTGCAGGCCCCGCGGCATGCGGTCAAACAACATCAAGTCATTAGCAGAACCTAGCCACTGCAGTTATGAAAGCCAAATGTTGGCGTGCATGCAACGGGTGTTATGTGTGCACTGAGATCTGCAAGATATAGATTAAACAAGGTAGGTGCAAGAATGCACCCATGTTTAAGGCCAACATAAGAGGGTATAGATTTAGTTACCTTGCCATTCATAATAACCCTAACTTTAATCTTGGTGTTTGTGTGAAGCTATGTAATCAGTTTAACGAGGCCGTGTGGTATGCCCCATCTAAGCAGATTCTGCCGCACTAAATCCCACCTAGCAGTATCAAATGCAGAGCTGAAATCTATGTTAACGACATGGACGGTTTGCTCTAAGCTTTGCCAAGAATATTCTACTAAGGATACCAATGCCAACAGGTTAGCAAATGTTCTTGTTTCCTTACAGAACCCTGTTTGGTTGACCGATATGATGTTAGCAGACAAAGCACAATAGTTCAGTTCTTTCAGAAGCACGCATGCAAAACATTTTGAGAGACATCCAAATTCGCCAAAATATGATAGTTCTTGGGGTTAGAACGAGGGCCCTTTTTATACACAGGTATGATGATGCTTCTAACCCAAGTAGAAGGAATGGGACCCCCAAAGCTGATGATCGTAAAGAAAACATGCAGAACTTGTTCCCACCACAGAGGGTTACTTTTTAACAAAACATTGCTAAGGCCATCCTGCTCAGGAGCACAGGAGTTTTTTTAGAGATCCAATTATTAAAGCAAGTGCATTGGCATCACCAGAATACCGCTACCTATCCGTAGTGTCAAAATTGACATTTTCGGGTGTAACTAATTGCCCAATGGTGTGATCAATATATTTTTCCCAATCAGAACAAGAAACATCTGTGATAAGCGATTGAGTGGCCGAACAGGGCTTAATATTTTTCCAAATGCCTTGTCTGTCATTACTTTAAGCTGCCATTATACTTTTTCGCCATGATGGATGGTTTTTCCTAGAATGATAGCCACATAACCACTTATGATAGAAGAATATTCTGGCTGTCGTAGCCCTGGCTAAAGCATGCCCATCACAGTGGCTAACCGCAACATTTCACCAGTCATATCTAAGCAGTTGTTTGGCTTCACAGGTCTCATGATCCCAAGAATGTAAGTAGCCACCACACACACTTAAGACAGGATTGCTCCTGTGTCAAGGCCTATCTATGCTGAAGTTGACAATGATGCTATTGACACCTTCCATACAGCTCGTTATAGCTTTGTGAAGTAAATTGGGAGAGTCAGCTAGTTGATCACAAATGATCGAAAGGAACCCCAACAGATATTCTTACGTCGGAGTGAGCATGTTCTTCCGGAGAACTATAGCTCATCTATCTCAAGTGTGTATAGTTGAAATATTTAAGAGGAACAGAAGGGAGAAGCAATTTGGCTTTATGTATGTTTTCTTGACTCCATATGATCAATCTTGGGACTGCCCCTGTGACATCTGATCCCAAAACCACCATCTTTAGAAGGTATTTCCCCCTCCAAAAGGGATTTCAACTGGGCTGGGAACAACATGGAGCTTGCCCCAACACCACTAGAAGCCCTCTTTCCATCTTCCTGAAACTGCCTGCAGAGGTCAGGAGGCCCAAAAGAAGCATCCACAATCGATTTAGGGACTGTGCCTGTTACCTCTGACCTTCCAGGTTACTTTAGGTATATAAGCACCGTCATTTGGGCATCCATTTGTCAGAATGTCCAGAGCAAAAGGAAGACAGAGATAAGAGTTGTTACTATTATCTTCTCTATTTTACTCTGCGGTCCTTGTTAGCCCCTGCTCGCTACAGGTTGCCACAACAAGGCCTTGCTTACAGGACACAAACAACATTCAAATCAAACTCCAATACTCCAGTAAAACAACTATATGCATGAGCCCGGACCCCTGAGTACCTATACATATCTAATTACTGTATTATCTCTCCACACTGTGCTACTCACCAGTAATGCATTCACTCCTGCTCATCCTGCTGCTCCTCCTACTCACCACTCCCTATGTTTTCCTCAATCACGCTATAACGTGCTCCTTTCTTATCCCTATTAAAAAACTCCCAACTCGAAACTCCCACTACTTCATCTCTCTTCCACCTCTTTCCAACAAATAAAGCTGACAAGCTAACCATACCTCCTCTAACACAAATCCACCACACCACTCTTCCTCTGAGACTCAACATCTATACTTCTTACCTCATCAACTGAAAATTGCACTCTGGAATGCTCAGTCTGTGTGCAAGAACCCTTCCTTTATCACTGACTACTTTAACTCCAGCTCCCCTCCAGCTCTTGGGCCTGATCACGACTTTGCCGGTAACACCGGCGGTATCACCGCCGGTGGTATTAGCCCTACCGCCGAACTCTCCGGCGCTAATAGTGCTAGATCACGAGTTCAGCGGTAATGTTAATCCCCATTTCCCATTGAGCCCATTGGGGAATGCCCCATTCCCCATTGGGCTCAATGTGGAATTTTTGCGCTCTTACCGCCGGCGGATTTCTCGCCAGCGGTAATAGTGCGAATTTTCAGCGGATTTCCCCCCAGCTCAGAGCTGGGGCGAAATTCGCCGAAGCCCTGATTTGGCGTCCCTTAAATTCGGCGGTAATAGTGCGACCGCCAGATTTAAGGGTTACCGCCAAAGTTGTGATGAGGCCCCTTGTCATGGGTATCAGGCAGGTAGTTGGGGCAAGCTGGGTGGAGGCTTGGCAGGCCAGGCATAGGCACACAAAGAACCCATAGCAGGTCCTTCCTTTACTCCCTTCCTAGTGTTTGTAGTAACTTCCTGGTTACCACTTCCTGTTGCCAAACAGGAAGTGCATAATAATCCATGAGCTCTCTAGTGTTTGGGTGTGACTGGTTATATAAGCCACACCCAAGATTCTTCCAGTGCTTCATGTTGCTTACCGTGAGCAGCATCAGCAACACACTTGTCGTGCTCTGGATCAGCCAGCTACTGCTTGCCTGCTCCGGATCATCCTGCTTCAGCTTACCTGCTCCGGATCATCCTGCTTCAGCTTACCTGCTCTGGATCATCCTACTTCTGTTTACCTGCTTCGGATCCTCCTGCTTCTGCTTACCTGCTCCGGATAATTCTGCTTCTGCTTACAGGTACTCTGTGCTTTCTCTACGCCGCGGCCATCTCCGGTCAAGAGGGCACTTCATTACCAGCACCTGTAAGAACAAAGAAGAACAGCGTTAGCACACGCACTTCAATAACGCTGCGCATACTCACCGAATCTTCCCGCGACGCTGGTAACCAGGTCAGTTGTACGAGCGCACACACCCCTGCAAAAGAAAGAAGAGGCATTAGTCATTGCGATCGCCCTAATAACGCGGGGACTATTGCACTGCGCTCCCTCTCATAACGCAGTACTTACTTACCAAAGTCTCTGTGCAAACTTACCAGACCACCAAGTCTCCGGTAGCGCTGAACCCGGACCCGAGGCGCTAATATCACATAATACACTCCTGCAAGGGAAGAAAAACGAGAGACATTACCAGGCGTGCTCGAATTTAAGACGCTGCGCTTACCTACCAGCAGCTGACCTCTACATGCAGCGCTACTCACCCACAAAATACCTTGGCAAACAAAGACAATACGGACAATTCAGGACACTAAACATTCTCCGCGCAAAATTCACTTGTGGAAAAGACTTTCTAGCCAGTGAAGAAACTGGCGCCTTCAACACTCCGCCTCGCTGTGAAGGCATATAACAGCGTGTGGCATCTGAACTCAGCCAACAGACATTGGTATCATTCATACGAGCGAACCACGCCCCTGCGAATGCAGGATGGAGTGCACACCTTACTAAAGATCAAGGTAAGCCCTTAGGGGACATCACAGCACACCTTAAAGTGAAGGAAAGGGCCCAGGGGAATCAGGTGAATTCAGGTCTGAGTGTTTACCTTGTATTTGACAGGAATCCCTCCGGGTGAAAACAGGGGAAGTGAGAACTCGAGGGTCAAGGGAGGTCATCCATCGCTCCTGCAGAAACACAGGTGAGTATGACAGAACATGAAGCCATCCTCAATACCTCTGCCCGAGTGATGGAAACCTCGAAGGTAGACCAGCTTTCCCTATTGTTAAGTCAACTACGGGCCGAGGTGCATGCAGCCCGTTCTGAGACAAATGCCCATAGGCGCGAACTGGTAGTCAACAGGAATAAACAGATGACTTGGCAAGACAGCTCTTACAGACCCAAGCTGGTCTAGCACCCCTACCAAGTGGAGTTCCTCAGGGACAGCCTACCGGTGCACCTGTACCCACACCCTTTCAAGTATTGCTTCCAGGCAACATCCCTTTAGCACCCCCAGAATGCTTCTCTGGGGATCCCAAGAAATTTGGAGCGTTCATGAATCAATGCCGCCTACACTTCATATGCAAACCAGATACTTTTCTGAATGACCAAGCTAAAGTAGCTTTCGTCCTCTCCTATTTACGAGGGCATGCGGTGGACTGCTGTATCCCTTTAGTGCTTAGGGACGACCATCTACTGAGAAATTACCCAGGTTTTCAGCGTGAACTGGAGAAACTATTTGCCCATCGGGCTCGAGGTCAGGCCATGGATGATGAGCTACTCTCTCTGCGACAGGGTGGTCAGGATCTTACTTCATATGTCGCCACATTCAATCACCCAAGAGCTGAATCAGGTTGGCCAGAGGAGAAACGAATAACAATATTTTATCGAGGACTGAGAGGAGAATTAAAAGATGTCTTGGCGCAAGTAGTTAATCCTGCCGGAGATTGCAGTGAATATGTCGACCTAACTATGCAACTAGACCACCGGTTACAGGATCGCAAGGCCGACCAAACCAGATCAGAGCATAGACCAGCGTATGTCCGACCAAAGGAAACATCCCATCGACAGGCCTCAGAAACACACTCAGAGCCCATGTAATTGGGTGTTCTCAGGAGACCACTCACCAAGGCAGAGAGAGAACGGAGGCGTCAGGGAAAACTCTGCTTATATTGCGGCCAATCTGGTCACTTCCTCCGGAACGGCACGGTTAACCCTCCACGGAAGACAATGGGGGAACTAGATAACATAGGGGAAGACACAGGCGCGGTAGCGGAAAACTCCAACACCCGGCAGATGTAGAGGTCGGTCTGGCGAGCCAAGAACAGAGCACTCAGATCTCACATTTCAGTATTCCCGTGGTTTTGGTAGACCCTTCACAACCCACCCGAATGCGAGCCCTCAAGGCTTTCAAAGACAGTGGGGCTATTGGGAACTACCTGGACATAAACACTGCAAAGACCTTGGGATTGGCATTTCATCATTAGGACACCATTGAAAGCGTGACAGCTGTGGATGGCACACAGCTCCTTTCAGGACCAGTAACACAGTGTACTTCCACCATCACCTTAATCTGCCAAGAAGGCCAGGAGAAAGTATTAGATTCAACCTTATCGCTGCACCCCAATTCCAGCTGATTCTTGGGATTCCATGGTTAGAGACGCACAACCCAAAGAAAGATTGGCCAGCTAGAACCTTACTCTTTTCCACGGACTGTGCCTTTTGCTATGACAACAAAGGGATCCAAGGAAGCCCATTCCTGGCTTCACTGGAAAAGATATCAGGTTTAGGCTTGGTGGGCACTTTACCAGAGGAATACCAGGAGTTCCAGGATGTGTTTGCTAAGGAGCAAGCTAATACACTACCACCACATCGAGTTTACGACTGCCAGATCGATCTGAAACCAGGGGCACAAGTACCGTGCAGAAGGATTTATGCCTTAATCGAGGAAGAAAACGCTATGGACCTACTAGGACCAATTCCTGGCCAATGGCTTCATTAGACCATCCAAGTCACCAGCCGCCTCCCCACGCTTCTTTGTACCGGGAAAGAGGGGGACTTGAGAACGTGCATTGATTACTGGGCACTAAATCAAGTCACCATAAAAAATAAGTACCCGTTACCTCTGATACCAGTACTCATAGACCAGGTGAAACAAGTGAAGATTTTCACCAAGCTAGACTTAGGCGGCGCATGTCACCTGGTACGCATGAAGAAAGGGGACTAGTGGAAGACTGCGTTCTGTACCCGCTATGGCTTGTATGAATATCAGGTCATGCCCTTTGGGCTTTGCAATGCCCCGGCTGCGTTCCAGCATTTTATGAATGATGTGTTACGGGAACTCCTCGATGTCTGCGCAGTAGTCTACATCAATGACATTCTGATCTACTCCACCACTCGTCAAGAACACGTAATCCACATGCAAGCTGTACTCGGCAGACTGCATGAAAACCAACTGTACACAAAGCTAGAAAAATGCTCCTTCCACGTCACCGAGATAGAGTTTCTGGGATATGTATTGACACCACAGGGGATCAAGATGGGCAATAGAAAAGTGGAGGCAATCCTCACTTGGTCCTCACCCACGTCTGTAAAGGGAGTACAGAGTTTCCTAGGGTTTTCAAACTTATATCGATGCTTCATACCAGTATTCCCACATATTGTACATCCAATAACGTCCTTGCTGCGCAAACACCGAAAGTTCGAGTGGCCCTTGGGGGTGAGGAAGGCCTGGGCCCTTGCCCCATGGCCATGACAGCCAAAGCTGGACAGAAATACTATGGATGGCAGAGTATGCCTACAACAACTCAACACATTCATCAACTCAAGCAACACCCTTCTTTACTATATATGGTCGAAACCCCAGAACGTCAATCTATGATCGGCCAGAAAATATTGGAATTCTCGCAGTACAGAATCTGCATGCCAGTATCATGAAAGCAGCCAAAGAAGCCAGCAGGATCCTACAGCAAGCCAAAGAAACACAGAAAAGAAACGCCGATCGCCATCGATGAAAAGCCCCGGATTATCAAGTGGGAGACTAGGTCTGGCTGGCAACTAGACACATTGCTTTAAAGGGTCCCAAAAGGTTTCAGCCTAGATACATCGGCCCGAATAATAATGAAAAAGTAATTAATCCAGCAGCCATGAGACTCGTGTTACCTCAACATATGCGTATACATCCTGTATTTCACGTGTCACTATTAAAACCAGCACACCCAGGAACCCGAACTTCCACACCTCCCGCACCCATACAAGTGGATGAAGAAGCACCAGAATATGAAGTAAAGAACATATTAGATTCCAAACTAGTATGAAAGTGCCTGTATTATTTGATTGACTGGAAGGGGTACGGACCCCAAGAAAGATCATGGGAACCCAGCACACATGTGCATGACCCCCAATTGGTGCGAAAATTCCACCGGGACCATCCTGAGAAACCAAAGCCCTCATACACACCATTGGGAGGGGTCTTGAGGTTGAAGACTGTCATGGGTATCAGGCAGGTAGTTGGGGCAAGCTGGGTGGAGGCTTGGCAGGCCTGGCATAGGCACACAAAGAACCCATAGCAGGTCCTTCCTTTACTTCTTTCCTGCTGTTTGTATTAACTTCCTGGTTACCACTTCCTGTTTCCAAACAGGAAGTGCATAATAATCCATGTGCTCTCTAGTGTTTGGGTTTGGCTGGCTATATAAGCCACACCCAAGATTCTTCCAGTGCTTTGTGTTGCTTACTGTGAGCTGCATCAGCAGCACACTTGCCGAGCTCTGGATCAGCCACCTTCTGCTTACCTGCTCCGGATCATCCTGCTTCAGCTTACCTGTTCTGGATGATCCTACTTCTGTTTACCTGCTCCGGATCATTCTGCTTCTTCTTACAGGTACTCTGTGCTTTCTCCACGCCGCGGCTATCTCTGGTCAAGAGGGGACTTCATCACCAGCACCTGTAAGAACAAAGAAGAACAGCATTAGCACACGCACTTCAATAACGCTGAGCATATTTACTGAATCTACCTGTGAACATGGTAACCAGGTCAGTTGTACGAGCGCATAAACCCCTGCAAAAGAAAGAAGAGACATTAGTCATTGCGCTTGCCCTAATAACGCGGGGAATATTGCACTGCGCTCCCTCTCATAATGCAGTACATACTTAACAAAGTCTCCGTGCAAACTTACCAGACCACCAAGTCTCCTGTAGCGCTGAACCCAGACTCGAAGTGCAAATATCACGTAATCCACTCCTGTAAGGGAAGAAAAAGGAGAGACATTACCAGGCGCGCTCGAATTTAAGACACTGCGCTTACCTACCAGCAGCTGACCTCTACACATAGCGCTACTCACCCACAAAATACCTTGGCAAACAAAGACAATACGGACAATTCAGGACACTAAACATTCTCCGTGCAACGCTCACTTGTGGAAAAGACTTTCTAGCCAGTGAAGAAACTGGCGCCTTGAACACTCTGCCTCGCTGTGAATGCATATAACAGTGTGTTGCATCTAAACTCAGCCAACAGACTTTGGCATCATTCATACGAGTGAACCGCGCCCCTGCGAATGCAGGATGGAGTGCACACCTTAGTAAAGATCAAGGTAAGCCCTTAGGAGACATCACAGTACACCTTAAAGTGAAGGGACGGGCCCAGGGGAATCAGGTGAATTCAGGCCTGAGTGTTTACCTTGTATTTGACAGGAATCCCTCCGGGAGAAAACAGGGGAAGTGAGAACCCGAGGGTCAAGGGAGGTCATCCATCACTCCTGCAGAGACACAGGTGAGTGCGGCAGCTCTCCACCCCTAGACCTTCTTACTATCACTGAAACTTGGATTTCTCCATTTGACACTGCCACTTTAGCAGCCTTAAATGTCTCCAAAACTATCCTTCATTCACTTTCCTCTCTTCCTGCCTCAATGCCTCACAAATGTTCAATGCTACATCCTCTCCTAATTCTTTTGAATTCACCATCTTGACTATTGCTCTTCCTTACTCAGTTCACATCTTCTCCATCATTCGCCCTCCTGGTCTGCCTCGACCATTCTTTGATGATTTTGGGCAGCTCCTTGGTTCCCTTTCCACTAAGCATCACCTCATTCTCTTAGGTGGCTTTAACCTTCCCTCTCCAAGCACCAGTGAGGCGTACCCACTAACATGAGGACCTGCAACTCTACGTCTTTGCCCTGAACTCCCTCAGGTCCACTGTTGATAGAGCGACAAGGGAATTCTACCTAACCCTTTTTGACTCTCACTCCAATTACAGGGCACCTATTTACTACTCCAAAAATTAGAGACTCTCTTCTGACCTTCCCCACACTCCCTCCTCCTACATTTTACACTCTGCCTGCTCTACATCACTCTCTGCCTCTATCTCCTAATTTAGTCTTACTAATACTGACAAAATGCTATCTATACTAATGAAGGCTAACCCCTCTTCTGCCCCATCAGACCCTCTTGCTCCTCAGCTAGTCAAGCCTATTGCTCCTTTAGTGGCCTCTCACCTCGATTAACTCTTCAACTTGTCCTTCAGCTTTGTTTGCTTTCCCTGTGTTTTTAAAACAGCTATGGTCATCCCTCTTCTAAAAAGGCAAGCGTCTGACCCAAACCTACTGGCTAACTTTCCCCCTGTGTCTCTCCTTCTGCACTATTCTAAAGTTGCGTTCAACCATCTTACCAATTTCGTAGACATCCACAACCTTCGAGCCCTCATACAAGTAGATTTCCTGCTTGTACTCAACAGAAAGTGCTCTCATGAATGTGTCCAACGTCATCACCTCTGCTAAGCACTCCAACCTATCCTCTATTCTAATTCTCCTTGACTTGGCTGTTGCCTTTGACATTGTCAATCACTCTGACCACCTTAATATTCTCTTTCTTCGTGGAATTCACAATCAATCCCTTGCCTGGATTGGATACTAACTTGAACCTCACTTGTGGCTGTACAACCTATCTGCACTTAGAAATATACAATGCTCATTGTCCTTTATCTATGTATATTTACTCATCTATTGTCCCCAGTGAAAGTTCCATTACTCCATCCTCACCAACTGGTCAGAATGTCTGTCAAACCCACCCCATTGTAAGAAGCTCACTGCTTCCCGTCAAATCTGATTTCTTATCTATTGTACATTCTTTTGTGATCAAAAGAGAATTGTTCCTTCAGTATATAAATAAATATCCTGTTAAGCCCTTGGTTAATCTCCACCAGACAAAAGTTGTCATGCATAAATCTCTGATTGCTGATGCTGAGATGAGCGATCAAGTGGTATTGATCACTCTCTTCTCGAGCAAACAACAGAAAGATCAATCTCAGAAGAGAAAGGACAAAATGGCACAAATATATAGTTGATGGTGGAAACACAATTGCTAGTGGCTCTCATGAAGTTGCCCGGGTAAATCCCTTCACAACTCCCGTTAAGCATGCGAGACCCATGAAAGCCAAACAGTTTACTCCATTCCAATGCTTGAGAAGGAAGTGCTATTTGTTTAAATACAGGAGCAGGAAGTCCCTCATATGTGACTAGTTCAGCCGATATCCTAGAGTTAAAGTCACCTAAAATGACGCAGTAGGCAGCAACCTGAGTCTCGAACAGGTTTCCAACCTTCGTAATCAAATCTTGCCACTCAAAGGGTCATAGATGTTAATAAGCAATGATATGTAGGGTTATCTATTAGAGGAGGTCCAAGATAAACGGCAAGCAAGAAGAGAATCATCTGCACAGTCCATCTGAGAGAGATTGTATAAACTATCCACGCTAATTAGTAGGCCTCCTTTAGGGTGTCCTAATCGCCTTTAGTGGCCAACCGTTGAATGGCTCGTCTCCCATCAATTTTGATTGCTTGGGTGAGCCAGGTATTCGGAAGTGCAATAATATCAAACACATCAATGCCAAACATTAACCTTGTGGAACCAAATATATGTGAATTGCCAGAGGTATTCCATGAAAGCACCATAGTTGTTACAGACGAATCCACTTCCAGCTGCTCATGTCTGATTCTTCTCCAACTTGGGTGCCCAGATCAACTTAAAAAAAACAATGCCACTTCTAGAGGGTGTGATCATATGAGGATCTTACACTGGCAGGAGATATCTGCAAAGTGTCCCTAACCTGGCAGGCTGTATATTAGATTGCCAGTGTGCAAAAAGTGTGATCTAGTGGTGGGAGTGACAGAGTGATGTCCTGTATTGTGTGCACTGTCCCCCTCATATCTTTCTCCATTGTACAGTCATAACCTAGATGAGCAAAGTCAGCAGAATGACCATATATAAAGTCTAACGTAGAGTCAAAAGCATGTGGACCCTGGAAGGAGCGAGGTTAGAATTTTCTAATAGCTCAACAACCTATATTTCAGATAATGTAATGCAGCACATGGGAATTTTGGTCTAATTATTGCAAGATGATGGAGCAATTTTGATAGGCATCTCCATTTGAGCAAAATAGACTCTGCAGACATAAGACTCTCCTGCAGTCATGTTTTTCAGTGATAAGTGCTTCATTGCTCAACTTGGGCTCAAGTCCATACAGACCTTTCCTTGTCGCATCCAGTAGATCACAACCAGTACGAACACCTACGGATAAACTTGTTTGAAAGTCTAAGGGGTTAAGATTGGTGGGGCTCCAACAGCACCTTTTTGGGGCAAAGTGTTGTGGTCATTGTGCTTAGCATGACTGATAAAAATAGGTTTTAAGTGCAAAATGAATGTGGTCCTCATGCACAGAGACTATGGCCGCATTTGATGCAGGTGTGATGCACTTTCCAGTCTTATTGGCAGGCATAAATGCATGTATGTCCTTTGATATAGGCTGAGTATGTGGGAATGACTACTTAATTTTCTGTGCAGCTGGGAGCTTGTGAGAGACCTCAGGAGAATTTACAGTTTTTGCTCCAGAATCTCTGATACAGAAAACACCAAAGCATCCAGTCTCATTGCTTATTAGTTTCGTTGAGCAATAGTTGGTTGCAAGCGAAGAGTAGATCAGAGATCTATCCATAGGGTCACATTTATTCTTTTGCTTTGATTTGGCCTTAGTTGCCAGTCTTGTTTGCTAGTCTTGTAGTGCTGTTTTTCTTCCTCTCAGAGAATGTTTTCTGTGTAGATGGGATAGCAATGGACCTAGAGTTAGCTGAAACTTCCCTAGTGTTGTTTTCATCTAATCTACCGTCTCAGCTCTAATACTTGCATTGGCCCATAGTATGTCATTTGCAGAGGTGGAGCCACGCCCAAAAGGGCTCAGGTCACCAGCCTATGCTTCTTCGAGCAAAGCATCAGGAGACCACCCCCTGTGTTATTAGGTAGATCGCATTTTGATCTAACAGTATCAATACTGATAGAGTTTTTTAAGATGCAGACCACATTGGCTAGTGGCTTGGAGGGTTTTACCTGCTCGATAATGGAATTGAGCAGGGGAGTATCATTGATGGAGGTTTTAGGAAACTTCACAGAGCTTCACCAGGGAAGTTAGTAAGTAGTCAAGTGCCAACGATTGCGAGAGATGGACGCTTATGTCGTCATCTGTGAAGCTGATGGAAGAGTTGTTGATAACATTCTTTCTGTCCCCATCTTCCTTGTCCGCAGAGCAAGCGGAATTAAGCAGAAGTAGGGAAGGAGATACCAAAAAGCTTGTATTAGCCAGATAAGCACCATATTGTGGACTGTAATATCCTTCACAGAAAGTAGCTTCACAGCGCTAGCCTGTTTGAATCAAGGTTGTAAGGATATGATATCCTAGACAACCTGATTCAAGCTACTAGCCCAATGAACTGGCTGGCCTGAAAATACACGTTTTACCCTTTTCCATTGCAGCCTGAATGATGAATTAAAGATGCATTGACTCGGGTGTCCCTTGCCCCGAATTTTGGTGCCTTGATCATCGCAGTCCTTCAGATGGACTCCAGGATTCCAGAATGGAAACAGGAATGGAAAAGGTACGAATTCCATTGAGTCATTCTCTGTTACGGTCCCCAGCAGCAACCCCGGAAAGAGCTAAAGGACCAGAGCCCATGCAAAAAGGGGCTGCCGGCAGACCCTTCACAGACGAGCAACGGCACTGACACCACACCACTCAAGGGCTTTGTATGTAATGTGGCTCCTTTAGACATCAGATGAAAAAATGTATGTTGCGCTCCAAAGAAAGTCAGAACATGTCAGCACCCGGTCCTAGAGGGGACAGAGAACTGAGAGTTGGCAAGAAGCCCCCAGCTTAAACCAACCATAATGCTTCAATGCAATGGCCTCGTGATCTTATGCCTCCATCTTTTTAATGCCTTCAAGGAACTCCTGGGAGGTTTCAGGCCTATTTGACAGTGGAGCTACAGGAGTACGTATGGATGACATATGGGCATGTGATCATGGCATACCACGCTTGTCCATTTCTGTATTTTCATGCTTCCAAACTTCTCCTTTGTACCTAAAATTTCTCCAGGCTCAATTATTGTTCAGCTCGCTTGATTGATCTTTCCACAAACAGAATCAAACCCCCTTTGATCTATCTGTAACTCTGCCATTGGTCTTCTCTTCTGTCTTCCTTCTTGTGTGTTGACTTACTGTTCATCACTACTTTCTGCCTCTATTTTTCCCAATGGATCCCATCTTTTCTCTATTGTCTTTAAATGTCTCCATTGTGTTGCTCCTTCTTAACGCTCATCTTTAGTCTCCATCTATTCCTCCTCTCGTCCTCTTTGCTCACAGTCCACGTTTCGCCTTATTGTCCTCAATCCTCTTAGTGTGTCCTCTCGTTTTTGCTATTTTTCCATCTTTTCCCCCTGTTTGCAGGCAGATCAATAGATCATTCATTGCTACTGTCCCTCCCGCACCCCAATATCATGCAGGTGAGATATGTTACTCAGTAAGACAAACATACCAGCCTTATCCCAGGCAGATACAGGAGGATAGTGACCTGATGTAACTAAAGATAGCAAGAATAAGCAAACTCATTGTTAACTGACACACACGGATGAAATAGACACAGCACCAATATACACTTGCCATGTAGAGTCTCAGACAATAGGTCAAATATGCATTTATTAATGAAGAATATCGCTTGAAACTATGAAGGCACTAAGAACATAACATAAGCAATGTAATAGTCTGAAATTCAACATGAACACTACACATATATAGCTCACTGACATAAAAACACAATGTTAATGGGCAGCCATCTTTTCCAAAATGGAAGTGGCAGAATGTATTAAATAAATGGGAGGCCTCGAGACTCCATGAAGATTGAAACTGCTTAATTTACTGAAATACAGACCAGTGAAGAAAACTCACAATAGCTGCGTGGACCCTTTCAAGGTTACAAAAAAATTAGAGATGGTTTGAACTGCTCGGAAGAGAACGCAAGATAATAATTCCCATGGCACAAGACATATTTCTCTAAGATTAATTAAAGAACAACCAGTCGTTGATGGTTTGGTGCAGAGTAGTTATAAGCTAAAACCTTTATAAGGAACAGATCGACTGAGTCTCTTGTGGCCAGAAAAGTAATAACAGTTGTACACTTTTTAGCTAAAATCTTGGTAAATGAAGGTTGAAATAATTCATTATATGGTTCTGTCACACATGACCCATAGTTCATAAACACCGTCTATTAGCCCCAGACACAGATAGGCACCTGCCTCGACTTCCAACATATTCTAAGAAATTAGGCACCTTAGAAGGATGACTACAAAGCGGTCACTCTGGCTGGTGGCCTAGGAATAAGGGATAGTATCTTTTCTAATTGAAAGGAACGCAGTTCATAGGCCTCTCCCCCCTACTCATGTCTGGCTCATGTGTTGACGACCTGTCAGTTGCACAAGATTGGTCAGTACGATGCCAACCAATGAACACCTCCAATGCTAGGCTCCCTATTGTGTATTATGGCAACCAATAGCTTATTGTAGAGATGACATGTATTCACCATTATCAATTTAGAGATGGTCTCACTTGGAGACTTTAGATATGTTATAACCAATTAGAAGACTAACCTCTATATAATGTAAACATAGTCAATTCTCTTAACCAATCCCTTCACCACGTAGGTTTTTGTAACCAAGATCATAGTATAACGTCAGTAGTGACATATTTTTGATTCATAAACCATTGTTTTGTATGGGAGCCTTCAAGAGCTGCAACTCAATTGCTTATATGGTATCCCTTCCTTATGTTAGATTGTTAACAAAGCATGTTTTGCCTTGCACTTTGACTATTTCCATTACTGAGTTTGTGATTTCTCAGCCTCTCCTTTCTACTTAAAGTTTTCCAGACAACTTTGACACCCCTATCACTGGGATTATCTCCCTCTTACCATCCGTCCATCCTCTACTTATCATATCTTTCAAACTTGTCTCAAAGCTCATCTTCTATCCTGTTTGTGTGATCCTTAATACTTGACATGCAATATTGTACTGCAATCATTACTTTCTTGTTTGGACCGTGTCTCTCTTCATGTTCGTTGCTTAGACAAAGTCAATAAGGAAATGTCAATAAATACAAATAAAAATACCAAGGCAATGGAATAACGTAGAGAGTGGGTGGGCAGTCATCAGGAACAGTGACACAACATACCAACCAGATTCAGATGTAGATATCGGGTTGTTATGAACTATACCATAAAAACAGCCCATTTTCCAGTTATCCCGGCATTACCTTGGGTGAAACTCCACAACTCCTATATCAACAGGACAGCACACAAATTATTTCTGGGTTCCACATATTGCACCGCTTCCTGCTATGTCTCCCAGGAAGTCCATACAGATGATGAAAGCCACATACAGAGGAGCCTAGAACATTGAAGACTGTGCACTGTGCAATACCAAAAGAATATCAATCAATTAGTGATGTTTTTTCCCTTGAGACCAACAAGAGTTTCACACCACGCAGGAGCGATCACTGTGGCATAACGTTGCTTCTGGATACCTCAGAGCCCTTCAGTCGAATATAAGTTGTTCACAGTGTGAAAAGGAGGCCCTTCATACAAATCTGCAAGAAAACATTTCCTATGGCTTCATTCATGAATCTAGATCACCAGGAGGGCCAACATTCTTTTTCGTGCCCAAAAAGGATTCATCTGAACTGTGGCCATGCATAGTCTATCGAGGATTTAACAAGATAACAGTTGAATACAAGTACCCCTTCCTTTTGATCAGTGACATCCTGGAAGCTGTAAGAGTATGTATATTTACTAAACTGGACTTGAGAGGGGCATATCTTCTCATTTGAGTCCATGTTGGCGATGAGTGGAAGACTTCCACATGCCTTTAGGGGATTACAATTATTGTATGATGCCCTTCTGACTCGACAGCAGTCCAGAAATGTTCCAAACGGTCATGTACCACATCTTCACAGATCAGCTTCTTCAAACTGTTATTGTCTATTTGGTTGTTAGATTGATTTTCTCCAGGAACCTGAATGGGCATCCCAAGCATGTTTGCATGGCCCTACAATGTCCACACCAAAACAATTTAAAGGTCAAAGCCAAGAAATTTCTTTTTAAGGTCACCTCTTTGCAATATTTGAGATATGTTGTTATTAGGCAGAGACATTCCATGTACACTTAAAAGGTCCAGGCCATCCGAGAATGGCACACAACGGCATTGGTTAAATCCTCCACAGGTTTCTAGGTCCTTCTATCTACTATTGGAAGTTCTTCCCTTCCTTCTCCCATCACGTTCTACCCTTGACCAAACTCTTCAACAAGGGAAACAGGTTTATATGCTCTCTTGCAGCCGAAAAGGCATTCCAAAATCTAAAACATGTTTTTACCACCGCACCTATTCTCTGCCAGCCATATGTCACAAAGGAATTTATTGTTGAGATGCTTCTGACAGTGTCATAGCGGCCATATTGAATTCAGCACAAGAGAATACACAAGAACACCCCGTTGCATACTATTCCTAGACACTATCTGCCAAGAGACGCATCTAGTTGGTGTTAGAAAAAGAGTTTTTAGCCATTAAACTGGCTCATGGAATGGAGACATCTCCTACTTGATGCACAGGAGACCATAGAAGTACGTTTTGATCATTGCAATTTACAGGTGCTTAAAAAGATTGAGTGTTGTAACAGTCGACAAGCACCTTGAGCCTATTTGTATTCCCAATATAACTTCTTTTTCACTTATATATCTGGAACCTCTCAAACAGTCACAGAGGCCTTGTCCAGAAAGGAATAACTAATAAGCAATAAGGAAAGTACTGTGGAGAATACCTTGGGACATAGGACCATCATTTAGTTAATTGAACCATTCTTGCATTGGATTTGTTTGGCTACAGTCTTAAACCCACCTAACACGTTCTTCTTAGACAAATGTGAACTCATGAAAGATTAATGTATATATCTGTGAGGAATACATGGGAACCACAGGGTGCTCATAGGCCTTTAATGATCAAATAAGTACACATATAACAGTATAATACCACAAAGGCATAACCAAGTTCAGGAAACAGAGAGTCATCAGGAAAAGGAGGGAAGAAATTAAAGACTACTGATGACACGAAGATGGGACTAAGGAAATCACAAGTCCTTGATGAGATGTACAGAAAGGTAACCAAAGTAGGCAGGGTAGCCCAAGTCAGATCAATAGCAAAATGTAGGCAATTGCAGGGGTCAGGTACCAGCGATAATCTAGATAGGCAACAAGGCAGGCATGGGTAATCCAAGGCAGGTTGATACCAAGTAGCAGGCAGATGCAGGGGTTGGTACCAGAGGCAATCAAGAGAGGCAAAATTCAGTTACGGGTACTCCAGCGCATGTTGTCAAAACAGGCAGCGAACAACAGAAGGTAACCGGAATACTAGGAATGGAACACGGGTACTCAGGGTTGTTGAGCATTCCTCTGGGTCTGCGGCATCTTTATAGAATTCTTAGGTTGCTGTCTTCCATGAATTGCTTGAAATTGGTGCTATCTTCCTTAGTATGTGAAGCTGACACTGATGGCTCAGAATGTGCATGCACCTTTCTGAGCTATACCCACAAAGGATCCTGGTGCGTGTAGTTCTTCTGGCTGTGCTGGAACCTGTTCTGTGACATCCAGCCATAGATCATGACAGTTCTCCCCCACAAAGACGCTGCACAGTCACGCAATCCATACCATTATCTGTAAAAATGAGAGAGCAGCTGGAGGGCATGCGCATAAGCCAGGTTTTCCAAGTATTCTCTTTGGGACTATAACCCTTCCAGTCCACCAGAGCATAGCTCTCACCCTTACATGTGTAATGTCCAGAAATGCACTCACTTTGTATTCCACACCATCCACTGCATCGATGAGATCCTGGCGATCAAGAAAACGGCAAGGGGATGAATGGTCCTCCACAACGAAATTTGAAACACTGGATGTGTCTTCCATCAGTCGGGAACTCTAGCAGCACCATCACCAGATTGATGACCCTTTTCACCACACATGCCCCCAAAAAATGAGGCAGAAGCTTGCGAGAACCCATAATGGAAAGGTGCTGAGAGGACAGCTGTACTTTCGAACCAACAGTATACATGGGTGCTTGCTTCCTGTGTTTATCAGTCTGCCTCTTTCCGGAGTCAGAGGGACGTTGTAGGTGTACCTGCACTATCCTCTGCACTTTCACCATGTTGCTGGCGTGAATACTGTACTGATAGTGGGAAAAGCAACCAGCAGCATCTGGGGAGTACGGCTAATGTTAAAGAACAGTGACATAGCCACAGAGGAATGTTGAGAATTTTTATTGGCAAATTCCACCATGCTAAGCACGAACAACCAATCCTTCTGTCTCTGACGGCAGAAATAATGCAGATACTGTTCCAGCATTTGGTTTAACCGTTCTGTTTGCCCATCAGTTTGTGGATGATAGGCAGAAGATAAATGGCAGTCTATTCCCAGAAGATGTGCCAAAACCTGCTAGAAGCGGCCAGTGAATTGTACTCCAAGATCCAAGTTGAGAACTGGAGGAAGACCATGATGCCTGAACACATGTGAAATTAACAGAAAAGTCAATTTTGGTTCCAAGGGAACACCTTGGCATGCAATGAAATAACCCAAATTGGTGAAAGAATCAGCTACCATCAGTATGGTATCATACCCCGTCACCTCGGGCAGGTCATTGATAAAGTCAGTGTTGGACTGGGTCTTACCACCCCTTCTGATTTTCCAGATTTCTTCTTGCTAAGCATAACTATCTACAACCTTGAGTTTTTTATGATGTATGAAAAAGTTAAAAACATTCATACAAGAAGCTTGACCAGACAGATTGAAAATCAATATATTTGATTTGTCCAAATTTAAACTCAGACCCAATTCAGTCAATAAAACATTTAGAGCCGTCAGTGATCTATGCTGTCCTATTGGTGTTTGGTCACATAAAACAATATTATCAGCCCAAATCAAACAATGCAAAGGTATCCTTCCCAATTTAGGAAGATTAGCTGTTACTTTTTTTAAAACCTTCCCCACATCACAGATATATATATATATATATATATATTTAGTAGCTGTCGACAGTCAAGCAGAATGCAACACGAATTCTGATTGGCTCTCGCCGGGTCCTTACCCGGCCGAGAATCCTTTGATTCTCAGCCGGGACTCCAGCTGCCTTGTCCCCGGCGGGGGGCGTGGCAGCCCCTCAGCCAATGAGGAGGCTCAAAGCGGGGCCATCCCCGCTCCGAGCCTCTCCACGGCTGAGAGGCTGCCTCTGCCCCCCGCTGGGGACTCGGGTAAGCTTTATTTTTTTTCCCTCCCTCCTCCCTACCCCACCCACTTACCTTCTTGCTCCTGCGTCCCTGGTGGGGGACGATGGCAGCCTCCAGCAGTGTGGAGACTACTTTTTTTTTTCTCCCCCCTTCCCCTCCCTCCCACCCTCCCAACCCCACTTATCTTCTGCTTCTTTTTTTTCGGGAGCGGACGCGCTGGGAACACTTGTGTTCCCAGCGCGTCCGCTCCCGAAGGCCACCATGGAAAGAGAAAACGGACTCCCGTTTCCCTTTCCTGGCAGCCATTTTCGTGGGCGTTTTTTTTTTTCTGTCCTGAAACGTTGCAGCTTTTCGGGACAGAAAAAAATGCTTTTAGTGCCCCGGTCACGCATATAATGTGGGCATGGGTACTTATAGCAATATGACCCTCGCGGCGGGGGCATTACCGACTCAGGTAATGCCCGGGGCCTTCATTAAGGCCCTCGCTTTGCTCGGGCATATAACTATGGGCCCCGGGGCATTACCTGAGTAGGTAATGCCCCCGCCGCTCGGGTCATATTGCTTAAATATATATATATATATATATTGAATAAAAAAGGGGCTAACACACAACCCCGACGCAAGCCAATACGAGGGTCAATCAATATTAAAGCGGCTCGGACTGGCCTATAGGGCAATAGGCCCTGGGACAAACCAAAAATGCAAAATGCTCGTGTGGGCAGGTTTTTCTGCTCAAAGTGGGCCCATTTTTGGGTCAATGTGCGCAAGTCTCAAGAGTTACTTCACTGTGCGGCTAATAGTTTTGACCCGTGTCACTGAATAAATATTCTTTGAAATGCACAATTTGCATCGCATTTTATAAAAATAAAAACTCTCCCTTGGGTGCTAGTCAAGCAGTGTCACAAAAGGAATGAATAGCCATTTGCAACCGTGGCCCACTTTTTCATTGTTGCCCGGGACAATTTTATGGCTCAGTCAGACCCTGATCTTGAAAAAGATCCTTTTTGATCGAATATCATTTTGACTAAAGTAATGTTGTGCAGAACAGCCAAAATACTCGCTAAAATAGGGGGACACCCAAACACTAAAGGTATCTTCTACAACTTGATGACATTACACAGTCAAAGGCCTGTGTTAGATCCAGAAAGGCCAGATAAGGCCAAAACCTGTTTTGTCAGCACATGAAGCACCAAGCAATTCAAAGATGTCCCAACTCCATTAATACACCCTGCTTGGAAACTGCCTACATTGCTGATGCTATTAGCCCAGTTCTGCAACTCCCTCTACAGATTAAGATAATAATTGCAATTTTCCAAGAGGGCGGAATTTCCTGCTTAGATACATTGTTATTAAACAATCCCAACAATACCCTATACCATAAACAACCCCTCAGACCCAAGAGCATTGGAGATTTTTCACTTCATAATAGCCTCATATATAGATTCTAAATATAAAGGGATTGCATTTATCTACCGAGTTTTAACATTACTAAGGAACTGATCTCTCTGCAAATTTGTGAACTTAATCATTAAGTAGTCCTGTGCGGGGGGCGGTTTAATCAGTGCCCAAAGGAACTAATATCCCGGCCTTTCAGACACCGCAGCATTTTTTTCGGCATCCTTCAAACCAATTAGAGTATTCTTTTTTCCAGTAAACAAATCTGGTCCTTTGAAGAACGACCTAGCGAGCTTGTTTTCCTTACATTTTACCTTACCTCTTTCTTTTTCACATGAGCCATTTTGTCGTAAGAATGAGTATGTCTCTTCTTTCAGGCATTCGGCTTTTTTTCTGTATTTCACCCTCTCAGTATAACTTGTAATGTTGGTGCAAACGTACAGGGTTTAAACAAAACTGCATTTTCCCTTCAACACAATTTTTCTATAGATACATTAAAACAATTAGTCATTGCTGGACGCCAAATGATTGCACAATCTCTATCTCTAATCTCAACTGGGGAAGACCTTACCTCTTTTTTTGTGTGCATTTTTTAAAGCGCAGCCCGTGGGCATCAAGGCGCTGTTACGGGAATTGGTTGTTTTTTAGTTTCATAATTGTATTTTATTATCTTAGTTGCGTATTTATAACACGCTTAAACACCCAGAGGTCTCTAAGCGCGGACCCAGTGATCAAACCTGTGTTGCTTTGTGTCGTCTTGCTTCCAAGGCGAGCATGTTGCCGCTGAGCTATCCTCCCAGGACAACTATTGCTACGTGTAATACCTGCTATGGACCGGGCTAATACACTATGGGCCTCATTACGAGGTGGGGGGTAAGGGATTACCGGAACCGTTAAGGGCACCGATGCCGGTAATCCTTTATCGCCCTACTACAAGTTCCCTTTGCGGGTCTTCCCATAACGCCTGGTTTTACCATGCTTTAAGGACGGCACCGGCAAAAGGATACCGGGGTCAATAACAGTACCACAATTTGCGGTACCGTTATTGCCACCTTCCCATTGAGCGCTATGGGTGCTCAAATGGGAATGCGGAATGGCTCTGGTGAATGGGGAATTACCGGTCCCGCTGACCTCGGAATGGACTGGTAATTGCTCCATCCACCAGACTGGAGTCGGAACGATTTTGGAGGCTACCTCCAACCTCGTAATGAGGCCCTATGATCGCTATTAGAGCAACTAACAACATTTAGGTAAGAGAATACTTTCACCAAATCTGTAGAAACGAAGATATAATCTAAAGTTATTCTTTTTTTATTTTTTTTTACCCGAACCATAACATGTAAACTGAGGAGGACAGTCACAAGTGACATTGCCATTCAGGAGAGCTTAACGGAGACATGGCGTCCCTGTTGAGTGCCATAATACATTGGATCAAAACATTCATTGTTAAAATCACCTAAAATTGCAATAAAAGCACCCTCGTCTGGAATTTCGAACATTAAAAGTTCTGATACAATGTTTAAAAAATGATCCACTTCAGCAGATTTCGGTTTGAAGTATATTTTCATAAGTAAACATGTTTGATAAGTGTCAAAGTCCTCCCAGCTTGTTTAACTTAATCAATATATCCCTACATTCAGTATTGAACTTTTGCATTGTGAAATCCAAACCACATTTAACCGCACAGAGGAGACCACCAAATGGTCTGCCCATTTCACACCGGGAGGCCATTTAAAAAAAAGTAGGGCCTATTCGCAAGGACGAAGGATAAATAGCACAGTTACTGCGCAATTTACAAGGACAAGAGGGTCAGTTTAAATTGTGCAGAATGTATGTTAGTTACACTTGGTGTGAATAGCAGAAATTCTGCACAATTCACACGGAAAAAGAGGGTAAATTGTGCAGAAAGTATGCTTATTTCTCCTGTAAGTCACATGACGAGAAGGAGGCAGGGTGTTTGTGTTCTGCTTGTCGAACCAGAACTCTACACTTCCTCCTTGTCACGTGACTTTTGAGCACAGTATGTCCTAAGTCATCTCATCTCGTGGGGAAGGAACTGGCAGGAGGAGGATCGTGCATTATGTAAAGTGCTAATGTGAGGGCGGAGGGCAAGAAAAAAACAGTGGATGGGGCATATGGGTTAACTTAGAGGGGAATCTAATGATTCAGGAAGAGGTAGTTGAATGATAATGTAACTAAAAGGGCGTCTGTCGGATAACTAACAGGTGCCTAGAATGAGGTCCATGGAGAGGGTAGGTTGGCGACATCCAGATGTGGGTCTGGAGGGAGGGAAGAGGCATTTGGTTGTGGATCTTGAGGGGGATAGGGAATCTGGGTGTGTTTCTGGAGTGAGGAGTGGGCGCACCTGGGTATAGGTCTGGAGGGAGGATGGCACATCTGGGTGTGGATCAGGAGGGAGGGATGGGGCATCTGGGTTGGATCTAGAGGGAGGGAAGAGGCATCTGGGTGTGGATAAGAATGGAGGCATGTGGCATCTGGGTTTGGTTCCAAAGGGAGGGATGGAGCAACTTGGTGTGGATCAGAAGGGAGGGATGGGGCATCTGTGTGTAGATCTAAAGGGGGGGGATAAGGGCATCTGGTTGTAGATCCGGAAGGAGGGATGGATGGGACATCTGGGTATGGATCTGGAGGGAGGCATTAGACATCTGGGTGTGGATCTGGAGGTAGGAATGGGGCATCTGGGTGTGTATCTGGAAGGAGGGATGGGGTATCTTGCTGTTGATCTGGAGGTAGGAATGTTGGCACCACAGTGTGGATATTGAAGAGAGGGATGGGGGCACCTTGGTATGGATCTGTAGGGAGGGATGGGCATCTGTTTGTGGATCTGGAGGGAGGGAGGGAGGGAGGGAGGGAGCATATGCTCCATCCCTCCCTCCAGATGTGGATCTGCACAGAGGGATGGGGCATCTGGGTGTTGCTCTGGAAGGAGGGATGGGACACTTGGGTTTGGATTTGGAGGGAGGGTTGGGCCATCAGGGTGCAGATCAGGAGGGAGGGTTGGGGCATCTGGGTGTGGATCTGGAGGGAGGTATGGGGCATCTGTGTGTCCATCTGGGGGGAGGGATGGGGCTCTGGGTGTGGATCAGGGGGAGGGATGGGGCATCTGAGTGTGGATCTTGGTGGAGGTATAGGGAATATGGGTGTGGCTCTGGGTGGAGGGATGAAGCACTTGGGTTTGGATCTGCAAAGAGGGATGGGGCATCTGGGTGTGATTCAGGATAGAGGGATGGGCATCTGGATGTGGATCTGGAGGGAGGGATGGGGCTCTGGGTGTGCTACAGGATGGGGGGATGGGGCATCTGGGTATGGTTCCGGAGGGGATGATGGGGTACTTGGGTGTGGATCTGAAGGGAGGGATTTGGCTTCTGTGTTGGGATTCGGAGGGAGTGATGGGAAATCTGGGTGTGTATCTGGAGGGAGCTGTTGGACACCTGGATGTGGCTCTAGGTGTAGGGATGATACACTTGGGTTTGGATCTGCAAGGAGGGATGGGGAATCTGGGTGTGGATCTGGATGGATGGAAGGATGGATGGATGGATGGATGGATGGATGGATGGATGGATGGATGGATGGATGGATGGATGGATGGATGGATGGATGGAGCATCTGAGTTTGACTCTGGAGGATGGGATTGGGATGTGGGTGTGGATCAGGAGAGAGGGATGGGGCATCTGGCTATGGATCTGGTGGGAGGTGTGGGGCATCTGGGTATGGCTCTGGGTGTAGGGATGATACACTTGGGTTTGGATCTGCAAGTAGGGAGGGGGCATATGGGTGTGGAATTGGATGGAGAGATGGAGCATCTGAGTTTGGATCTGGAGGAAGGGATGGGGCATCCAGGTGTCGATCTGGGAAAGGATGGTGCTCTGGATGTGGTTCAGGAGGGAGGGATGGAGTATCTGGGTGTGGATCTGGAGGTAGGAATGGGGCATCTGGGTGTGGATATTAAAGAGAGGGATGGGGGCATCTTGATATGGATCTGCAGGGAGGGATGGGGCATCTGGGTGTGTTCTGCAGGGAGGGATGTGGCGTCTGGGTGTGGATTTGGAGGGAGGGATGGGGCATCTTTTCATGGCTCTGGAATGAAGGTTGGGGCACTTGGGATTGGATTTGGAGGGCCGGATTGGGCTCTGGATATGGATCAGGAGGGAGAAATGGGGCATATAATTTTGGGTTGAGACAGAGGGATAGGGCATCTGCGTGTGGATCTGGAATGAGGGGTGGGGTCACTTGGGTGTGGATCTGGAGGGATGGATGGTGCTCTGGATGTGGTACAGGATGGAGGGATGGGGCATCTCGGTATGGTTCCGGAGGGGTGATGGGGAACTTGGGTGTGGATCTGAAGGGAGGGATGGGGCATCTGTGTTGGGATTCGGAGGGAGTGATGGGACATCTGGGTATGAATCTGGAGGGAGCTGTTGGGCATCTGGGTGTGGCTCTGGGTGTAGGGATGGAGCTTCTGAGTTTGCCTATGGAGGAAGGGATGGGGCATCTGGGTGTGGATCTGGAGGGAAGGATGGAGCTTCTGAGTTTGCCTATGGAGGAAGGGATGGGGATGTGGGTGTGTATCAGGAGGGAGGGATGAGGCATCTGGGTCTGGATCTGGAGGGAGTATGGGGCATCTGGGTGTGACTCTGGGTTAAGGGATGATACAATTGGGTTTGGATCTGCAAGGAGGGATGTGGCATCTGGGTGTGGAACTGGATGGAGAGATGGAGCATCTCAGTTTGGATCTGGAGGAAGGAATGGGGCATCCTGGTGTGGATCTGGGGAAGGATGGTGTTCTGTATGTGGATCAGGAGGGAAGGATGGGGTATCTGGGTGTGGATCTGGAGGCAGGAATGGGGCATCTCGGTCTGGATATTAAAAAGAGAGGGATGTGGGCATCTTGATATGGATCTGCAGGGAGGGATGGGGCATCTCGGTGTGTTCTGCAGGGAGGGATGTGGCATCTGGGTGTGGATTTGGAGGGAGGGTTGGGCCATCAGGGTGCAGATCAGGAGGGAGGGTTGGGGCATCTGGGTGTGGATCTGGAGGGAGGTATGGGGCATCTGTGTGTCCATCTGGGGGGAGGGATGGGGCTCTGGGTGTGGATCAGGGGGAGGGATGGGGCATCTGAGTGTGGATCTTGGTGGAGGTATAGGGAATATGGGTGTGGCTCTGGGTGGAGGGATGAAGCACTTGGGTTTGGATCTGCAAAGAGGGATGGGGCATCTGGGTGTGATTCAGGATAGAGGGATGGGCATCTGGATGTGGATCTGGAGGGAGGGATGGGGCTCTGGGTGTGCTACAGGATGGGGGGATGGGGCATCTGGGTATGGTTCCGGAGGGGATGATGGGGTACTTGGGTGTGGATCTGAAGGGAGGGATTTGGCTTCTGTGTTGGGATTCGGAGGGAGTGATGGGACATCTGGGTGTGTATCTGGAGGGAGCTGTTGGACACCTGGATGTGGCTCTAGGTGTAGGGATGATACACTTGGGTTTGGATCTGCAAGGAGGGATGGGGAATCTGGGTGTGGATCTGGATGGATGGATGGATGGATGGATGGATGGATGGATGGATGGATGGATGGATGGATGGATGGATGGAGCATCTGAGTTTGACTCTGGAGGATGGGATTGGGATGTGGGTGTGGATCAGGAGAGAGGGATGGGGCATCTGGCTATGGATCTGGTGGGAGGTGTGGGGCATCTGGGTATGGCTCTGGGTGTAGGGATGATACACTTGGGTTTGGATCTGCAAGTAGGGAGGGGGCATATGGGTGTGGAATTGGATGGAGAGATGGAGCATCTGAGTTTGGATCTGGAGGAAGGGATGGGGCATCCAGGTGTCGATCTGGGAAAGGATGGTGCTCTGGATGTGGTTCAGGAGGGAGGGATGGAGTATCTGGGTGTGGATCTGGAGGTAGGAATGGGGCATCTGGGTGTGGATATTAAAGAGAGGGATGGGGGCATCTTGATATGGATCTGCAGGGAGGGATGGGGCATCTGGGTGTGTTCTGCAGGGAGGGATGTGGCGTCTGGGTGTGGATTTGGAGGGAGGGATGGGGCATCTTTTCATGGCTCTGGAATGAAGGTTGGGGCACTTGGGATTGGATTTGGAGGGCCGGATTGGGCTCTGGATGTGGATCAGGAGGGAGAAATGGGGCATATAATTTTGGGTTGAGACAGAGGGATAGGGCATCTGCGTGTGGATCTGGAATGAGGGGTGGGGTCACTTGGGTGTGGATCTGGAGGGATGGATGGTGCTCTGGATGTGGTACAGGATGGAGGGATGGGGCATCTCGGTATGGTTCCGGAGGGGTGATGGGGAACTTGGGTGTGGATCTGAAGGGAGGGATGGGGCATCTGTGTTGGGATTCGGAGGGAGTGATGGGACATCTGGGTATGAATCTGGAGGGAGCTGTTGGGCATCTGGGTGTGGCTCTGGGTGTAGGGATGGAGCTTCTGAGTTTGCCTATGGAGGAAGGGATGGGGCATCTGGGTGTGGATCTGGATGGAAGGATGGAGCTTCTGAGTTTGCCTATGGAGGAAGGGATGGGGATGTGGGTGTGTATCAGGAGGGAGGGATGGGGCATCTGGGTCTGGATCTGGAGGGAGTATGGGGCATCTGGGTGTGACTCTGGGTTTAGGGATGATACAATTGGGTTTGGATCTGCAAGGAGGGATGTGGCATCTGGGTGTGGAACTGGATGGAGAGATGGAGCATCTCAGTTTGGATCTGGAGGAAGGAATGGGGCATCCTGGTGTGGATCTGGGGAAGGATGGTGTTCTGGATGTGGATCAGGAGGGAAGGATGGGGTATCTGGGTGTGGATCTGGAGGCAGGAATGGGGCATCTCGGTCTGGATATTAAAAAGAGAGGGATGTGGGCATCTTGATATGGATCTGCAGGGAGGGATGGGGCATCTCGGTGTGTTCTGCAGGGAGGGATGTGGCATCTGGGTGTGGATTTGGAGGGAGGGATGGAGCATCTTTGCATGGCTTTGGAATGAGGGGTGGGGCACTTGGGATTCGATTTGGAGGGTGGTATTGGCCTCTGCATTTGGATCAGGAGGGAGGAATGGGGCTCTGGGTGTGGTACAGGATGGAGGAATGGGGCATCTGGGTATGGCTCAGGAGGGGTGATGGGAAACCTGGGTGTGGATCTGAAGGTAGGGATGTGGCATCTGTGTTGGGATTCAGAGGGAGGGATCAGACATCTGGGTGTGGATCTGGAGGGAGCTGTTGGGCCTGGGTGTGTCTCTGGGTCTAGGAATGATACACTTGAGTTTGGATCTGCAAGGAGGGATGGGGCATCCGGTTGTGGATCTCGATGGAGAGATGGAGCTTCTGAGTTTGCTTCTGGAGGGAGGGATGGGGATGTGTGTGTGTATCAGGAGGGAGGCATGGGGCTTCTGGGTATGGATCTGGAGGTAGGTGTGGGGCATCTGGGTGTGGCTCTGGGTGTATGGATGATACACCTGGGTTTGGATCTGCAAGGAGGGATGGGGCATCTGGGTGTGCAACTGGATGGAGGGATGGAGCATCTGAGTTTGGATCTGGAGAAAGGGATGGGGCATCCAGGTGTCAATCTGGGAAACAATGGTGCTCTGGATGTGGATCAGGAGGGAAGGATGGGGATTCTGGGTGTGGATTTGGAGGTAGGAATGGGGTATCTGGGTGTGGATATTAAAGAGAGATGGGGGCATCTTGATATGGATCTGCAGGGAGGGATGGAGCATCTGGTTGTGCTCTGCAGGGAGGGATGTGGCATCTGGGTGTGGATTTGAAGGGAAGGGAGGGATGGGGCATCTTTGCATCGCTCTGGAATGAGGATTGGGGCACTTGGGATTCGATTTGGAGGGCGGGATTGGGCTGTGGATGTGGATCAGGAGGGAAGAATGGGGCATCTAATTGTGGTTTGAGGCAGAGGGATAGGGCATCTGCGTGTGGATCTGGAGAGAGGGATGGGGTCACTTGGGTGTGGATCTGGAGGGATGGATAGGGCTCTGGGTGTGGTACAGGATGGAGGGATGGGGCATCTGGGTATGGCTCCGGAGGGCTGATGGGGAACTTGGGTGTGGATCTGGAGGGAGCTGATGGGCGTCTGGGTGTGGCTCTGGGTGTAGGGATGATATACGTGGGTTTGGATCTGCAAGGAGGGAGGGGGCATCTGGGTGTGGAACTGGATGGAGATATGGAGCATCTGCGTTTGGAACTGGAGGAAGGGATGGGGCATCCAGGTGTCGATCTGGGAAAGGATGGTGCTCTGGATGTGGATCCGGAGGGAAGCATGGGGTATCTGAGTGTGGATCTGGAGGTAGGAATGGGGCATCTGGGTGTTGATATTAAAGAGAGGGATGGGGCATCTTGATATGGATCAGCAGGGAAGGTTGGGACATCTAAGTGTGTTCTGCGGGGAGGGATGTGGCATCTGGGTGTGGATTTGGATGGAGGGATGGGGCATCTTTGCATGGCTCTGGAATGAGAAGTGGTGCTCTTGGTATTGGATTTGGAGGGCAGGATTGGGGTCTGGATGTGGATAAGGAGGGAGGAATGGGGCATCATCTAATTGTGGGTTGAGACAGAGGGCTAGTGCTTCTGTGTGTGGATCTGGAGAGAGGGATGGGGTCACTTGGGGGTGGATCTGGAGGGAGGGATGGGGGTCTGGGTTTGGCACAGGATGGAGGGATGGGGCATCTGGGCATGGCTCAGGTTGGGGTGATGGGGAACTTGGGTATGGATCTGTAGGGAGGGATGGGGCGTCTTTGTTGGGATTCGGAGGGAGTGATGGGACATCTGGGTGTGGATCTGGAGGGAGCTGTTAGGCATCTGGGTGTATGAATGATACCCTTGGGTTTGGATCTGCAACGAGGGACGGGGCATATGGGTGTGGATCTGGATGGAGGGATGGAGATTCTGAGTTTGCCTCTAGAGGAAGGGATGGGGATGTAGGTGTGGACCAGGAGGGAGGGATGGGGCATCTGGGTATGGATCTGGAGGGAGGTGTGGGGCATCTGGGTGTGGCTCTGGGTGTAGGGATGATACACTTGGGTTTGGATCTGCAAGAAGGGATGGGGCATCTGGGTGTGGAACTGGATTTAGGGATGGAGCATGTGAGTTTGGATCTGGAGGAAGGGATGGGGCATCCAGGTGTCGATATGGGAAGGGAGGGTGCTCTGGATCTGGATCAGGAGGGAAGGGTTATCTGGGTGTGGATCTGGAGGTAGGAATGGGGCATCTGGGTGTGGATATTAAAGAGAGAGAGATGGGGGCATCTTGATATGGATCTGCAGAGAGGGATGGGGCATCTGGGTGTGGATTTGCAGGGAGGGATGGGGAATCTTTGCATGGCTCTGGAATGAGGGGTGGGGGACTTGGGATTGGATTTGGGGGGTGGGATTGGGCTCTTGATGCAGATCAGGAGGGAGGAATTGGGCATCTAATTGTGGGTTGAGACCGAGGGATAGGACATCTGCGTGTGGATCTGGAGAGAGTGGTTGGGTCACTTGGGTGTGGATCTGGAGGGAGGGATGGACCTCTGGGTGTGGTACAGGATGAGGGATGGGGCATCTGGGTATGGCTCCGGAGGGGGTGATGGAAAACGTGGGTGTGGATCTGAATGGTGGGATGGGGCATCTGTGTTGGGATTCGGAGGGAGTGATGGGACATCTGGGTGTGGATCTGGAGGGAGGGATGGAGCTTCTGAGTTTGCCTCTGGAGAAAGGGATGGGGATGTGGGTGTGGATCAGAAGGGAGGGATGGGGCATCTGGGTATGGATCTGGAGGGAGCTGTGGGGCATCTGGGTGTGGCTCTGGGTGTAGGGATGATACACTTGGGTTTGGATCTATAATGAGAGATGGGGCATCTGGGTGTGCAACTGGATGGAGAGATGGAGCATCTGAGTTTTGATCTGGAGGTAGGGATGGGGAATCCAGGTGTCGATCTGGGAAAGGATGGTGCTCTTGATGTGGATCAGGAGGAAGGATGGGGTACCTGGGTGTGGATCTGGAGAGAGGGTTGGGGTCACCTGGGTGTGGATCTGGAGGGAGTCATGAGGCACCTTGGTTTGGATCTGTAGGGAGTGATGGAGCATCTGGGTGTGGATCTGTAGGGAGGGATGGGTCACCTGCGTGTGGATCTGGAGGGAGGGATAGGGGAACCTGGGATTGGATCTGGAGGCAGGGATGGGCCATCTGGCTGTGGATCAGTAGAAAGGGATGGGGCATCTGGGTGTAGATTTGGTGGGAGGAATGGGTCTCTGGCTATGAATCAGAAGGTAGGGATGGGTTATCTGGGTGTGGATCTGGAGGGAGGGGTGGATGCATTTCGGTGTATGTCTGGAGGGAGGGATGTGGCATCCGGAAGGAGGGAAAGGGACACTGGATGTGGGTCTGGTCGGAGGGTGTTATGTGTGAACTCAGTGTGAGTCCAGAGAGGGGGACATGGTGACTCAGTCTGTGTCTGTAGGGGGGGGGGTGGAGTGTGGTCTGAAGGCGGGGTGGATGTGTCCACCCGGGTGACAGTCTGGAGGCATGGTGGGTAGGCGTGTGGGAGTGGGTCTGAACCGAGGAATGGGGAATCTGGGTGTGGGTCTGGTGGTCTTAAAAGCTTGCCACCTCATTCCCGCATCTAGCATCCAATTTGTTCATTCACAATTCTCTGCATGCAACAGTCTTAACTCACCTTCCTTCTTAGGTTTCACCCATCAGCCTCTTTTCTTCAAACTCCCACACCTACTGAGAGCCAATTATGTGTCCGTGCTTCTGTCCATGTGTGTGTCTGTGTGCTTGTGTATAGAGAGAACAGAGGACGCCTGCTGACCTCCTCTCCGGGTTGGACTTTGGATAAAGGTCTGTATTTGTATGTTTAAATTTGGGCTGCCCTTAGATTGGCTGGGCTTCTTGGTGTTTACCTGGTTTTAATTTGCCATCACGCGGGGCCATCTGAGATTTCACTTTCACTTTGGTGTTACTAAGGGCACTGTAGGGAAGGTTAAGCCCTTTATCTTCCCCATATGTGTGCTGCCCTTTGGGACTGCATGGGGAGCATTGCTGGTAAAGTTCTATGTATGTGGTTAAGTACTTGGTACAGCAAGGTGGCCAAGCCCACAGACAGTGAATGCCAAACTGTGTTCATGGAACTTGTCTGTGACCCTTGGAAATATGGCAGTCTTCTGTGGCGTCTCGGGCAGGGTTTAGTTTTGGCCCTATGTTGGGTGCCAGTGTTCCTCGCTTGGAATTTTGGGTCTGCCTCCAGAGAACTTTGTGCTTTCACTTGGTGCGTGGGACTGTAGGCTTGCTGCATTTGACATCCTTCTGCTTTTGGGGGCACCATTCATGGTGCCCCTGGCATTATGCAGGGGAGTTGGCCACAGAAAGGCGAATTACTTTTAATTCATGTCTAGGCCCTTGCAACTTGGGAATGTCAACCCTTGTTATACCATACTATACGCAATTTACTAAACTCAAGCTATTTCTTACATCTTAGCCATGTTACCGTGTGCTGTTGGTAGAGTGCTATCTTTCATTAGGTTAAGCAACACCACATTTTTCCTATGACTCTTTATTTCTTTAACTAGGTGGCAAGTAGGAGGTGCAAGCACATAAGGCCTGCATGCCTATAGCAGCACCTGTTATAAGCGTCTGTTATTTATTGTGCACAGATGGGTGTGTAGTATAAGTCAGAACCGATATCACGAACAAGGTGACATTTTGGGTAAAGCATTTCTTTATTTGAACACCAACAACCTAAGCTGGCCCTATGTTTCTCTGCCCTACTCGTAAAGAAAGGAAAAGAGTCTCAAAGAGCACTTGCCAGGCTGTCCACCAAATTAATTAAAGTCTGCCATGCAGAAACCTATTCTAGCCTGATCCCTATTCCTACCACTGTCATCGGAAAGGAACCTAACTTTAGAAAAAGATATAATAAGGGCCTTAGCCGAAACAAAAGAATGTTGGCTGACTTCTGACCTCATTGTGTTGTCTCTTTGCCAGAAAAGAGGTTCTTCAGACATATCCCCTGGCACAGCACACATCTCTTCTGCAGCTATCGCTCCTTTCAGCACTGCACCCCATAGAATACAGTTGAGTCCCACAATAAATGTAGTCCAAATGTATACATAGCTTCTCCACCTTTTACTTCTCATGCCTTCCTGAGCATCTTATCTATCCCTCGCCCTCATCCCAACTATGTACCCGACTTTTCTCCTTCCTACCATTACTGAATGTTATACCATTCTCTTCCCTTGCCTCTATGACAGGCAAAAGCCCATAAATCCACAAACTATGGCTGGAGGTGGTAAACAAATGCAAGCTAACATCACATATTACTGTTATGTAATGGTTTTGTGCATTCTCTAACGTAACAGGAAATCATACGTTCTTGTGGTGTCTGTGTGCAGCCTTTACATGTCACAAGTCTAGAAAGGAATACTGTGATCATATCTGAGCCAAGAAGCAACTGGACCAAGGGCAAATGGAAAAGCATGCTGGGACACTATACAAATATCTGCAACTCTGAGTAAACTGAAGAAAGCAAGCCTAGTACTGTAATCCTGCAAATACGTTTTGTAGTGGAAAGAATTTGGACTTGGACATTTGGCCCTAACTAATAGAGGGATTGTACTTGGTCCTTTTGGAACCAGAACACGGACCCTAATTCCTTTTTTAGAAGAGCCCATTTTCACATATTTCATTACTACTGACCCCTCTTCAGGTTCAAGACCCTAGGTCAAATAGAAGTTATCACCACGCCCCCCCGTGTCCAGGACTAACCAGTGTGGAAACGGAAGGGCTGAGAAGGGGACCCAGAGCTGCATCCCCAGGAAGGTCCTGGAGCGAGTAAAGAATGCAAGTGTTGAGTCATTTGTGATATCAGTTGCTCGTACTCAACCTTACACAAAAATTAGAAAACAAAACAACAAAAAACAATTAAATTATATTGGTAACATGCATTACCAATACAACAAAATGATAAGTGTAAATGATACAGGTAAAACAATAAAATATAATAAAATTCCAATTCAATAAGAAAAGACCCTAAGCTAGTTTGATTTGGCACACTTAGGCAAAATAAAATTATAAAGAAAGGAGAACAAAAAAATCACAAACATCCATCAGGTAATTCACCACCTAATGCTTACCAAACCTGCATGGTGAAGGATCGGTATAAGGGAAATGGTCACAGCAGTTTCCTCACCTTGTGATATATGAATAAAAAAGTCTACTGAATCCAAGTAGGCGGGATTATGCACAAACTGTCCCAACTACAGCAATCTCTGGGTTTGTAAGAAAGTACAATCCGCCAGGATGTGCTCTCTAGTCTGTATCGCAGCCTCATTCTTACATAGAGCATAGCCTTTTGGATAATCCTCAAATGAAGATCTAACAAGACAGATTTCCCTAGTGTGCAACAGATTTAGCCTGTATCTTAACATTTGTAGGTTCCAATATCCATTAGAAAATGTTTTAAGGTATCCCGGATTCACCCCTTAAAGCTTATTGTAAGCTGACAGGCTTTTATACATACAGCTTGAATGATCTCATCCTTGCAATAGTCACCATGCAGTCTTGTCTAAGTAACATTTTCTTGACCCCATTAGGATTACTACTAAATCACTGGGAAATAGTTCTAATCTATCTAACACCACCTCAGCAATTTTTCTAAGGTTGCTCAAAGATTGCACCGTAAATCGCTTCATAGCATCTGCGAGATCCTCATAGAGGGACACCATTGAAGGAACCAATAATTTCCTGTACAAAGGCAAGATCTGCCAATCCAGTTGACAACCCAAGAATGTTAATCCCAATTCAAATCTGAGTGCCGGGATAGGCTAACAATCTGGTAAGCCTGAGAATTTTTTCCTCAACCTAGATTCCACCTTATTCTGCACTAGTATGGACATCCCTTCCGTACCATGGGTACAGTTTGCTTAAATCTGAGTATCCTAAATTCCCCATGCTAACTTATGAGGATTGCAGGCTGCTAGTGACAGGGTTATTCTGACTGCTGCATGATGTGCCTCCCCGAAAATAGACTAGGTGGATCCGAAAGCCTTTTTCTCCCACCGAGGGATGGTCTATCATCCCAAATGTTGGGATTGGCCCTTCCTTCAAAGTGTATAGGGAAGATGTGCTGGGGGACAAAGAGGAGCTCTAGAACAGAAAACAGAGGCCTATGAGGCTAGTAAGAGGAATCTGATCAATGCTCAGCGACATGGAACCAATGCTCAGCCATAACCGGGTTCCAGTTTTCTCATACATATGATACCTTAGCCCTGAAGGCAGTTAAGATGATGACAACGATGGGATTCCAACTGCCAGTAAGAACTACAAGGGAAGGGCTGGTCCATGCACTGGAACAACAAACAAGGGACTGTCAAATGAAGATTGTTTGCCGACCCACAATTTTCTCTAACCTTAAAGAAATTCCACTACTTGCTTACCTGATAGGTTTCAAGCAGGAAAGTATTCCAGGACAGCACATTACACTGCTTAACACATGACATGGTGCCTGCCAGAAAGGGATCATCATGGAATGATGCAGTGCCTCTGCTATGGCTGAAGGTAGCTCAAAGATGACACTGCAATCACCTTTGAAGCTTCGCAGCCCCTCATTAATTGTAATAGAAGCTACCAGGTAAAGAACCAATGCCATACTTAGACCAATGGGAGAAGTTAAGGACTAAAAAGGCAACAACCGATTTCAGAGTAGCATTCACATAGCGGATACACATGTTAGAAACAGCACCAGGCCCCATGGGTATAAAAGGGCCTTATGAACTTCAGTCAGGGTTCTGAACCTGGACGAGGCAGATGTATGGGTGAAGTGCCCCTTGATACAAGCTGAAATTGCTCAGGAGAGTGACCCAGAGGAGAATGCTGACTGGAAGAAGACTGCACGAGAGAGGAGATAGCAGAAGTAAGCTTAATCGAAGAAGGTGGTCCAAAGCTGTAGGCTTTGGAACAAGAGGATCCAGGAGAAGGCAGCCTTGCCTTCTCTTTCTCCCTTGATAGAAGGAGAAAGCCCTGGAACCACTGTGCAGGAAAGCCAGCTGACTGGAAGAGGGCAGTAGAAGCCAGGAGAGGCTTGAAAGAGAGGAGTTTCTAATGCCTAGAAGCCTTGAAGAAAGGCTGACCAGAGGGGTACTAAAGCACCTCTCAACTCCTTGGCAGAGCTAAGGAGCCAAAGCCTGAATCTTTCCATCAGAGACCCGTGATGAAAGCTAAGAGGATCCAGGCCATGGCAGAAAAACAAGAACGATATTGGCTGTCTAAAAGGGACCCAGAATTAAGGTGGAAGAAATACTCAGTCCATTCCAACTGGCATGTGAAACCCAAGGCCTGGGAAGAGACCTTTTGTGAATTCTCAGACTGTGTGTAGCTGCTACCCAAACCTCCCAAGAGAAACAACCCTGTTTTGTTTCATTAGAACAGGTACAGACTTTACAAAGTAGTTCATGAACTATTTGGCTTGTGCCAAAGCATTGGACTTTATGTTATTAGCTTAGAGAATCCAGAAAGCTACTGACTTATAAAAGTTAGGGTTGATTCTTTTCTGTTTTCTATGCAACCCTTTGGGGCTTTCTTTATTAGAAGTAGGGTGTCCTTGCAAGGGCGAGGACTTATTAAAATAGGTTTGGACTTTCACAACTCCAAACAGCGGGACGGTTGTTTTGTTATTAATGGAGCATGGCCCGAGAGGATACTGGCCTTATAATCTATATGTTCAAATTTACCCAGAATGTCTCTCCCTTTGAAGATGTAATCTATCCACGTATGTACAGTGTGGGGGGGGGCTGAAAAACCAGAATAACTTTGTGTTTCACGATGCTCTCCCTTCATATATCCATCAATCTGAAGTCCCGCAAAAGGGAGCCAAGGGCTCTAACCATTGGCACAGGTTTCTTATGTTTTTTATCTTACCTATCCAATCCAGGATTATGGGTACAATTAAAGTCCCCACCCAAAACCTATTCCCACTCCCTGTACTCAGACAGCTTTGAGTACAGTGACTTGAAGAATGGAGTGGCATCGTGATTCGAGGCGTATGTGTTGACAAAGCTACTTCCCAGTTTTCCCACAGTCCATGTACCACAACCATTCTACTCTCATTGTCCCTCTTAAACTCCAGTAACTGTAAGTGGACCGCAGGAGCAATCCAAATTAGAACACCTCTGGCATATGGAGAAAAAGGTGAACCATACAGCCTGCAACATTGCCCCCTGTATGCCCCTCCTAATCAAATAGGAGTGTATCCACAGTCTTTTCACATAATTATGAAGTCCTCTTAGATTCCAGCTGATTATGCCCATGCCACTAATCCTTGACAAAGATGGTTAGATCCGGGCCTTCTGATTCCCACCGCCCCATCAACCTGCCTATTGGCTCTTCTCTCTTCAATTGCCCCCTCATCTTCTGAGGCCATATTGCCCTCCAAAAACAGTTTTTACATGCTGGTGCATCATTATGTGTCACCCCATTCTGAGGCGCCGGAAGCTTGAACACAATCCACTTTTGCACACTGCCCACCAATTTCCTCATGATCATAATTCAACCTGTCAAGTAACATAACATCCCTCCCCACAAAAACCATTGCTTGTGCACCCCTCCCATCCCCCAAACCCAAACAACCTTTGATGCAACCCAAAAACATTTCACAACTCCAAACAGCAGGCCAGCAATAGTTCATCTGCTCAGGCCCAGCAGTTTCTTCCGCTACAGCCTCCCCTCCACCGGGTGACGCGCAGCAGCTTGATGTCTTCAAATTGACATTTAAGTTACAACTGGCATGTGTGGCTACTGCCTATGGCAGCAGTCATTAGGATACCTGCTCTTTGTCATTGTGCCCCAATTCCATGCATCTCCATATATCTTCACTTTATGTTCCTCGTGCCTGTGTGTTTAGCCACATTGAGGGTGTAGGGGTACTTGGAAGCTGCGGTATCCATTGTGTGTCCATCCAGGATTGTGCCTCCACAGTGCTGTCTAAGAAATGTGACCTCCCCTTGTATAGAATCTTCAGTTTGGCATGATAAATCAACATATAACATAAGTTTGCCCATTGATCGCAATCGTTCTTTAGTCAGTCCAAACGCTGCTCTTTGCCTTTGGACCAAAGCAGTATAAGTGGGATTTATTGCCCATTTTGAGGATCCTCTCGTGATGGTCCCTCCTGCTCTAGAGAAAGCCAGGATTCGTTCTCTGTCTTGGTAGTTCATGATTTTAGCCATTAATAGTCTCGAGGGGTTGAGGGTACCTGGCGGAGATGTCTTCATCAGTGATCTGTGTTCCCTTTCAACAGTAAATCCCTGAGTTAACATGCCTAGGTCCACCTCCTGCAATAGCATGTTTTCGATAAATGCCAAGTATCCTGATGTTGTTCCTGCAGGCTCTCCCTTCCGCATCTTCCCTGCAGTCCTCCATGACCTTCACCCTGTCTAGCCGGTCCGCCACCTGAGTACAGGCACCGGCAATGTTTGCTGTGTTATCCTGCACTTGCTGTTTCACTGTACCCAGACGGTCCCCCAGTGCCAGTAAACCCTGGCGGAGCAAACCTACGACTGCAATTACTGCATTTTGTGCTCCAGTGCAGTCTTCATTGCTGCTAGAGCCGCTAATATGGGACTTTCTTCTTGCATAGCTACCTGCAATGCTGCGGCCGCTTCTGCCTGGTCGCCCTGTCATGTTGAGTTGCTCTCCTCTTTCTGCATATAGGCCTCCATAATGGTCTGCCTAGCTTTCCCCTTACGACACTTGTCAGTATCTGGAAGCAATGTCTGTACCAGGTCTGTGCGGTTAGTGTGACTGGCCAGTAGTTTTAGTCTCATCCCCATGTCACTACAAGGAGTTACCCCCAGACTGATTCAGCTTTCAGCAAAGCCAGCTGCCTTTAAGCCATCTCCTCCTATATTTTTCCATGTGTGTACTCGCTTTCTTTTCAAGGGGTCAGGCATTCACTGGCGTAGCTCAGATGTGTTGGGTTGGGTGTTAGGTGGAGGGCTATATTTTCCATCAGGTTTAGCCAGCTGTTCCTGTTCTTCACCCACATCATGTACCAGGGTCAAGCTGCAGTTCTCCTCCCAATTATACTCTCAAAGATGTATCAGCATCAGAAGCATCATGTACATTGTCCCATCTGTCCATTGATTTATAGTCCTGCCCCTTATTCTGGCTTCACCTCACTCTCACCTCTCATCCCTTTTCTGTATTATGATGCTCTCCCCAATGTTTGCAGTTGCACTCCCCTGCACCGTCTGTGGTTCACCTCTCCAGAGACCTGGCACAGCATCCTGTATTCCAGGCAGGCAGTATCCTGGCGTATTCCATGTACTGCCAGCAGACCTTACTTCTTAGCTTTAGTTGTGCCACAGTTGAGCAGGTCTTGCGCCTCTTTCTGCTGGCTACTTCAATGCCCCGCAGATACCACCATGGTTTGCTGATCCCCTGCCGACAGCATGTCAACCTGAAGTAGGCGTGCACATGCTTTATCAAAGTGTTAATGTCATCAGATGGTGCATATAAGGAACAAGAGCCAATGTTAATGGTGGTCATTTCGCACCTATCATTCCACAGCAGCAACATGGACCGTCATCTGGAGGGTCTTCTTCCCTCCTTCTTTAAAGCATTGTGTGCACTGAATGTTCAGTAATGCAGTCTCTGTACCTCCCAACAGCAGCTTTGCTATATTCTATGATCTCTGTGGTTCCTGTGCATGACCAGGCCACCATTGCTGTATGTGCAATCGTACACCATTCCAAGGGGCTTCTCAGTGACCCAGCTCCTCAGGCCCACAAGGCCTACATGGTATCAGGTAATAATGTCCCCATACATAATGTCACCATACATGATGTCACCGGGAAAAGCCATTGGCGACATTATATATGGTGACATTATGTATGGGGACAGGTTGCGGGGATGACTCCTGCTCCCCTTGTAAAAAAAAGAAAAATTCAGGAGTTGCAGGGTTGTCCTCCGCATGTTCAATATAGTAATGTCTCCGCAAAAAACGGCGACATATTTGTCAGGATACATTTTTGTTGGGACATTATTAAATGGAAACGCCTATATCTCCTTCCCGCAAAGCCAGGATCAAGATGCTGTTTTAGATAGTGGCCTCTTTGCAGAGGATCTCTTTCAATTATCAGCCGTTCGCACAAATACGATTGCACTGGTAAGTATTCTCAAACAGACTAACACTGGCTAAAATGCAAGCAGGTGCAGTCAGGACCCCCGCTGGCAGTACACCTCTGTGTAATCCACTTTCTCAGCCAGCAGCTTCCTCGTACCCTGGCAGTCGTTGCCAGCCTCTGCCATGGTCCCCCATTGCAATGTCTCTCTGTTCAACGGACGCCGGGGCTGGACACTTCACACATCTGATGCTCACCGCCATGACTCCCCTATCACTGACCGCAGTTTTCCTTATGGCCATCGCTTAGCTTTGGGTCCTTCAGTGACCACATGACTTAACTCTGCGTTTGTCTCAGTTCTCGGGCTCTCACGTAGCTCAGCGCAGCATTGTGACAGCCATTTTGTATATTAGCGTCTTGTTCGACCTTGCTTCTTCCTGCACTGTAGGTTTTATCATCCAGGCTTCTGCAGCAGTGGTCACAGCTGTGTCAGACCTCCATGTGGTTGATTTGCAGCAAAAACAAGTATGATAAACTTATGCAATTGAAGGATCTTTCAGGAGCCATGCGGATGAGCAGCCTCACTACATGGCTGTTGGCCATGACCCCCGTAATTGAAATAAATATATTGTTTCAAACAGTTTTTTACCATGATGTGTATCATTGCCTTAAGCTCCTCACAGGAGGCAGTCCTGTCCTATTCATACAATACCCTACCACTGTATGGATCAAAATAAGGATTTTGAGAGTGTGACAAGGCCAGTAGGCTGGCATTAACAAGAGGGGATGGAGCCCCTCTCAGCCAGGGGGAGGGAGGGAGGTTTATTATGGAGAAAGCCAGAGCCAGTCCAACCCCAGAGGTGGACATTGGCAGTTGAGGGGGTGCAGGTTCCTACCTCGATGGAAGTGTGATATGTTGCAGTACCCAATTGTCTCACACCAGCCTCCTGTACAGAATGCTCCAGAGTTTGTTTTCTCTCTTCCACAGACACCATGTACTCTCTCTGTGAAGATTGTTTCTTACTCAAGATGAATAATTTCTTGTGACAAAATCACCCCAATAAAAAACCAGACCAAAAAAAAGAAAATTAATAAATGCTTCTCTGATTCCCTTTGTGTCTTTAAAACTGATTATCGGAAAAAAAAGAAACAGTGGCAAAAAAAACCAAAATCCACGCTTCTCGTCTCTGCTAAAACTGCCCTTATGACTACAAGAAATCCATTTTCTTCTGTAAAACTAACAAACAAACAAACAAACAATATTAAGTAGGATGTGAATAAACCCAAGGATTTGTTCAAGGTTATAATTACATTTTGTAATTCTCAATGCTCATCCTCTAAGTTGCAAAACACCCTAAAACTGGCCAATGAGTTCAACAAATTCTTCCGCAATAAAGTTAGTTTGATTTGAGACAAAATTGCTAATTTACCAGCAGTAAAAGCCTCCTTTCTGACCGAACCATATTGGGTACTGAGCCCAAGGAGAGCTTTGTCTGCTCGCACGTATCTGCCGAGCTCACGCTTTCAATACTCGCCTCATTTAAATCTACCAACTTTAATTATGACTCTCTCCCAGCTGGCTTTGCACGTCACGAGGCAAGCACGCTCAATGAATTTATTTCTTGCTTTGTTGACATGTCCATCACTCAAGGGATTGTGCCCCAGGAGCTGAAAGCTTCTATCCTAACACCTCTACTAAAAAAACTGTTTGAACCACCATACAGCAGAACTACTGCCCCACAGCCAGCCTTTCTTGGCCGCACATATACTTGAAAATATAGTTACCCTTCAGTTGAAAAATGTAATTGAAACTAACCAACTCCTAAATTCTTTCCAGTCTAGTTTCAGGCCCTGCCATGGAACAGAAACAGACTGTCTGGGATGATATCCTGAAGTCTGCTGATGAAGGTGCCCTTACTATGTTGGTGCTGCTTGAATTATTGTCAGCATTTGACACAGTGGACCTTGAAATATTGCTATCCAGACTCTCCAGTGTCACCCACATTTCTCATAACTCCTTAAAATGGATCAAATCATTTTCATCCAATAGGACTCAGCAGGTTAAGATTGCACCATAATACTCTAATTCCATACCGGTCACTTGTGGGGTTCCGCAGGGCTCAGCCTTGTCCCCAACTGTTTTTAATATATTTATCGAACTGCTCATGCAGAGTTTTTCAAAATGAAAGTTAACTACTATGCGTATACGGAGGATGCACAGATTTGCGTGCATGTAACCAACTCCCCTGACTCATTCCAGTCCATTACAGATCGTGCTCTAAATGTTTGAAACTGGATACAGGCAAATACATTACAACTACATCCCTTTTGGTCCCTAAAACCATTCTCAGCACCCAATCGAAGCTGCCTCCTTGCCCTTTGCTGTTTGATCTCCTGACCTCTTTTGCCAGCCAGGTAAGGAAACTGGGGTGGATCTAGCAATCAAATCTTGTCTTCGACCATCATGTAGGGGAAACCACCAAGGCCATCTATTTTTGCCTTGGTCTACTATGGCGTATTATTCCTTTCATACCAGAACCAGACCAACCCCTGGTGATGGTTTCTTTGATTAATTCTAAGTTGGACTATTGCAACTCTACTCTGGACAGAATCTCAGTATATCAACTCACACGGCCACAAAAAACACAAAATGCTGCTGTAAAGCTCCCTTTTCAGGTCCCAAAGATTTTCATCAGTTTCTCCATATAGGAGGAATTTGCATCGGTTACCAGTACAGCAAAGAATCACTTTCAAGTGCCTTGTTGGACATGCCCCTGCATATCTTATGGTTGAAAATAGTTCCTTGCAGTCCATCTCGCACTTTGCGATCCTCTGATCAATATTACCTAGCAGTTCCCACCTCCCACTTCATACACAGGGGAGAAAGGTGCTTTTCAGTTCTGGGCTCTCTGCTATAAAACTCGCTACCCACCAAACTCACACAGACACATTCTTGCCTGGCATTTAGAAAAAGCCTGAAACACTATCTTTTTCAGTAACCTTTAAGAATCCATGCTCATGTTCTACTTAGATTATCCTATATATGACCTGCACCCAGAAGCAGTGTAGTCTGCCAATTTTTCTGTAGCAAAGTTATGAACTTGACAAATAATTCAACCCAACCATGACAGGATGGAGTAAAACTGAGCAGCTGAAGGGTGTCAGCAGCCCACAAGCAAGCAAGGTTTCCCAGATGGAGACACTCTACGGGAGAGAGAGACATAATGAGGCCACAGAGCTTGCAGCACTGTGAAGTGAGCATCAGCCTTGTCCAGAACACCAGCAGGGGCCCGGACTGCAAAGTAATCCAAATCCATGACCAACAAAGACATGGACAGGGGGCAGATACCCTACACAAAGACATACAAACTTGGGGAATGGTTGATGACTCACCAATGACATGAGCTTGAACAGGATGAAACTGGAGTTGCTGTTGCTGTAGTTTGACAAACCTGTGCAAAGAAAAGAGGTGCATTTAGCCTGTTATTTAAAACTGATATTCCTGTACCACCGCCCAAGATGGGAGTACAGGGCCAGACTTGTTTGGGCAAGGACTCAATAGGAGCAGGAGGAGGAACATAAGAGCAGGAGGATTGTTTGCGTAAGGTCAGAGAAGGTGGAACAAGAGACCAGCAGGAGGAAGGAGCGGCAGAGTAGGGAGGTTATTCTTGGAGAAATTATTATTGCCACACCCTTTCAAGCCTCCCTGAGTGGCATTCAGAAGTCATTCCAGTCTCCCGCACATGGACTCAGGAACCAAGATGCTCTGTGCTTTCAGGTGCTAACTGTTTCCTGTTACTTCTGTGTGGCTGAAGCTGGAGAGCTTCTGTAAAGATGTCGCTGTGACCAGAACAGCAGGAAAGAAAGATGTGTTTTTAAGTATGTATGCATTTGTATCTAATTGAGTAAATTAGTGTTTGTTGAGTGTGTGTGTGATTGTGCAGGGGAAGGGAACAGGGGTTGGCCCATGCACAATCAGCCTCTAATTGAGAGCGGGGAAGGGAAAGGGTCTGTCTGCCTTCCCCACACACACAATCAGCCTCTGATTGTATGTGGAAGTGAGGGAGGTCTAGCAAATTTGGCCTGTCTGCATGCTTTGTGGTGCTTCACCAGTCTAAACTCTTTCCCTTCGAATCCCATATGAATATGTCGAGTTCCACATGACTCTTCCTGAGATGCAAGCATTTATCAGTGACAAGAATGGAATTAAGAAACCTTTTCTCTTCTAGGGTACACTGGTGAGGTGACCATTTTACCATGATTTACCTGGCCGGGACGGATCCATCAAACACTTACCCTGTTCATGCTCGTGCTGAGTGTCTGCCATGGCCTAATTCTGGCAGAAACTCCAGAGAACTGTCTTCAGCAGTCTTTTATGATTCTTCAGGCCGATGGACCTGTCAGACTTAAATAAGTGTCTGTTCTCTCACCCAGACCTGACTTGGAGGGTTTGCAAAACAAAAGACTCTGGCGCCTTTACTGGTTATGTGGCAGGCTTGGCCACCCCTTTCCCAAGAGACTTATTTTGGAAGGTCCGTAGCTGCTTCTCCTCCACACTCCTCTCCCTCTCTGGAGCCAATGCAAGCCAACATACACCCCACTGCTCCTTCAAGAAACTCTCCCATGGACTCATTGAAGAAAACATCACAACCATAATCTCTACGTCCGACCCATTGGAGAAAGCATACATTCAGCTCAGTGCATTCAACAAATGTACAGGGCTTCTGACAGCTTTAACCCAGATGGACTTAGCATGTACAACTATTGTTGGAAAATAAAGCTGTCCAACAATTCTTGCTGGATTATAGGTCAGTATGACCATTTTTATGTTCAACATATTGTGGACTGAATTGAGAGAATGCAGAGAACCCATTGCATTCAAATGTTTACCACATAATATTCTTGAATCTGTTCCTCACGTTTTGACAGTAATTTAATAATTAGATAAGTCTGATGTACTTTGCTTAGAAATATGTGTTTGATAATCAAGAATTGTACATCACCAACACCTCTAGGTACATTATCCGTGTAAAGCCTAAATAATGAACTGGAAAAAAACATGTTTTTCGTATTTATTTTAACAAAGCATTAATAGAGAAACACATTAGAATTTCAACAATATAAATATTGTACATGTTTTCGATTTGGAATTTTGAGCTCATCACAAAGTAGTGGGAACACAGCTCCAAGTGGCACCATCTATCTCTGTGAAAGAGTATTTAAAGAGGTACTTTATTTTAAACTTAGTGTTACTGTGGTGTAAAATAATGGAAACAATTGCTCCTGATACTGTGTGTTGCCCCTGAAATGTTAAGTTACATCGACCATTCCATTAATAAAATTAGATAAAACATTACAATAATCAGAAGTGGCCACAGAAGTATTAGCATATTGAGATGAGGCTGTGTCATGAAATTACATTACACATTTCTGATTCAGTGTTCCATGAGAATTTTGGCACACCTGGTGAAAGCGGCAATGCAGTTCTCCAAAGTAAAACAAACCTGATGAAATGTTTGTACTAACAGGGTGGTGGCATGTTTTTCTGAAATAGATTTCACCTAGCCTGTGAAACTGCCAATCAACATCAAACTTTAAAACCACTTTAGACTCTCATTTGACTACTTTTATAATGCCCCACTAGATACTTGAAAATTTGCACGATTGACCCTTCATCATGGAAAATTGCAAAAAGACACTATACTATTTATCAGGATTAGGGGTTCTGCTGATGATCTCCCTTCTAAGACGATCCCTGGGCTGTGTCCATGGTGTCCTGGTAAATAACAGAGAATGTTCACTGCTTTCCCTCTGTCCTTGTAAACTTTAGCAAAACTACATTATTTAACATTACAATCGGCACTGCTGAAAAGCTCCACTCTAACACGGTCCCTGAGCTGCTTTGATGGTGCCCTGGTAAGAAGTAGTAAATATGCATGCATTATTTAGCCTTAATCCTGGCAAATAGTACACATTTTGCACTACTTACCCTTTGTCCTGGCAAATGTTAGACATTTTGCATTAATTACCCTCCATCCTCGCAAATAGAAGTTCTGCACTATTTACCCTTCATCCCATCATCCTTCCAAATAGCACATGGTGCACTATTTCCCTTTAATTCTGGCAAATAGTACACATTTTGCATTATTTACGCTTTGTCCTGGCAAACAGTAGAACTTCTTCCCTACTTACCCTTCATTCCATCATTTTGCAAGTAGAAATTCTGCATTATTTCCCCTTTGTCCCATCGTCTTTGCAAATAGTAGAAATTCTGCACTATTTACCCTTCGTCTTTGCAAACAGACGCTGGTAGAAATTCTGCACTATTTAGCCTTTGGCCTTTCATCCTTGCAAATAGTGTACATTCTGCATTAGTTACCCTTCATCCTGGCAAATAGTAAACATGTTGCACTATTTACACTTCATCCTGGCAAATAGTCGAATGTCTGCACTGTTTGCCCTTCATGCCATCGTCCTTGCAAGTAGTAAACATTCTGCACTATTTACTGTTCATCCCATCATCCTTGCAAAAAGTAGACATTCTGCACTATCTACCGTTCGCCCTTGCAAACAATAGCAATTGTGCATTATTTAACATTTGTCTTGGCAAATAGTACATATTCTTTGCACTTTTTACCCTTTGTCCTTGTCAATAGAACTTACCTTAAAAAGAAACATCATAACCAGCAATTATTGCCAGATCTAAGAGCCAAGTTTCTTTGAAGCATATAATGGAAAATGTCCCCAAAAGATTGCACTGGTTCTATAGCTGAAGATACCCCTGTGGATTCCAGAAGGAGAGAAGTACTAAATTACCTAATTGGGTTCCATGAGTATTCTTCCTATCCCTATGTGGTGCATTCAAAATTCAAAATGGAAATTGTGGGGTTTAGGCCAATCTAAGATGACTTTTATCTTACCTGTATCCATGTCAATGCTGCAGGAGTGAGCACATAGACCATTGTGTAATGTGCATTTCTCAGCCTTAGCTTAGAGACGACGGATCCAGAGTTGTTGTAACACTGTCTTCACATGGTTGATGTGTTGTTACAGAGAAGCCAAAAAGATGAGTATATCATCTAGATATACTACCATGAGCTGGTTGATGAGATCCTGACAAATATCGTTCATAAACCATTGAAATGAAGCAGGGGCAATACACAATACAAACAGCAACATATTGTACTCATACTGCCCATACATGTTTGAAAAGGCAGTTTTCCAAAGTCTCAGCTATGCACCCTTACCTGACCAAAGAGTATCGATATCAGATGGGGGAGGGTACCTGTTTTTCACTGTTATGTTGTTAATTGTGTGATAGTCTATGCAGGTACATAACTCTCTTCCTTTCTTAGGCACAAAAAAGAGTGAAGAGCCTGCAGGAGAACAGGAATATATGTTGTATGAATCTATTTCTTAGATTAACATCCGAATATTGATGTAAATATCAGTCTTCTGCCTCAGTGAGAGGATAGTCACGCCCACATGGAATGGCCACATCAGGTATTAGATATATTGGGCAATCATATTGTCAGGGCATTGGAAGGGTTGAGCCACCCTTTTTGTTGAACACGTCCATATAGAACTGATAACAGGCCGGAATAACCATTGACAACAGGATCATGGAATGAATGGAGGCAGTTAGTAAAATGCTGGGCCTAGGCACAGGCGAGGAGGTCTCCTCAAATGCGAAGCACTGATGTTCGTGGAAGGTAATCAACAGAACCAACCAAGACATACCAAGCAGGATTTCATAATGTGGTGCATCCATGAGATAAAACGTTACTCTTTCCTGATGGTTGCCTTGACAGGTTTTGTATAACAATGTTGTATTCTCTACAATCAGACCAGGTGTTGTTTTCCGCTGTTTTGGCATGGGCAAATGCAAGTTTCTTCCTTGTCCGTATAAATACCAGTGGCCTCTGAATCAATGTAGACAGTTACTTCAATGTATCTTTGTCCATCTGTACTGAGTTTGGCAGATAGGCATAGCAGCATGGGGGTAGACAATACTTCAGAACCAATACTAACTGGATTTGACCATGTGGTTCAGTTCATGGTTGAGTCAACCCATTTGATGCCACACTGTAAGGCTGAGCAGGATAGGTTCATTTGTAATGACCGGTGTTCCCGCAATGTAGACACGCAATCTACCTGTGTCTTTCTTTTTTTTCTTGGCTGAGGGGAAGCCCAACACCCCCAAATATGCATGGGTTCTGGCCCTGTTTTAAACAAACCAGTAGTCAAATTGGGTTGGTTTACAGTCTTAGAACTACCGCTTGTTTGGAAGGTTGGTAGTTTTCTTTCGCTTCTTTGTTCCAACATATGTGTGTCTACTGCAGCACAAGGTCCAATAGGGAGGGAAAATCTGTTGGGAGATATGGTACTGCTGATGATGCATCCTCCATTGCTTCACACAGTCCCTTGAGAAGAAAACAACGGACATCTTCTCATCTGGCCAGGACATTTCAGCTGTCAATTGACTGAATCAGGTAATGTAGTTCATGAAATGCCTTCATCCATGTGTTAATTCCAAGAGCATGAGTTTCGTAGCTTCCCTCTCACGTCTGGTATCAAAAACATAGGACATTCAATGATCTGCGAGTTGACATCACACAAGAGGGGGGTCATTAGTTTCCAGGAAAGGATTGGCCCAAAGAGCTGCTCTTCCCCCCAAGTATAACTGTACAAAGGCAACATTGCTCGTGGCGTCGGGGCATGCCAATGGTCGACATATGAAGTGATGTATGCACTGATTAACGAACATATGGAATATACAGGGGTCACCACAAAACCTTTTGGGGGAGCCTGAGGAAAGGGAAATGTGCCACTGGCAGTGAGGCAGGTGCATTCCCCGGAGCACCCCCAAAGACAGGAGCAGCGGCTGGGATTGCCGGTTCCTAGACTGGAGGTAAAGGTTAAGTATTGGCTTGTATGTTATCAAGTCTATTGTGCAGTTCTGCATGTGCTGCAGCCATGTCTGTATGCAGCGAGAACTAGCCTGGATGAGTGCTCCAATGGGATATGCAGCAGCCTCCATAACACCTGGCATTAGGGGGATCACCAATCTGTGAAATGGATGGGAACAATGAGGTGCGTAAAGGTCTTTAATGATCAACTAAGGACACATATAAAGGTACAATACCACATAGACATAAATAAGGAAATCACAAGTCCTTTAGTAGATGTCCAGAAATGTAACCGAAGCAGGTGGGGTAATCCAAGGCAGATCGATAGCAAAATGTAGGCTATTGCAGGGATAAGGTACCAGCGATAATCCGGATAGGCAGCAAGGTAGTCAAGGGTAATCCAAGGCAGTTCAATAGAAAATAGCAGAAATATGAAGGGGTTAGATACTAGAGACAATACAGAGAGGTTACAAGGCAGGCAAGAGTAATTCAAGGCAGGTTGGCAAAACAGGCAGTGAAAAACAGAAGGTAATGAGAATACTAATGAATGGGACACGGCACTCGATTGTTGAGCGCAGAATTCAAGACTTGCAGCATCTTCATAGCATCCTCATCATGCCATAATCTATGTATTTCATGAAAATTATGCCTTCTTCCTTGTAGTGTGTGAAGCTGACCCTGACATCTCTGAAAGGGCATGCACCCCTCAGGGCCATAGCTGCAAAGTATCCTGGAAAGCATAATTCTTCCGGCCATGCCGGAACCTGATCTGTGATGGCAAGTCATGCATCATGACAGTATTTTCATCATGGCAATGTCTTTCTGCCCACTCCAGAACTTCAAAAGACTGCCCTATCCTTGTGTCAAGATTCTCCTGCAGCACGTCACCATGGGACTGCAACTACAAAAGGTCTCCATACTGATTATTGTTGGTTGCCCTCATTGGTTTCTGACATGAAGGACTATGGATTGATGTGTTCCACATGTACATAGCCCAATACACCTAAGCACCAACCATTGGAAAGTTAACACAGACCTCCTTGCCCAAATCTCCTTGGAGGACGATCTCTACAGATTTCATTGTGGATCCATGCATATATTGGTTACAGTTGATGTCTTTACTCAGATGGCTCACTTCACACCACTCAAACCCATTCCACCTGCAAGTGAAATTAGCTGTGTCTTTTGTCTGAGATTTTCCAGTTAAACAGTCTTCTTAAAACCTTTATTTATGACAGGGGTCTCAATACACTGAAGAATTCTTGAGATCTCGATGTGCCATGCTGAGTAAAACACAGGCCTGTCCTCTGTTTATCATCCACAGAGAAATGGACTGACTGAACGGGTCAAACAGACCCTAGAGCAATACCTGTGTTGTTTTCACGCCGACCGCAGAGATCTCCTACAATAATGCCATGAATGCATCCAATAATATAACTTCATTTCACGGCTTGTATGGGTTCCAGGCACAATGGACCTCATTACAATGAAGCCAGTCTGGAAACAACGGTGGCGGTAAGATTACCGTCACCGTTGTTTCCCGATCCTGCATATTTCAACTCGGCAGGTGGGACACCCACCCGCACAGTTTTCACGGAAGCACTGGCACCGTTATTAACAGTGCTGGTGCTTCCATGGTCCCCATTCCCTATGTGAATGCAGACTTACCATTTGCCGGCGCCTGACTTCCCAGACCGCCGTGGTTGTAACCCCTTAGTGACCGGAAAGTGAGGTGCCCCTTAAATCATTATGGGTCCAGCGGAAACCTGCCGGTAGCACCGTCATGGTTAACGCCGGATTCGTAATGAGGCCCAATATCTTCCTTTGCTACCAGGTGGATCCACAAATATACCTTTCATGGATACCATGCTCATTGAACTAAAATAAAAGCTCAAAAACAAGTGTTGGTTAATCGCGAGAATGCCCAAATCATGACCAAACATGTTTCTGACATAAATTGGCAGGAAGCCCCTGCCTTCCAGAAGGGTGATTAGGTCTGACTCGCTGTACACGACTTACCATCGCATGCCGCACCTTCTAAGTTGTTGCCAAAATATTTTGATACCATTCAAATAAAGGAGATTATCAATCCTGTGGCCTTCAGGCTACAGCTGCCTGTCTCTCGGAAACGTAATTTAGCGGACGGCAAAGAGGCAAGGTACCTCCACTTCCTGTACTTTTTAATGATGAGCTGGAATACGAAGTACAGCAGATCTGTGATTCATGTAATTGCAAAGGTACACTCCAATACATCATTGAGTGAAAAGGATGCTCACCTTGCGAAAGAACATGGGATCCAGCCAGTCAAGTATAAGCACCAAGATTGGTGTAAAGATTCCACCACCTATCCAGGAAAGCCAGATGGAACCGGCCTTGGCAAGAGGCATGCTGCCATGGACTCAGCAGCACACTGGTCCCTATCGCACCGCTGGTGACGTTGTAGTTCCATTCCTAGATGGCACATTTCCCTGCCAATTCCAGCATGGCAGGTGTATCCTCTAGAAGACTAGAGTATTGCAAGTTAGCTGGTAAGCCTCTGGTTGTTACACCATGTCCCTTGTTTTTCTCTGGCCATCTCTCTGCTTAGTGCGTTCCATGTGCCTCTGTTCCTTCTATCCTTGCTTTCCATCTGGCTTCATCCTCCTTCCAGTCTTTCAGTTGCCCTGCTCCCTGCTCCCTGTGCTTAGTTCCAAGTGCCACTGCTCTCCATCTCTGTTGGCTTCAGTCATATTGGCATCCCAACTGTGGAATGTCACCTGCTCTTCTTCATCTGATCCTGACTGAAGTTCCTTGAAAACCTTGATCTCAGAGTTTTTTCCTCCATTTGGGTTTCCTCTCTGGGTTTGGAATCACTGATATCCTCCTTTCTGCCTGTCTCCATTGAGGCGGACAAGGTGGCTACTATGTAGTTCAGGCATTATCTCTGCTCCTCCTGTTCCCACATTCACACTCTGGTAAACACTGTCACTGATACTCTTCCACACCAATATTCCTCCCTCCAAAGTACCATTCCTCTCTCCAAAGCACAATTTGTCTCTCCAAATCGCTACTCCTCCCTCCTAACCAGTATTCTCCCCCTCCAAACCACTGTTTCCCCTTCAAACCACTACTACTCCCTCCAAACTATAGTCCTCCCTCTAAGGCACTACCCCCCAACCAAACCACTTCTCCGCTCACCACTACTCACACATCCTCCTTTCACTCCGTAACCATCAATTCTCAGTCACTCCATACACTACCATATCTACCCACTCACCTCACTGTCACATGCACTCACACTACAGAATCACTTTCACTCTGTAGCCAATACCTCACCTGTTCTGCAACTCATCTGCAAACTCTGATGCCCCTTTCATCCTCCTGCCGCTCTGTTGATCATCCTCAACTTCCAGAAACTCTAGAAACATTGTAAGCAAAACCGAGCTGAAAATATCTTCCAACAACATATTGCACTTTGATGTCGTGCACATGTAACTTAAAACATACAACTTGGTATGTGCACAGAGCAACACATCCTAAAGTAAAGGAGTAGGGATACTAGTAAGCATATGGAATGTGAAACACCAATGTCATGTCAGATGACATGAAGTCACAGAAAGTACCATAAATAATACACGTGCTGTGTACTGTGTGTACCTGTGCTGTGTACCATGTGTACCTTTGCTCTGGGGATACATTTACTGGATTGCCTGGCACTAAAACATGTGTATGCTTGTTTGTTTGTTTGTTTATTATTTGTAATGTGCACCATACCCTAGGGTAACAGGGCACAATGGTTACAAGAATATGCGAAGCTTAGTTGCACAAAGTAATATACAGGTTACATACAGATTGAATTTATACAGATTACATACAGATTGTACAAAACACACAATAATATACAAGTTACATACAAATAGATGGTACACAAGTGTATATACATTATGCCCTGGGGAGTCAGGGCTAGACATTTACAATTACAGGCATGTGCAACACTGGATTGCATTCAGGTATATAAAGTTAGGTGATGTGGTATTAACCAGGCGAGGGCCAGTCATTTGCAGGATATTTGGAGTTATGAGTGCCAGATGTTAGATTTCAGCCAAGTGATAGTATTGGATCTGAATTTGTAGTAAGTTTGGTCTGTTCTTAGACTAGGAGGCAGTGTATCCAAAGTTTGGCCGCTTTTACCGGGAAGCTATTACCTCTGATAGTGGATTGTTTATGTTTAGGTATGGAGAGTCGATCTCTGTTGGTGGATCTTACGGGTCTAGTAGACATCTGCTTATGAAACCTTTCTGCTAGCTAAGTACGTGCCGCATTATTGAGGGATTTGTGAGTTGGAGATAAGGTTTTACCGAGGACTTTGTCAAAGGTTGGGAGCCAATTATTCTGGCGACTAGTTTCTGAAATGGGGTCTCTTCTGGATATGCCTAAGGCCGCTCTAAGAGCATTATTTTGGAGAGTTTGGATTCTTTTGATGGGGCTTTGGGAGATCCTAGATAGAGGACATTACAATAGTAGAGGCGTGAGAGGATGAGGGCTCTAGCTAAGGTGATACAGCTACTGTCAGAGAAGAATGGCTTACCAGTGCGTATCAATTTACACGTGTAACCAGTAGTGGATGCTAGCGAATTGACCTGTTTCGTGAAAGACAGGTTCGAATCAAGGTAAAAGCCAAGAGTTTTCACATTGTGTTCCACATTTATGATGTTGCCCTCGATTATAAATGAAGAGTATTTAGAGCCCAATTTTTGTAAGTTAGAAGGGGTGCCCAGAATGATGAGTTCTGTTTTATCATCATTCAGGCATAGACCATGTGTAGCCATCCATGCCTGGATGATGATATACAATCTGTTTACCAAGGCCAAATCCTCTTCATAATCCCCTGAAAGCGGGAGGAAGATCTGGGTATCATCTGCATAGTTGGTGTAGGATCATCTGATCCAGATCATCAAAGAGGGGCTTAGTAAAAATATTGTAGAGTGTAGGCGAGACGCATGAGCCATGGGGCACACCGCATGTAATAGGTGTAGGGTCTGCAGATGCTAACGGCGAGAAGACCCTCATTGTTTTACCATTTATGTATGATCTTATCCAAGTAACAGCTTCATCAGAGAAGTGTGCTGCAGTATTTAGATGGTTACAGAGGATATTGTGGTTGTCTAGATCAAACGCAGCTGAGAGGTCTAGGAGGAGGAGTAGTGCTGATTTACCACTGTCTTTAAGCTTGTCGATTTGGGTCTTTAGGTCGATGAGGGCTTTTTCTGTGCCATGCTGTGGACGGAAGCGTGATTGTCTAACTCCTAGCAAGTGATGTTGTTCCAGGTGTTTTCGAATTTGACGGTATGCTACCTTATCCAAGATTTTTAGAAGGAAAGGCACAGTGGTGATGGGCCTGTAATTCGTTGGTGTAGCTGGGTCAAGAGTCGTGTTTTTTTAAAAGTGGGAGTACCCATGATTGTTTGAGGTTAGTGGGAATGATGCCAGTAGTGAAGGAGGCATTAATTAATTTGGTGATGAATGGGGATAGGTCACGGGCAGCATCCTTGATGAGCTGTGCCGGGCATAGGTCTCCCTGACAATTTGAGGGTTTCAGGGACAGAATGATACGTTCCACTTCAATGGTTGAGACTTTGGTAAAGTAAAAACGTGTAGAATCATCTATAGTGGTCTCATGGGTAGTGTAAGTGGAAGTGGGATCATTTAAGGCCGTTCGTTTGCACGACATTTTTTTCTGTAGTGTGGCAATTTTGTTGGCTAAGGCGTATTGGATGTTTTCGCACCATAGTTTATCTTTCGTACAGGTATCAGGTAGTGCTATTGGAGTCTCTATTTCTTTGAGAATATTGAAGAGTTCGTTTGTGTTGGATTTGGCATTAGATATGGGTGTGTCAAAGGATTTTCGTTTTGATGCGCAAATTTCATTTTTGTATAGGGAGGACAGTTTAGTAAGTTTAAGCTTATTGGCCTCGGATGGGTGTTTAGTCCAGGTAGCCTCGCAATTTTTTTTTTGTAGTCTTAGGTTTTTTAAGAAGGGTGTAAACCATTTGTTTAGATGGGTTTTCTGCTTGTTTGGTCTTAGTTTTGCTGAAGCGATCTGGTCCAGGGAAGTGGTCATAATTTTATTATGTATAATTGGGTGTGTTCTCTTCTGTCGCACAGTAGTAATGAAAGTACATGCTGAGGATGAAATGCTCAATTTCAATTAACTAGTACTACTCACTACTCTCACCAAACACTACTCCTCAGTCAGTCCCTCTTATTCCAATCCAAATTACTTGTGTTTTCTTCCCTTCAATAATGTGTGTTTACAAGTACTAGAATGCAGAGTGATGTGCGTTTATACACCAGAACTCGCTAACCATTTTACGTAAACACATTTCAAAAGCGCCTGTGATATGGTCATAGGCTTTTAAATCATCCTTTGACGCAGGCAGGCAGCTTGTGGTCCTGAATGATGAGATTAATTCCGAAGTCTGTTTAACATATCAAAGAATTCCTTTTGACCCATCACACAAGCAGTCTTCATAGGAATCTACTGGGAAGCTTTGAACAGCCTATTACTTGTATTACAAGTCTCTTTTCTTGACTGGTGAGCTGAATGGGATTGTGGCGTTTTGAGATATTGATTGTCAGATAAACAATGCCTAAAGTGAACAACAACAGTATTACTGAATTAGGCCTTGTTTCCACACGCAAATGAGAGACTGTTCCCTACTCCTTTTGTTGGTGTAATGGTGATTGAGTCCAGATGCAAAATAATACCAGTGCTGTGTCCCTGTGTTAATTGATAGAAAAAAAAGACTCCTCAATTTAGATCTGGAGCCGCTGCATGCACTGATATTCAGCAGATGGCATGCCAAATAGAGAACCCACTGCCTGCATCGTTCAAGTTCTTCCAGCACACCATGGCAGTTTTCTTTAAAAATAAATGCAAATGGTTTGTAGTAGGTTTAGCCACAACCCGTCTTTTTGGGCGCCTTTTGTACTTCTTATTATACTGTATGTTAGTCGCAGGCGGATGGGTGTCATTGACATTTATGTGCAGCCGTTGGCAAGTCGAATAGTGAGATGATATTGAGACTGTAGGATGACCACAAGAATGGTGAGAAACATTTGAAGTGATATGCTTGTGTCGGTGTAAAAGCAGGTGGCATCACCCGAAATTAGCATATCAAGGTGCCCTTGGAAAAAAGTGGGGGGACTCCGTCCGCCTGCATGTACCCTGGACTTGAGCCCTGTTAGGCTTAATCAAGTGGAGCCATTACAAATCAAATGGAAGGACACACAAGGGAGTGGTGAGTGTGTTAGTGGTTTCTAAGGGAAAGGGAGGGAGTAAGGGAAAGGGGAAGCTTTTTTTGGTTTCACTCTGTGCTCCTAACTGGTTGGTCTTGGGCCAATAGTGCATCACTTCTTCAGTTAGTGGTACTAGGGTGCTGACAGCCGTAGCCCACCACAGCAATTCACAGAGCAACACATTCTTCACCTCATGGGCTGAGGCTTTCCAGGTACACTTCATGATGCTGCAATAAGGAAAAGGGCAGGGAGAAAATATGTGCGGCCTTGGTATTCCCGCACTATCATGTCAGCGCTCGGGTGCTCACATGGTCACATTAAAAGGAGTGCCATGACTTGCTTGGAAGCTGTAATAAATGCAGTCACAGGGTTGTCCAACTTCGGGCCTCGACGGCTGGGGTCCTGACAGGTTTTCAGGATTTCCTTCTTTAATATTCATGAGAAAAAAAGGGATACATTTAGGATCATTGTATGCAAATGTATCACATGAATACTAATGAGGGGTGTTAGGGAGAATTCTCGAAAATGTGCTACTTCTTCCCACCTTAGAGCCCTCCAGCACTTTTGCTGAACTTTGCGTTTTCTGTGTTTGTTTCTTTTTGAATTATGGAGTCTAAACAATTCCATAGGCATGATCTTTTAATTTGTGTCACACAACACCCTCAGTGCAATGGCACATGAAAGCCGTTCAGGCTTTCCCAAGGTTTAACTACCTTCTCTGGGATAAACTGCTGTTTCCCAGAGTAAGTAAAGTGAAATTGACTTTACTAGTCTTTTAAAATCCTAGACCCAGCACACCCTATCTTACAATAGAGTGCTGGGGGGTTACTCAGTATCCCCAGTGTCTATATACTCATGTAGCAGTGAAATCTTACCCTGTCCTCTCAGAATGGCTGGTGGCAGTGGTTTTAAAACGAACTACCATTATTGTTCCCAACCGCGAACTATTCGTAGCTCCGGTAACGTTAAATCGCGGGAGCCATGTTTTTCAAGATGGCGTCTGAGCCCCCTCTGTAAAAACAGGTCCCAGTCTTCTTTTTTCGCCATTTCTTTGTGGAAAAGTCCTTCTAGTGTTTGTCTCTGCATGCAAAACCAGGTTTGGTCACTTTGTTCATTTGCCTTTGGTGAGCTTCAGGAGTGAAGAACACCTCTGGTGCCTGAGTGTCTGGGGTGGGCAGGAAGTAATGGAGGTGCCCGAAACTCCCTCTGCTTAGTCTCCTAGGAGACCAAAATGCACTGTGTGGTGATTGGCTGGCTGACTGTCCGACAAGTACAGCCACTCTGATGGGTGAGTGACAGCTAGGCTGCAATGAATGGGAGATAACTGAATAAAAGGGGAGTCTCTTGGCTTGGAAGGCAGAGTTGAACACTGGAACGAAAGAACCGAAGACGAGCTTGAAGAGGATGTCTCCTGCATCTCCTGGACCGTTGGTTTGCCCGGGGAAGCCCTGCTGCAGGACCGATTTGCCAAGTTCACCTTGACAGAGAAGCCTTGCAAGGATAACTTCTCCCTTTGAGTTGGTGGGACCAATCAACTCAACAGTAAGCCACATGGACACCTATCTCTGAGCTGGTTGCATTTTCATCAGAGTGCTGCAGGAAACCATATAACCAGAGAGAGGGACACCAGCTTGTGTGTATTACTTACAGCCACCGGAATTGAAGTTTTCTATTTGCAAGCTTTTTGACCAGTTCCAGTGCAGTGCAGGAGACCCCGACATCCTCCCTCTTGTCCCTACGACTGAGGTCTAGGAACAGGGAGATCTGCAGGAACTGCCAGGAAAAGAAGTCACAAGCCGCATCTTTTTCGTTATTGAAAGGTACTGTGAAACGAGACTGAGAGTACTTACCACTCGTGGTGAAAGTGCTTGAAACTTTTGCAACTCGCTGGCCTAATTAGATTCTAACCCAAAATATGATTCTTCTTTTTACAAACTACTTCTGAGAACTTGGGCAGGGACTTTACCTTTTACTTACGAGAACCACTTTATCCTATCCAAGACATTAGCCCATTGACTTTGGCCTAGTCTATTGAATTGAATCGACTCTTCTGGTGCACGCCAAGTATTTACCACGTCTAAGAATAATTGTAACCTTTCATGTTCTAATAATCTTTGTCTTTTACTCCTCTTGAAAAGTATTCTGAAATAGTATTGAAGTATATTTGTGTGTTATATAATTGCCTCCTTCTTATAAATGTTTTATAACTGACTGATAAATACATTAATAAGTATTTTTCTAAGAAACCTTGAGTGTAAGAGTTTATTTAAATACCTGTGAGAGTAGACCTCTATGTAACATCATTATGGCTCACATTCCCCTATTGAGATAAGCCTGGCTGCTCAGCTCTACTACCAAAACTGTGTAGTACAGACTTATACCAAAGGTTGGTTTGCTTACGCCTGTAGTCATAGTTGTATGTAGTGGTCCCAGAGGCTAATGCATACAAACTCTGCCTAACAAGGGGTATCCTGAAAACCTGGCATGGATATGTCCCTCGAAGCCTGGAGTTGGACAAGGACAGATGTGCAGGGGACGGTGGAGGTGAGTAAAACTGGCCTTCGCTTGCAGGAGGGAAAATTACCAAAATGTTGCTGGATGCCATAACCCAAAGGCATTGCTAGGGGGGAATTTAGGGGGCTATAGCCCCAGGTCTTTTGGTTGTAGCCCCGGATAGAATCTCAGGCTCTACAACCAAAAGGCTAGCCCTGAGTCCCAACAGTCCCAACATTAGTGTAGCCCTGGATCTTTTCCAGACCTAGCAACATAACCTTTGTGGATGGATTAAGGGAAAGGGGAAAGGAATACACAATGGAGGGAGGGCTGATCAGTGCTGCCTGACTCACTACCTATGTTTTGGACGTATAGTGCTGTGATGACTCTCATCCCCTCTCTGAAGCCGCAAGATCAGAAATAGTGTGGATGTTGCTGCAGACTCTACCCACAAGGATTCCCTCTGTTTCCTGTAATCTACTGTGCTGCCACCTATACAGTGAAGAAGGGAGAAACTTCACATGAAACTGCTATGTCCATTCTGCATATGAAGAGCACAGAACAAATATATGTCGCATATTTACATGATTTCTCTATATATAATATCTGGAGGGTTGGGTCGGACTAAGTGCAACGGAGGTACTAATTATATTCGTTAGAAAATATAACAATAATTGTTAGTCCAAAGAGAAAGAGCCCATGGCAGCCACCCCTTGAACTTCAAATGAAAATGTGGCCTCTAAAATAACACACCTTTGGCAGGGTCCCCTCTCAACCTGGTGCAGGAGGCCTAACAGTGTGCGTTCCAGTGCCAGCCATTCACCCAGAGACCAGGTGAGGGATTTGGGAGGACCCGACTCTTGGACCCTACTTCATGTACCAGGTTACACACACATGGACGAACCCATATTGAGAAAGGGAATGGGGCTTGAGCAGCATTTTATAACCTCACACCTGTGCAACCCGGTCCGGGAAAAGCCATGTTGTGATTGGCCTGGATAATCAGGTGAGCATTCCAGCCAATGAAAGGAAACAGAGGAGGCCAATCCACCGTAAAAGCACTATAAAAGGGGCTGAACAGAATGAGGATGTGTGGGTTGTTTGGATGAGGTCAGTTGGAGAGGAGACGGACTGGGAGACCAGTCGGAGGAAGGATGGGAAGCGTAGAATGGAGGAAACTGAAAGAGAGTTTGTTGTAGGTGATTTATTGGTTGTTAGAGAAAGTCGTGTGAGAGTGCGTGTATGGTGACAGAGTTGTAACTAAGGGTTAGTGAAGGAAAAGGAGGATATGTGAGTGAGAGTGATGCTTGTGGACGAGAGGCTGAGAAGGGGTGAATGGAAGTGGGAGGAGAAGGGTGGAGGAGTGTCGAGACCAGTTGGGGAGATTAGTGGAGAGTAGATAGAAGAGGAGACAAGAGAGGAGAGGAGAGAATGGAGAGGGAAGGATGGTAGTAGGAAGAGGTGAATACAGGGAGAGCGAGCTAAAGAGAAAGAGTGGGTGTTGTATGAACATCAGTGGGACAGACAGAGAGAGAGAGAGAGAGAGAGAGAGAGAGAGAGAGAGAGAGAGAGAAAGAGTACAAAGAGGGAAGAAGAGGATGTGAAACAGGAGAAAGACGAGAGGTGAAGGCAAGAACAATTCGTGACAGGAACACATATGCATACAAGAAGGAGTACAAGAGAAATTTAGCAGTTGACAAGGCACCACATTCTATTATGAGAACCTGCCATTTGGATATGTGCCACTGAGAAGAGCCTCAGAGGGAGTTAGATGGGGAAGGCGGAGGTCTTTAGGCCATCATTGTAATCAGTATTCCAGTCAGCAGGGGTTACCGGTCTTTGGTTGCCAACCAAGGGGATAGGGATGTCTGGGCTAGGGTGGAGAACTACCCGCGGGCGATGAGAGAGGGATGGCGCTTAGACTGGCCTACTGGCCTCGCATACCATCAAGCTTCACCCTCGTGGGGTTGAGAACATGTTAAGCCAAAGTCAGCAGGTATTTTCTTATTTTTGTAATAAAACATGTGAACAGTTTTATGAAGACACATAAGGAGTAAGTATGGCATAACAAGAACTGCAAAGAGCAGATGTTCTACAGAAATAGAATTGGAAAGGGATATTTTTTTTTTTTTTACTGTGCACATAGTCACATAAAAAGACTTTTTACAAATTCTTCATCCAATATAAATGACAATTAAAGTAATATCTATGAATGAGAAGAATCAATGCGGATAAAACATGATCAAAGGGAAGGTAGGAGACATAATAGCAGATAAATACAGAGGTCACCGGATATGCCCAACTAAAGTGATATCCTTGTTAACGTGTGCAATCCCCTGAGAAAAATAACATAGGACAAAGGACTGTTCGACAGGTAGATGAGCTTACCCCAATATCTGCGGGGCATAATGACATCTTTGTTATAAACAAAAAGGAACGTAATACTGAACTTCGCGGGTGAAAGTTTGTAGTTAGGGGTATGCACATTTTAAACTCTTCAGGCATAATTGGCAATAAATCATAATTGCTCATGCCTCTAAGCATAAAAATTATAATTTGTTCTCTAATTAGGCCTCTGCGGACATTTCGGGAGATACATCTTGCAATACATTAATGTGCCAGATTTTTTTATCAGCAAATTAATAAAGAGTCATTACTTAATTTGCTGAAAATAATTGGGAAACTCAGGTAACTTGATTACATTTATTTACTTAAGTTTTGAATTTACGTTGGTGGAAAATAAAACTTCAGATGGACCTTTGCTGGAGATTTTCTCAGCAAATAAAGTAACAGTATTTCCCCCAATTTGCTAAGGCAATTCCATTCCTGCTTTTCTGGAACACATTGATCCAAAGGGCCGATATTTGAGTAGTAACTATGTAGCATGCTTCAAATAGTAAGACGTGTACAAATGCAATGGAATTGTATATATCTGTTCAATGTAATTGCTGCCAATTTGTTTTGCTAATTTTCTCTGCATGGCGCTCGGTTGCAAGACCGGTATATAGGCAACAAACAATCTGAAGCAATATTCAGAGAAAGTAACTGGTACAGCAATCAGAGTATATGGGGCTCATTACAAGTTTGCTGGTCCGGAAACAAGGCTGCCGGTAAGCTCACCGGCACCTCTGTTTTCAGACTGCCAAACTACGAGTTTGCCTTTCCTGGGCGACTGTGACCGATGGTACGAGTCTGGGAGTAACACTGCTGGTGCTTCCGGCGGATTGCCGTCAGACTCCTAACCTTTCACTGGTGCCTGACTTACCGGTGCCACCAGGACATTACAAGTCCGGAGGACCGGGAAGTCAGGCGCTTGTAAAATATTAGTCCCCATTCCCATAGAGTCCTTCCATGAAGAGTCTGACTACCATAGCCGCTGAGGGTCGGACCTGTCGGACATAGCGGCCCCGGCAGGCAAACTCATAGTTTGCCGGACAGGAAACATGAGTGCCAGTGGGCTTACCGCCACCCTTGTTTCTGGACCGGCAAACTTGTAATGAGGTCCATTGTGCACCTGCCCATTTCATGCAATACACAAGGGACACATAGCACCCACTCCAGAGGATCACATAATGAGAGTAGGGACTCCATGCATTTTTCAGCCAGAAGCAGGAGTGGAGCTCGGCTTACATGCTCTTCCCCTGTGTATGTTCCCTGCCTTTATGGAGCTCTTAATGCTTGGCTAAACTCAACAGACCCAATGTCAAAAGCAGCAGTGCAGTATAAGAAGGTTCTCTGCCGGCAAGTGAGAGGGTTGTCAAACCGAGGAAAAGGTAATAGTACTCTGCTTGCTAACTGGGCATAAGAGTATCTGGCATGATGTTTTAACCGGATATAATGTGATGAGATCTTGCACTTACAACTGGACATAATGGAATGAAGCTATGCAGTGCTAACTGGACTTAATTCAAACATGCCTTGCAGTACTGACCACCTGTAATGTAATACATCCTTGCGTTACCAACTGGGCATAATGGAATCTGGTCTTGCAGGTTTCACTGAGGATATGTTATGTTAAGTTTTATAAAGGCATTTGTAAAGTACAAACTGCCCCCCACACCCCACCAATCTCCTCCATCTGGCATTTTGGCCTACTCCGGAGAAGGTGTTGATGGACAGGATGTATATGGGCATGTATGTTGGACAAAGAAAAATATGAGTTTTTTTACATTTTCGGAATTTTGAGTGCTTGTCGATTAATGTATTTTCAAGAAACCGGAAATTACAGAGAAAACAAGCCAGAAAAGATGCAACCACTCTGTTTAACTGACTTGATTTAGAAATGTCAAAGAGCTTAATTGAAAGCGTACTGGTGGTAGCAAAGAGAATAACAGTGCAGAGGTTTGAGATCCAAGAAACAGGGGCTTGCCCAATGGCAGGTGTAATGTGCCAGACAGATCATTTTGAAATCGTTTCTTTTGAAGCAGTGTAGACATCTCTGGGCAGAAGTGGCATGTTGTCTTATGGAAACTTTGATAAGAGTTTGAGCCACTGAGATCGGATTCCTCTGCTGTTGGCTAGGTGAACGATGGGGGAATAAGAGTAAGGTGCAATACTGTGATGAGTGTGTAATACAATACATGCTCCTTCTTGGATGACTGAGAAGGGTAGAAGACATGTCAGCATTTTTAATTGGAACACATGTGGTTGTGGCACTTTGCTGATTTTGATTGAGAGATTATGTTGAATGTATTTAAAAAATCCTGGTTTCCTTCCTGAGATATCGGCTTTGTGGACCGGCCCACAATGCATCTGGTCACATAACTGAGCTTCAGTTAGCTCTTTTGGGGGGCAGAAGCAGAGAGATGGGCGGGGGTCACATATTAGGAATTTTGTTTTAGAGGAATTACATGCAATCCTGTTCACATTAATCCAGGAATCGACCCGCTTTATGAAGTTATACAAATCCAACATTCTCAGAGGTTTCCCCCACAGGGAGAAGGGTGTGCCTGTCATCAGCACAGCTGTAGAAGGGGATTCCAGGTGCATGCACATGTGTTGCCAATGGTTGCAAATTCAGGATGAACAGGATTGGGGGAAAAGCTGAGCCGTGTAGGACGCGGACGTGTATTTCATAATGAACTATGGGATTAGTGTTCTACTATGGCATGGGGGATTCAGCCAATTACATGCTCAATTCATTTAATGCAAAGAAGCCTTAATATGGCACCTGGGCATTATGGAATCAGGTCTTTCTCTGTGACCTTAATTGTGGAATGTGCATCGCAAGTCAAAATCGGAGTACAACAATCCATGTCTTACTTAAAGTATCCCTTCTGGCTGTATCTGCAGTATTTATGATTGTGTTTTTAATGTTTTAATGCTCTTAAATAGTATCTCGGGTTATTACTGCACTATTATAGTGGAATGAATGAGGTGGGCCTGTGTGTTCAAGTATCATCTGTGGCAGAAGCAAGCGTGGCACTGTGATAATTGGTCCTAACCAAATCAGACTTTGCTCTGCTAACTGGGAGTAATGGAAGATGGGTCTGCTCTGATCATTGGGCATAACGCAATTTGATCATTCCGTGCTAAAAAGAGCCTTATTCACACAACATTATATGCTGCCTGCAGCCATTCTAAGCTAAAAAAAATGGTTTCTTATAACTCACTTCAGGCCTGACTCCAGCCTCTAAGCACCATGCCAGTACTGGAGACCGAACCCTGCTGCTCATTGTGGCCTAACAAGAGGGTTGCCTCTGAGCTATCCTTCTGTACGACAATCACTGTATACTAACTGGGCATAATGATATCGGACCATTCTGTGCTACCTGACTATAATGGAATAACGTGTCAGAACATGATCATGCTAGCCTCACTAGACGTAATGTTTTCTGGCTATGATGTGTCAATTGGGCACTATGAATGTGTAACTGGCAGAATAGAAACTGAAAAAAAACTTTGGCTGTGCAGGTTAGGATGTAACATGATTGGTTCCCAAGGGCGTTCAACCTACCAGCGCCTTCAGACCATACCAATGGTATATAAGGCGCTATATAAATGCAAAATAACATAACATAACAGAAGACCTTAATGGAACATGAATGCGTGTATAGCAAGACATTTAGTTTGAGTATCTAGCATATGTTGCCAGTCGCTGGCATATAGAAATGTCGTGGGAAGCTGTTCTTTTATTTATTTATTGTATGTATGTATTGTTTATTTATATAGAGCTTATACACAGGTGAAGCACTTCAAAGCACTTGTTGACAATACCTGGGAAATAGTGACAGTACCTGTCCATACGCCCTTGGAATATTTTGTCACTACCTGACAAATTAATTTACAGTGCTATGTAATGTCCATATATATTGATCTGGGTAATGCTGGTTCTTAATAGTTCTTAATATGTCGGGTTCCTTTCTTCCAGGCATACATATGTCCCCGTATGGAGACGTCACTGGATTTCACTTCATCATTGGGACATGTCAGATAAATTAAGAAATCAATCTAGTGCACATTGCTCTATTAATCCGACCTAAACTGTACGTTATGACCCCTAATGCTGCTGTGCTTATTTCGCGTTTTGTAACACATTTTGTAGCAAATCGATTTCTCTATTTCCTGAACCAGCAACGCTTCTGTTGATTCTATTGCACGTTTTCTCCCCTATGGAAGTGCCTTTCCTTGACCACTTCTGCTTTGAATATGCTGATGTGCTCTCCATCTATTTGGCCAACACGAAGAAAGTGTGGACAATTCAGCATTTAAAGGTGTTAAGATGGTCGTTTTTCTGAATAATGCATGTTTTGTGCCTTGAGAAATGACTCATTCTGGCAAACTCGAGTCCCTCTAGGTCCTAGGAAGAGGCATTTGCGTTGGGCAGCATGCCATCAGTTTATCAATTACCTGAAAGGCCAGCACCGTATTTTAAGTATGTTATGCTCACACAAAATGCAACATTTCATCACTTGTATTGGACTAAATGGAGATATTCTGCGACGATTGTACAATGCGTTAGCTTTCACATTGCCATAGAATATTTCATTAGAGAATGGCCAGAGTGCAAATAATGCAAAAGAACACACGCACACACTGGGAAATTATCAGTTTAAACATCATTGGGTGCAGACATTGTATCAAGTAATGCAGGCCTGGTACAACTGCCTTTATCTAATCTGTCAGCAGGGAACACATTCTTATTAAATATTCCTGGTGAATTCTGTTCTTCAAAAAAGAAAAATACACATTTCTGTTCAATTCACATTTTAAAGACTTATCAAACGTTTTGGTCCACAATAGAACACGTGACTGCATCTGACACCAGTGCACGTTACAGGGTATACTGTGTAATAAACATGACGTGGTCATGCTTAGTGGGTATGTTCGACCATGATTTCACTAAAGAAAAGTTATCTATCATGTTAAAAACTTGATCAAACGCGGATATAAAATGGATTGAGGCCTGCCATTACATAGCTATTTTAGGACCGTGTTTCCTTTTTCAGTTTGGACTATTAGGTGCTGCTGTGACACCTGTAAAGCCCAAACTATTGTATTTGACTACATATTCGTACAGGTAACGAGGATGGGCATATGACGAGGGACACACAGGAATGACATATGAGGAGGGCCGCACAGTGTATAGGTGTAGTTTGGTTATGAGCCCACCCATTCCCTGGCCATGACCATGCTAATCCCTATAGTATACATGCCAACATTTCAACCCACCTGGGCGGGAGATTATGCCAGTAAAATCGGGAGGCAAAGATTTTCCCATAGGAATGCATTGGGCAAAGATTAATTTTAGGTGGGAGAATGTGAAAAATAGCATTATTTTTCATGGAAAACTCGGGAGTCTCCCGCCTAAATCGGGACGGTTGGCGTGTATGCTATAGCTATTCCCACGATTCCTGACTCTCCCCACCCAAAAATCCTCCTTATGGGAACTCTTTCTGCTTGCTTGCTTTATTTTATATCAGTACTTTTTTATTTTATTTTTTTATGTTTTTTTATTTAATGTGATGTAGTTCACAGGAACTTTTCACATACCTTAAAAAACACATCACAGATACAAATATGTCCCATATTGCTTGAAACCTTTTTGATTAGTAATCATCTTAATACCAGCTTTCCGAGCAATTTCATTAATAGTGATTCATTTGTACGTCCTAAAATCCTAACATCCATAACAAGTTTCCTAAAATACAATTGATAATAATGAATACATTAGAGCAAATTAAATTACTAAATTTAAACCAAGCTTGGCGTCACTCTCAACCAGACCCTATAAAGTGCAAGGTGCAGTCTATTCTTAGAGTTTAGACAATAGGTCCAAAAAGGGGGACCTTTAATGGAGTTTAGCACCTGCACAAAAATCTCCAGGTAACGTATGTAGGTAGGACCCATTGCACTAGAGTCCGTCAGCCCATGTTTAGCCGCCTCATGTGTGTTATGCTTCTGACATAAACAATAGCGTCTTTTGCCTGGAGATAAGTTTAGAGAAGGGACAATTATGGTCAATAACGGGAGATGGGTGATTTGCATTAAACGAATAAACCTGTGCACCCGTGCGGAGGGGCACAATAACAAGTATGATTAAGGATTCTTAAATTGAAATGTCATTGCTACAACATGCGAATATGATTTCACTTTGTCTAACTGGTCAGAATTGCGGCACCGGTCCCATTTTCCTACTTACACTTCAAATCCTTTCTTTAAGTAATAATATCTTAGTCAGGTTTCCAGCCTATAGATTCGAGAAGTTCAATAATAGACTTGACATAAGCTTCTGCACGCCCACTGAGTTTCATTTCCGAGCCCAGTGAAAGCAACAAAGGGCCTTTCGGATTTGTCACTGCCCTGATGTATATTAAACCCCATTTCATCATAACAGTGGATTCCAGGGAGTTATCAGTACTAGTCTGTGCTGGTGGCCATTTTAGATGACGTTTATGCTAATCCCTATGGCTATTCCCACCCATTCTTGCCTCTCCCCACCCAAAACTCCTCTTCATTGTAACTCTTTGAGCTTGCTCACCTTTCTTTTTTGGGAGAGGACTGTCTGAGCTGTGCTCCCTGGGCAAGGTGTACGGGGATGAGAAGAGGCATGCTTCCCCCCTTTCTTGTTTGAATTTTTGCACACAAGGGAGCTGAAGAGCTCGGCAGATGGAACCTGCCAGCAACTGCCCCGGAGCATTCCTTCTTACACGGTGTACACTGGATTTTCATTTATTTTTAGGATTCCAACCCTCGACTTCTGCCCTGCTTAAACATGCACATATGGGTGGTCGCTCCTTTTCTTATCAGACTCCCTTCTGCAATCTCTGAGGAAGATCAAATCACACCTCTCCTTTGAGCAGTAAGGTTCTCCTAAAGAGTTTGGAACAGTATACCAGAGGATGGGGGGCCACTTTGTAACAGTATACCAAAGGATGTGGGTGTTCGTACAAATAATGTCACAAGTTAGCAGACTATTTGGGGCCCATACAAACCCTTTCCCCGGCAATAATGGAGAACTCAGCCATGGGGCAAACACACCGTCTTTATTCTACAAAGGACAGTGATCAGACAGGAAACAACAAAATCTCCAGCATTCACAGCTCCTGAGCCTGTCTCACTTGGTTTTGTTTCTTGGTGACATCATAACTGCCAAACTATCCCAAAAACATAAGGGCCGTTTCCATTGGATAGCTTGGGTGATGTCATCTATGCAAATCGCCTATGTGAGTTCTACCATTGATCTTCCCATGCCAGGTGGGTTTGCTTGAGACTTCCCCAAAAACGATCTATTACTTTGTTTCAGGGTCACACGATGACCATTGGCCCCTGCAACATTACACACCACCCCCGGGTTTGAGCGCCTAGATTGGCTGGAGTGGGTCTCCCCAGGCCAGGACCCTGTTCTAATCACAGCACTTGGTGTACCTTTTCAAGGTAATGGGAAAGACTGTGTGTCCCCATTGTTGCCACTGGTGTGCCCACCTAACCCCGGACAGTGCCTGCAGGTTGCAATGTTTGGTGGACAACACATGTATTAGTTTTGTTTGCTACGCTGAGAACAGCTCCTCTTCCCACTGTAAGTATGTGGCCATTGTTCAGCTCAGCTGTGTCACATGGGCGAGGACCACGAAACTGAGCTTTTTGGTCTGTATTTATTGAGGATTGTGTTCTGTATTTCACAGGTGGCTCACTGCCTCAGAAATCATGAATTTTGCAACCACCCCTGTCCTTGGCTGCGAACACTGGCTCTGTGCTTCGCGCTGCAGAGTATCTATCTCTTCTTCCATATTCTGATTCCAAAGGTTTCATGCAAATTCATTACAGTCCTTCTGTGGTTTCCCTATATGTTCTAGTACTTCCTTTTTAGAGATTAGTATTGATCAAGCCCTTATAGGTTCCTTATGTTTGCCTGTAGCTCCTTATGGTTAGTTGTGATTAAGCGATTGCAAGCTAGCTCCATGCATGCTATGCTTTCTTGCGTTTCTGCATTTGGCTAGCGAAAAGGAAACACTTTTTACAGTATGTATATGTGTCTGTTCTCTATCTACAGAATGCTGTAAGCATGTACTTCTTGTGTGCATGTGTGTCTGCGTAACTTTGTGCATGTGTGCAAATTTACTTCGTCACTAACGTTGCTATGTTGTGTTGTCGCTAGTTACATCACCACGGCTGGTTATTATTATCAGTCAACCTGATCCAGTGATGAGGCAACTGTCTCCTCGAAGTCATCAGCTGGATAGGATTTGAATGATATAGGGAACATGAGGGCAATTCCAGGGACCCTCTGTTCAGTCCTCCCTCTGGTCCACTTGTCGACCACTCCTGCAAACGTATTCACCTTCATCTTCATCAGCCAAATCTGTGTTACTCCTCTTAAGTGTCCATAAAATCTTACATGGTGATCTAAACTTCATGTCACGTAACAGCAATCTCCTTCAGGGTTAAATCATACACATTTTACCCAATATTCTTTGTAGCCGTCGGGGTCCTCGAACACTACCCCAGTCAGGAACAATGGACACCCTGTTATTTGTGTCCTTAGGGTACCTTGGGCTGCTATTATCCTGTCTTCTTCAGAAGTTTATTCTACTAGTATTGTCATTCCTACAGTTTTCTCTGTTGTCTTTCGGCTTTATGTGATCCATATTCTGACCACACACAGTATCAGTAGCTCTAGAACTTAAGCTGCCAGCAAAAAATTTCAGTCCATTGGCCATCCATGTTGGTACCCATGAGAAGATGTATGATAGCTAACCTTCATCTTTCTCATGACCTTCCTCTTCTTCCTCCATTTTGCATTCATTTGTGATAACTTGTTAACAGCCTCAGTGAGTGTCCCGTTGGCTTCATCATTTTCTGGAATGCATGTCGAGCAAGAAGATTGAATCTTGGCACACACTCCTCCTTCCATTGCTGTGAGGAGATCCAGAACATATCTTTTCTGGAGGGCCAATAACCTTACTGCTCAGAGCTATTCGAGTTTATTTTGCATCAGCTCCCATCTCATGGTCTAGAGCCATTTTGTGATTGTGTATGTCTGGACTGCTGGAACAATGGATGTGAAGAACATTTCTGTCCTGCTGAACAATCAACGCTCTGGTGGTATGTTGTCGAGAGATTCTACCATTGCTGACAATATGTAGTTTCCTCTTTTTACTCTAGTTACATTGGCAGACCTCTTCCTTCTTCTTTTTTTTTAGGGAATTCGTTTATGTGGATGTCCTTCTGTGACATTACTAATGCTGGTGTGGTAATATCAGTGAGCATACCCCTCCACAGTTGGGTGGCAGTTTCTTGTATGCCTTGGATCTGCAAGCACAATAGTGATCCTTTAGTACTGCCATTCCAACTTGCATGCCTGGAGCTATGATATGATATGGCATTTATAATGCACCTATACACAAGTGTTTCAAGGTGTGATATGATATGGCATTTATAATGCACCTATACACAATTGTCTGCTTACATTCCTTGTTCTCTCCAACTTCACAGCTCTGTCATTCTGGAAACATAATGCTGCTTCTTTCAGTGGCACTATGGGCATGAGCCCAGCCTCATTTTCTACCCACGTTAATAGCTTTGTACTTGCTTCCCATTCTTTGAAGCATTTGTCATTCTATTCTTGCACTCTACAAACTGGAACTGTTAGGAGTGTATGTGCTCTGCTCCACATCACTCCTTCTTTCCATCTTTCAGTTCTGTATACTTTCCCATATAAAAGAGTTTGTGGTCTTTCCCAGCATCCTGGTTCTCCTCCTATTTCTGCTGGTCCTTTCTTGGGACAAAGTAATTATTTTAATGTTATTGTTTCTGGCTCTCCTTTCTGCAGGCCGTCAGTGATGTATTGTATAGCTTGGCTCTTTTTCAAATAACTGTCCATCATGTCGAGTGTTTTACATATCTGTATGCATAGGGAAAAGTAGTCTTGGGCATCCATCTCAAGGTTGCCGTTTTCCCTTGGAATATTCTTCAGGTGGTGCACATTAATAGGTACATAAGGCTCTGTGATCTTGTTGCTGGCATTTTAGTTGCCACAAACGTTCTGGGCTCACTCATGGCATAGGGGATGAGAGAGCAGACATAGCAGCTCTCTCCAGTGGTCTATTGACCAACTTTAGTCATGTGCTTATACAACATGTTATTGGATACTCTAGCAGTGTTGGCAAGATAGGAATCGACCCCTCCTACATCTCCATCAACACTGCCTCTACCTCTCTTTACTCGTCTGGCAGTGTTTACCTCCCGTCCTTACATGGTAGCCACACCTGCCGAAATTGGGGTTATGTTAGTAGGAGTCACAGCTTTGTTCTCTACAATGAAATACATTCGCCATAAAATGAGGGCAAAGACAATCGTATTGACGATGTGGCGGCAACACCTCAGCCTTTCCTTTGTCAAACACATCAGCAAATTGATGGTATTCCTGAGGTATCAGTGATTTAGGTGTCGCCAGCGCGTTTATTCTTGACAACCCTTCGAGGAAAGCCAAGACAGGTGTATCATGAACCCCGCCGGGATCCAAGAAGCAGTGTTCATTGCAATGATCCGAAGGATATTGGATATGACCAGTGACCCAATCAATCACAGGATTGTGTAATTTAAGCCAAGACAGACCCAGAATCACTGGATATTGGGGTGCCGTAATTATGTCAAAAACCATATTTTCAGTGTGACCGTCAGGTAGGGACACAGTTATAGGCAATGTTTCCTCTGTTACCAGACCAGAAGACAGTGCAGAACAATCCACTGTCTTGATTGACTTGGGTACTGTTTTAGTGGTCATAGGAATGGTTGACTGTCTGGTGAAAGCAATATCCATGTAGCTATTTGTTGCACCAGAGTCTATCATGGCTTGGGTTTGAACGGTGATGTTGTTGAAACTTAAAGACACCATAACTGCAATGGAAGCATTTAGTGACAAGGCAGAGTCCGTCTTGGTACTCGGCATATGGACTCCCACTACTGCCGAGCTCTGGCGTTTCCCGGCTTTTTTGCCGTTTTTTTAGGGCATGCAATCAGTAGATGCTCCGCTGAACCGCAGTACATGCATAGGTTATTCTTACGGCGGTTTTCTCGCTCAGCGGCGGACAAACAACCCCGAATAGCACCTATTTGCATGGGTTCAGGCTCATTAGAAGAGGGCTGAGAAACCCCCGGAAGACTTGGCGCGGATAAGAAGGGTTTCTTTTCACCCTTTCTGGCGGTTCTCCGAGCATCGATTTGTAAAACAAGATCGACCAACTCCATATATCCTGATGGGACAACAGGGACTGTCGACAAGGTGTCTTTCAGTTCCTCAGATAGTCCTTTATAGAAGACTGCAGTCTTCTTATCTTCAGGCCACTGTGTTTCCGCTGTCAACTGATTGAAACATTCGAGATAGGCCACTAAAGGTTGGCTACCCTGTTGTAGATTCAACAGTTCCAAATCAGTTGCCTGAGTGGAATATCTCATGTCGAACACCCTGCTCATAGCTGACAGCAATTCATCGCAGTCATATAATAGAGGACTATTGGTCTCCAACAACGGGTTTGCCCAGGCTGCAGCAGTGCCTCCCAAATGCGACAATACAAAGGCTGCTTTGTTTGTCAAATCCGGAAACGAACTGGGTCTACACAGGAAGTGGAGATGGCACTGGTTAACGAAAGTGCAGTAATTTTTTGGATCTCCCATAAATCTTTCGGGTGGAACCAAAGGGAATTCGGTTGGCATCAACACATGGACGGATTCTCTTTGTGGTGCAGATGCACCTGAAGCAGAGGAGAAGGGGACCGTGGCAGCCCTTCCTTGTGAGGAGGCATGTATGGCGTCCTGCATCACGTCCATACGATGACACATGGTGTCCTGAGCAGTAATCATTTCCTGTCTCAAATCCGCCACCAATTGGGTGAGGACAGATAGGGTGTCAGACTCCTCCAACATGGCTTCTGATTCTGTTAAGAACTGAAACACAATGGATACAGGAGAATGATTCAAAGGTTCTCGTAAAAGGATACAGGCTGGTAGCAACAAAGAATACACTCGAAGTCTTCTTCCAACGGAAGATGTCAGAGGTAAGGCGTAGTTTATCAAAAGAGAACCTTCTAACTAATGTCACTCTCTGACTAGTAAAACCCACAGTCAGATAGAGCTATTAGTGGGAAGGGCGTGAGTGGACCAAGATTCACCAGGCTGTTGATAAAGAGAGAACTAATTTAGAATGATGATTGATATGAAGGACAATAAGAACCTATGTTGAACACACTAACCTGGATGTGTAGCCAAGGAAGTCTCAAGAAGTCTGAAGAATCCAAGGAAACAACGGCAAGGAAAGGGTAGTGAGGGATCTAACCCGAGCGGAACGAGGGCCGCACTAGAAATGGGTTGGTGCACACACAGGAAAGCGTCCAGAGTCCAGTGCACGTGTTAAAGGAGAGTAGGAGAATCTTGATCCAGGAAGTACAAGTCCTTAAAGCAGTAGAAGTTCGATGAGTGCGGGATCTTGGTATATGGAGGCAGAGCGGAACTCTGCAGTCTTGGTAGATGGAGGCAGAGCAGGACTCTGCAGGGTGTTGGTGCTGCCTGGTAGACAGCCGGAGGCAGAGCGGGACTCTACAGGGTGTTGGTGCTTCCTGGTAGACAGCCGGAGGCAGAGCGGGACTCTGCAGGGTGTTGATGCTGCCTGGTAGACAGCCGGAGGCAGAGCGGGACTCTGCAGTCTTGGTAGAAGGAGGCAGAGCAGGACTCTGCAGGGTGTTGGTGCTACCTGGTAGACAGCCGGAGGCAGAGCGGGACTCTACAGGGTGTTGGTGCTGCCTGGTAGACAGCCGGAGGCAGAGCGGGACTCTGCAGGGTGTTGATGCTGCCTGGAAGACAGCCGAACTCTCTATATATCAATAGGGAGTGGCAGTGTGGAGCAGCAATGCGGCAAGCTTCCAATAGAATAACAGGAAGATGCCGCATGTAAATGGTGGGACTCAGTTTGAATGAGGAGTGAAGAACCGCGTATGAGCGCAGAAAAAACAGGCAGCTCAAGGGAAGCTGGAAGTTGCCGGGAGCTGCGTCGTAACGCAGGAAGGCAACCGTACCTTAGGAAGTAGAAAATGTCTGTGAAAGGCAGAAGTAAGCTCCGGAACGCGAAGTGAGTAACAACGATCAGAAGCGCAGTTGCAAGGCTTCTGCTTCGTTAAATGGAGTCAGCTGATGTGCGTAGGACAAACGTAAACATAAACGTCATCGCGTTGGTCATGTGATCCGTGCATTTGGATTAGCGCCTCCCGGATAACTTCCATTGAGTGTAGAACGGTCTAGCCATTCTCAAGGTTGAGGAAGCGGGAAAACAGGGACGTTTGGGTTTCGCAACGGAGCTGGGTGGATAGGGCGAAGAGGTAGGCATGACATGTTGGCATTTTGCAAATTGAACCTGTTAAAATTGTTTTGAAACCAGGTGTTAAGTTGCCATGTATTCCACAATATAAGATTTCAGTTGATGGTGAGCAAGCTCTAAAAAGCATAATTTCTGATTTTGTCCATCGTGGCGTGATTGAGGAAATTGCAGGAAGTTTGTGCAATAGCCCAATTTTACCGGTGTACAAGAAAGGGGATAATGTGATTCCTTTCCGTTTTATTATTGATTCGCGTGCTTTCAATAAGATTATTGCTCCACAATTTGAAATTGTGCCTGATGTGACCACAATATTAACGATGATTCCAGCTTCTGCTACTCATTTCAGATGCCTTCTTTAGTATTCCCGTACACTTTGATAGTAGATATTTCTTCGCGTTCACCCTAGGGGGACGCTTGTTTACATTTACTCATGTGCCACAAGGGTACACAGAGAGTCTGAGTATTTACAGTAGAGCTTTGAAGGAGCAGCTCGATAAACTTGAGTTGCCTCCCACTTGCAAATTATTGCAATATGTTGATGATCTTCTTTTAGCTGCAGACTCAGAAGTTGCTTGCAAGGAAGGCACCATGTTGCTGCTTATTCATCTAGCAGACCATGGGCATAAGGCTTCATCGAACAAGTTTCAATATTGTCGACAGGAGGTCGCCTATTAAGGCTATCTCCTGTCAAAGGAGGGAAGAAGACTGACACCTGAATGGATAAAAAGCATCTCTATCATGTCTTTCCCAAATACACAGAAAGAGGTTAGTGCCTTGATAGACATGGCTGCGTACTGTAGACAGTGGATCCCGAACTTCTCACTAGTGATAAAACCAATGTTGGCATTGCCAAAGAACTTGGACCACCAGAAAGCTTTTGATCTGCTCCAGGCTGCGCTATGTTCAGCACCGGTTTTGAGCACACCAAATTATGACAAGGACTTTGTTTTGTATGTGCATGAATGTGATGGATAAGCATTGGCTGTGTTAACGCAGGAACATGGGGGGGAAGAATAGACTGTGTAGTTATTTTTCCTCCACACTTGATCCTGTTGCATGTGCTTTGCTCAGATACTTGAGAGATGTCGCTGCTGCTGCTGCGTCCGTAAAACAAAGTGAGGGTATGGATTTAGGTCACTCTTTAACCATGATGGTACCCCACTCCGTAGACGTTCTATTGAACAGAACGCAAACACAACCTCTTACCTCTGCACGATTAACAAGATACAAACTGTTGCGTATTAAATCCAGCTGAACTATTACCTCTTCCGCAAGACATTGCTTGCAGTGACAACATGTCACATGACTGCTTCTATACCACAGAGCAAGAAACCAAGGGCAGAATTGATTTAAATGACACACCATTGAAAGATCCACAAGGGGAGCTGTTTTGCGATGGCTCCTGCTTCAAACTTCCGAATGGAACATCCACTGCTGTTTATGCCATCACTACATTAAGCACTATTGTAGAAACCAAGGGATATTCGCATAACTCTGCGCAGGCCGCAGAGATTATCACATTGAATCAAGCTTGTGAACTTTGCGAAGGGCTTAGTGTAAATATATTTACACATAGCCAGTATGCCTTTGGGGTGGTTCACAACATCGGTAGACTATGGGCAGAAAGAGGTTTCTTGACCTCACATGGAACTAAGATCCAACACGGTTCCTTGATAGTTCAGGTACTCTCAGCACTTGTGCTTCCTACTCAACTAGCAATTATGAAGTGCACTGCACACCAGAAAGTAACAGATGATGTAGGGAGAGGATACGCTTTTGCTGACAAGATAGCCAAACAGACTGCCACTGATTTGTATTCAGAAATGTATGTAACAAAAGAAGCCACAAACACCTGTATAATAGATGAAGGAATACATTTGATAAAACATATTCAAGCTGATGCCACTCCAGAAGAGCTTAAGCAATGGGCTGAGAGTATAGCAAATTTAGATGATGAAGGTGATTGCATAGACAATGACAAGAAAAAATGAATGCTACCCGATGTTTATGCTACCACTATGGTTACGATGGCTCATGGTCCTACTCACATATGTGCTAGAAAAATGTGTAAACTGCTAGAACCTGTCTGGGTAAATGTAAACATCTCTAAGACTGCTGATGGTCTAAAATTGCCTGGTATGCTTACAGCATAATGTGGGAAAGGGTACATCGACACCGAGGGGTAGTTTTGGTCCCCCCTCTGTGCCCTTTGAAGTTATACATTTTGACTTCATCGAAATGGAGCGCTGCCAGAACTATATGTATGTTCTGGTAGTCATTTGTGCCTTTAGCAAGTGGGTTGAAGCCTTCGTGAAAGATGCGACAGCAATGACAACGGGAAAAATCATGCTTAAGGAATATTTTCCTAAGATTGATTTACGCAGGGTCATCTGGTCCGACAATGGTCCACATTTTATTGCTGCTGTAATCCTGCAAGTATGCACAGGATTACAGATCGAGAAACGGTTTTATTCAGCCAGACATGCTCAGAGTGCCGGACTTGTAGAGCCCCATAATGCGATCCTAAAGAACAAGCTAGCTAAAGTTTGCGCTAGCAGTAATTTGAAATGGCCAGATGCCTTACCGGTAGTTTTATTGTCCATGCGGACAACCCCACAAACACGAACAGGACTCTCCCCCTACGAAATAGTAATGGGGAGACCGGTCAATATTTGGAATCTGCCCAAGCCCAACAGACTGAAAGACGTGGAGCATTTGCTCCTTTCCGAATACTGTGACCAGTTAACTCAAAACTTGTATTTGATTTATCAACAGGTGCGATAAGCCCTCCCAGTAAAATACGAGGGGCCAGGTCATCAACTTCGACAAGGTGATTGGGTGCTTGTGAAAACCCTTGAAAGAGCATCCTGTCTCGCACTGTGCTGGAGAGGACCGTTTCAGGTCCTGTTTGCCACACAGACCGCTGTGCAAGCAGCAGGAAGAGAAACTGGATCCACGCAACACACGTTAAGAAGGTACATTTTCCTCTGCCACTCGACAAAGGAGACTGTTCTGTCCGGCACAACAAGTCTGTTTTGAATGACACTAAGGGTGTCTCAGAGATTCTTCCTGAGCCCGTGCCTTTGAATTCTTCCTCGGATCTTTCTGCACCCATGAGCAATCTTGCCTCTGTTTCACCACTTCCATCAGGAAGAACCGACCCTCTGTTCGCAGATCTCACTGTATCTGGAGTCTTGAGGTACGATCTGCACCCACGGCACTAGACTGACAGCACAGAATGGCTGTGCCCACAAGATACCACTGTTGAGCTAGTCATTTGCCACTCTCTCATTGAAACATAAGTAAGTGGCCACAACTAGCAAAGTTACATTCAAGCAAGATAAGCCACTTGTTCAGGAGACCACCAACGGACGAACATAAGGAGCCTGACTGAGAGACTTTTTAAACAGATTTTGAGGAACAATGCCTTCTCTAACTCTACTCGTACAGAGCAAGATATCAGTCTTGTAGCTAACAAAGAATTTGAACATCAAAAATCAGGGTCTTTGAGGACTCATTGTTTTCTTGTTATAATGTTAACTGGGCTAACAGTTGTATTTGTGCTTGCGTTCTGGTATATTGAGGGGGTGCGTCCGCTTGAGACTTTGTTACCAACCGAAAGTGTTCCCACTATGTTTTCACCTTTCGTGCATCTGCATACTCTACCTCATAGGGATTCCCAACACAGACAGAGTTACCACAATAACACTCAACTATTAATCATGAATGCGACCCATGCGATTTTAAATAGAACTAATTGCTGGATATGTTCGCATTTGCCACAGCACGGGGAAAAAGGGTTGGGCTGGTATATTCATCCTCTTCCTTTGACTACTGCATGCTATGTTTCACTAAGGGCACTATTCTTTCGTCGTTGGAATGATAGTATTTCTGCGAACTTCGATGGGACTAATCTGAATGAATTCGAAAAACGAGTCCTGACACCTTTGGGATGTTCCATTTTCGCGAATAGGAGCAAATGTGGCTTTTATTAGGCCTTGCGATAGACTTTCTAGACCTTTCCAATCGCTAATTTCTTTCAAGATGGCTCCCGTAGGCAACCGGGATGCCGTGCCTCCTTCTTATACTATGAATCATAGCCCCCAACTCGTTTCCTTCTGCATACAAAGGGATGGTTCTCAGTCAATGGGTACCTTTGAGGATTGTATTAACATTGCAAATCTAACTAGTGAGGACAGATCTTCGTATGTAGGTGATCCTGTTTATTTTGTCAGTGATAATGAAGCTTATCCTTGGTTACCTAGAGATTGCCAAGGTACTTGTTATTTGGGTATCTTGCAATCAGGGGTATATGTAGCTAGCACCTCTGAGGTATCTAGAGCTCATCCAATGCGGTATGAGAATGGTGATACTCTTTCACAAGTTATGGGTGATGTAGCAAAATCATTTGTGCCATTCTGGGGACAGATAATGAACTCTGAGGATATTATGAGACTAGCAAGAGTGCTGGAGAGGACCATCAACAGAACCAATGATATACTATACAAAGGAAGTTTAACAACTTGGGGTACTGGCTAAACCCCAACAGCTCCTGTGATCTTGCAACACCAGAATAATTTATTAGTCTCAGACAATAGCGGAGCCTAACACAGGCTGTTTCCATACCTAGAGCCAACCCCGATATACTATACACTATGACTCTGGAACAAAAAGCAATCATATTAGTGGCTTTACAGAATAGGATGGTGTTAGACGTCATCCTGGCTGAGCGTGGTGGAGTATGTAAATTGGTGAGATCTGCTTGTTGAGTTTTCGTACCTGACTCCTCCACTACCATATTCAAGGCGATACAAAATCTGAATGTCTGGAGTACGGAAGTGCATGTTCCCGTGGGAAACTGGGATCTTAGTGCCTGGTTCTGGGACTTTCTATGTTCATGGGGATGGAAGCTCCTTGCAGTCTTAGTGGTGATCCCAGGTGTTCTATTGTTCTGTTGTTGTTACATACAATGTCTTCCTGCTATATGTTCAATGTTAGGGGGATGTTGTGAGCAAACTGTGGGTACATTAGGGCCAAAAATACATGAATCCGAGAAAATGACTCATTTTTTTTGTAATGAAGGATATCACTGTCAAGGATCTAATGGTGATTGATGTTTCTGAAGAATGTGATTCAGGCTGTACGGACATTGGGACATGGGGTTTTGAGTAAAGCAAATGTTTGAGTAATACTCTTGGCTTAGGCCAAAAGGAGGGTTTGTTAAACCATAATCATATAATACCTCCTTATTATGAACATTGGCCTAAGTCCATTCGCGTTACACAGAAAACCGTGTTTGTAATGATTTGATTTTCGTTAACTTTGCCACCATTGTAAAGAATAATCCACCATTTTGATTTTGACTCTTGTTCCATGTTCTAAAATGGTGGACTGTGTTTTCAACTTGCAGTTGAGCCGAACGACCTTTGAGTTTCATTAATGTTTAGGCTGACCGCGAGCAGACTGTTTGACTAATGCAAAGAAACATTGTGCTTCATATGAACTGCCATTCAAGTGTTGTCTGCACTCACAAGCCTCATCCACATATAAAAAAAGAGACAATGGAAAATAAACTTAGATCGTGTGTTCTAGCTGAACTGCATTGTAACAATTCGTGGAATAAGACTTACTGTGGATCAAAGAACCATCAGCATCACTGTGATTTCATGGACATGTAAACTTGTTTAATCCTTTGTATAATATTGTAACATCTGTCATATGAACTAGGCACAAACTCTAGCCAGTGAAATATTAGCTTAGAGAGAGGCTGGACAATATTGCAAAAACAGTATAAATATGTCTGTGTTTAGATGTCCAGCACTCTCACCCCTCACTGTGTCTGCTGGTACACACTGCAAGGTGTTGGGAGCCAGGTAGCTATTTTTTGCTACTTTTAAATGTATTCCACCTCTCCTTCTACTTTCTTTTATGTATCCTTCACTTTATCATCAAATGTTATCAAATCGGATTACTCAATTAACAAAAAATAAAACAAAAAAATAAGAAATATGAACTTGACATTATGGAAAAAACACATTAAAAACACACACTGCAGACCTACAAAGATTTAAAAGTGAATACAATACAATAGGTGTAACCATACTGAATCTCCTTAATACATTTGTGCGAACTGTGGAAAAGTTTTAAACTGGACAATGTGCAATAAATGTGCATGTCTCAAGTGAGGCTCTTTCACAAATTCCTATACACTATATGTACAATTTATGAACAATAGTGCATCCTGCTAGACCTAATATTAAATCTCCTGAAACAAACAAGGGTTTCAATATTTCCTGCATAGCTCAGACATTATTCTACATACCAATAGAAAATGCAGACATTCTCAACAGCTCCTGCATGAGATACGCATTTATTTCTCCTCAAGCAAGGAATTATCTCACTGTCTATGTTCATTTAAAGGGAGCATATTCAACCTGGTAATTTGCGCCCATCTCTACACTCGGCAGATTTTATGTCACATATTTCTCCTCCATGCATTAGATTTTCATTGTGACTAGCATACCATTTCAGCAACATAAAATGCTAACCTTTTTGTCTGCTCTGCTCTTTGTTGTGCCACAATGCTCTCTGCTTCACACTTTAAAAATAAAAGGATAATCAAGGAATACTGAATAATATCCATATTTTTGATCCCCCAACTAGTCCATAATTTGAGGCCTTGCATCTTACTAAACATATTGATTGACCGCGGTGGACCCTTCTACTTCCCCCATTACTGTATTCATATTTGGATTTCCAAAAGGCCCAAATAAGCCTTCAAAAGGTAACAAGTGCTCCTTACTCTCGAATGTGATTCTATCCTAGGAATCCCCAATTCTAAGCAAATCACGCAGTTGGCGGTGCTTTGCAGGATGCTTAGTATTTGTTCTGCAGTGTTATTTTGAGTCATCTCAATCTGTGAGCAGTTGAGAACTTTCATAGCAGTCATTTTTATGTGCCTTGACTATTTTCCATCTTTTGAAAAGATCACGCCCATACAGGAATATCACTTAACGTCCTCAATCTTCACCACCTTTAAAAATCATGCAAAATGGTTCCTAATTTTCCAAACACCACCACTTTGGTTTTAGTCATGTTCAGCTTTAGGCCGTGGGTGCTGAAATGAGGACTTCTTGTCCCTCACCTTAGTTCACCTAAACTCCTCTCTTCCTTCTGGGCATATTATCTCCTCCCTTGCTTGCAATGTCACTCCTTCCAGCACTTCCTCATCTATGATGCCTTATATCCCCAGTTCCTCGTTCAAATTCTTCTCACATCACCTCTCTCTGCAGTTCTTCTCACCAAAACTACTCCACTCTTACAACTCTTTCTCACTGCTCCTCCTAACCTCCACCAATTACTTCTCGCTGTTCTTCTTTGCCTCATCCCATGTTTTCACAACGCTCCGCCTCTATCTTCTGCACAACACCCCTCCTTCCTTCCTCCAAACTTATCTCTCCCTGTTGCCATACCACCACACACTACCTCTCACCAGTTGGCCAGAACTCCTAACTCCCACACACGACCTTGCAGATTGGGCCTTCATTAGTTATATGTCTCTGCCCCAGAACCTCTAACTGTTGAACCCCCCTCAACTCTCTCCTTTCATGGGCGGAATGTGGTGATATGTTTTCAGTTCTGCATTTTAGGTGAGACTGATCTGATAATTGTGGAACAAGTCCTAATAAAGTGGTTCATCAATCTGATGCTGAGTGGCTAGCCTTTCGTTGTGGGATAACAATTGTTCCTAGCCAGCAATATAGTTTTCAGCTTGCAGAGGCTGGCATACATGAAAGCGAAATCTTGCTGTGCTTGTTCCTTGAACAAATGATGAATTCCTGTGTAGGTGTTTCAGCAGGGCCCTGCAGCAGTGGGAGGCGGTGCAGTCTACATACACACAAGTCCTCCACAAGGCTTCTTATTTCTCGTTGGCAACTTGTGTTTTTCAGAAATGTTATGCACGATCCAGGCAAATAAAACATTGTTTTGCCAAATGTGGCAAACACATTTCAGACCACGATTGCCACAACCTAATTAATGTTGTTAACTTTTACATCGATTATCAAAACTGTGAGTGCATTATTTACCCTTATTATGTTGATCAATATTTTGCTTTACATACATTTGAAGGAAGGTCATGAGGAAGGCTGGCCACAAATTCTGAGGGCTTTAGCCGGATGTTAATTAGACCACACTTTTCAAGCATATTTCTGAAATTTCTACTGGCAAACTGTAGTGGCAGGATGTTGGTATCTGCATTCATTAGTATTTCGAGTGCACTATATTTCACAGCTGATTTAGCTTTTGTTATGCAACATATGATTAAAAGTTTCCAATCATTGGTGTTTTTACTTATTTTATGTTTGATATTGTTAAATTTTTATTTGTTAGCACCGTCATATCCATGTTTAGGAAGCTTTTCATATGTTTAAACATATTTGTATATTATAAGGTTCTATTTTGTATGTTTTGGCGTTGGGCTTTTTATTTGTATGCATGTGTGTGCTCAATACTATATAATAACCTCCATTCATATTTCTTTATTCAATGATGTGTACCTCTGTTATATGAACATTAGTTTAATGAGAAAACAGGTGAGATTTCAGAAACTTTTAGAATTGAGATGATTGTGAAATATCGAAGTATTGAAAGGATACAGACTGGTGTACACAAAGAGGAGAACTGGTCATTGGTTTGAGATCTAGGGACGTTAGGCTTTTCCAAACCAAGCGTTTATGCTCCAGGGAGATCATTTTTTAAGTCAATCCCATAGGACACTGGGAGTCAGTGCAGACATCTCCGGGCGGTGTGGTATGTGCCCTGTCAGGTTGCTGAGGAGTGTCTGAACTGCAGAGTTCGAAATGCTTTGCAGATGTCCAATAACACAACAGGAACGCCGGGGGTAAGTCACATTACAGTAATCAATGTGCCATGAAATAAATGTGTGCACCAAATTATTTCTTACTTGAATACGAGAAGCTGAAATCTTTTTAGCATTTTTATTTCTGAAAAAAACAGGATTGTGATACTTGGCTGATTTGAGTTGAGGGATCATGTTGACAATGCATCACAAAGCTCATTTGTCTTATGTGAAATACTGATTTTGTAGACAAGGCTGCAATGCAGCTGGCCACAGAGATGAGTTCCACACAGTTACAGGGTAAACGATTAGGACTTCGTTTATCATGGCGGTACATTTTATCCCATTTGCATCACCGTCATGCAAGTGCACATTTCTCTGTGTCAGCTATCACACAGAGGATGATTTGCAAGTCATCGGCATAGGTATCGAAGATTATTTTGAATTATTGCACAACCTTGGCCAATGGTTGTAAATTCAAGGTAAACAGCACTGGGTAAAGTGTTAATTTGCTAATTTGGCATAGCAGATTCTGCCGCTCTGTGCTGAATGGACATAATGAAAGAACCCTTATTGTGGTTATTGGACATAATGGTATCAGGCCTTGCTTTGTGTCTTTTGTTGCAGAAATTACATGAAAAGACATGTAAGGTCAGAATAAAAAGTAAAATAGCATACATAATTTGACACACAACAACCCATTCTTCAGTCTGTGTCTCATCTGGGTTCTGAAGTCAGGAGCTTCTGTTATGTTGTTATAATCCTCTCAGCCCCTTGGAGTCTAGAATTTCCGCTAGCGGGGTGGGGGGCGGGGAGGACCGTAAGAATAAGATTGGTCACTGTGTTCAGTTGACTGAGCCTTCATAATGATACATTGCTGTGCTAACTCAAAATAATGGCCTCTAGCCCTGCTCTCCTTAATGGGCAAACAGAACTGCAATTTCAACATGTTGTTCTAATGGAGCCTAAATCACACCAACCAACAGACGCCTGTTGTAAAGTAACCCTTATGGGTTAGCTAGATCTATGTCAAGTACACTTTACTGGGAACAATGGAATGACCATTCTGTAATGCTTGGCCATAATGGAATAGCCAGACCTGAGAGAAAAGGTTCACAATGTGTTGTCTGGTCATGATAGATGCTCACCATGATTTTCTTCCTCTGCAATTTGTATTCTGGTTATGTGTTCTACCAATACCAACTGAAAGAAGTGTTGGCAGTGCATATTCAGATGTGAGCAACATGTGATAAAAGACCATAATGGAAATTGTTTATGATTTGTGTGACTAGAAGGACATCTAGTGTGAGTACTTTGCATAGGTTGTCAGTGCCCGACATATGGAAAAGGAGTGAGCAACTTTGCTGTTGATGACATAACCTGACAAAGTATGGCAATACCAGCCATGTGATGGAAATGAATGGCAAATGGTTTTGGGACCGCCTGTCATAAATCGTCTGTGGAAGTTATGGGACAGATGGGCGAGATGGAGGAAGGACTAAGTTCCCTCTACTTGCTCGGAAGGCATTGAACGCTCTAGTCTTTCATGACTCCAGCAGACTATAATTATCATGCAGGTGAGACCACTGGTGCGTTGCAACTTTCATTGCTTCCTGAACGTTTGTTCATGCCAGCACTCCTGTTTGTGCGTTTCACACTCACCTTGCCTTCCTTCCCGTGTTCCTGTTCTTCTGCTGTTTTTCCTTCCCTTGTCCTCTCCGCTACTCACCGCTCTCAGGCGGTATCCTTGTGCCTCGCCACTCTTGAGCGGTATCCTTCCCGCTGTTCAGCAGTTACCCGAGCCTTGGTGCTCCAAGCTGGTTTTCTCTCACAGCTTCTCTTCACTGCTTACTCCCGCGGCATCTCGAACTGCTGCCTAGCGGATTCTCTTCACTGCTTTCTCCCGTGCCTGACCATCACTGCTGCCTTCATGCAAATCTAACAGTCTGCCTGATCTATGTCCTTTTTGTGCTACCAGCAGCAGTAACTTTCCTACATTCTACGGACTCTGCCGTCCATTCATTGCTGTCTCTTCATAAACTAGTGCATGCTGGAACCGGTAGTCCTCTTTAAGAAACTGGATACAAAGAAGGGTTACAACCAGCACTACAGCACATCTTCACCGACCACAGTTTACTCTACAAGATCTACCCAGGGTTTTTGGCAGAGGCTTTTCCCTGATTTGGGGTGTGTGGGATGTATTTACACATGCATCCGAGCCCTACCTCAAAACTGTGCAGTACTGACATGGAAAACATCATGATGGCCAGAGCTTCCCAGAAAATGCACAGGGAAATGCATGAAGAATAGGCTGCCACTCATTTTTGCCGATGTTGTGGGCACAGAAGGACACTGCCTAAAACCACCATTGGACTACCCACACAGTAGTCTGAAACCATTGGGAATGGCAATGCTGATTGCCAAAAGCAAACCCATAACTGTGGAGAATTCATTTTCTTAAATCCCAAAAAGGGGTGCAGTACCAGTACTCACCACTATCCAAAAGCCGGCGTTTTAAAACCACCAGATTTTACTTTTCTGTAGAAAACTGAATAAATGAACCCAAAACATGCCAAAGAAAGACTTACTGAGAGGTGGATCCAATGTAAAGTTATATTCTGAAGTGACTTGAAGGTTTATAACAAGACTGGCTGAGCTGTGGATTTCAGCAGTTTAAGTAAATTTGGACTGAAAGACATTAAAAATCTCAATGTTTAAGAGAAATGAGTGACCTACTTTTGAGTGTCACATAGGTTGCAATTGTTTAAATGTCATAGTTTTAAACTTAGAATCAGCATTCTAGCTGCATATGTGAAATTGTTAGTTTATTTGAATGCAGAAACTGGGGAACAGAAATGACATGTAGCTAAAAACGGGCTTAAAGAGATTCCAATTTGCCTGGCAACTACCCCCACCAGGAGTGAAACTTGAGTCACAGCTGTGTTCCCAGGCCTAGCTGCCCTTTTGCTGCTCACACCAAAAGGGATATGACACTTCCCTGATTGAATTAGCTGGGCTCTGCAGGAAATTGAACAAAGCCCTGTCTTGACTCAGGCAAATGTTTTATGGCGGGAGTCGTAAATGGAGATTTCTCCTGGAAGCACAGGGGAGGGGCACTGCCTGTGAGAGCAAGCTGGCTTGGCAGAACTGGAAAAACCAGAAATTCAACCTTGTGCTAGAGGAAAACCACACCCCTTTGGGGCCAGAACATAACTCTAAAAAGATGAATAACTCATAGTACGGACTTGTGAAAATTATTTAAATGATACCATAATTCTTGTGATTTTTCTGCCCACATTTTAAGAGGTCTTTAGAACCAGTGGTATGTTCAGGGGGGTTTTAGCGGAAAAGAGGATATTACTCAAAGTGTGTGCATGTGAAAAATCTGACACTTCATCAACTAATGTCCATACTCCTTGCGCACATGTGTGTAAATTTGGGGTAATGTCCGGCAAACCAGTTAAAAAGTGCAAAATATTGCCATTTCTGAATGAAAGCTCCCAGGAAGAGCAGAGTTTGAACAGGAGATACCTCCTGTGATATGTGAGGGGTGCAGATGATTTTAAAACAATATGTACCTCTGCAAATATGTATTTGGTTCAAATCTAGATTTGTGTGTAAGTTGACAGGAGGAGTGGACTTTCTGCAGGCTGTAAAATGACATCACTCTGACACAACTTAGCTCCCCCAATCAGGGGAGAAATGAAAGCTTGGCCAATGATAGGTGGAGAGGGGCTGGCTAGTGATGCTGCTCACACGCACCCATTTTAAAAACACATAAAAGCAGAGAGACAGGACAGATAGGGACCTTCAAATCCATTTGCAGCTGGAAGCTCTGCCGGGAAAATCCATACTTTGCCTCCATCAAACCTCCAGAGAGCCAAACTAGAGACTTCAATCTATCCAGAACTAGAGACCCAGCAGAGAGAGCTGACCCAGATCACTGTTAGCAGAACCAGAGACCCAGACCAGACCAGCAGAGTAGAGCTGACCTGTTAGCAGAACCAGAGAGAGCTGACCCAGATCACTGTGAAGTGCAGAGACCAGAGGCGAGTCTAAAACCTGACCAGATCCGTGGCGTGGCCCATTTCATTCAAGAATATAGTGTGAGTACCTAGAAAACTGTGCAGAACCAATCTCTTAGTTAAAATAATATAATTCAATACTATTTTAATCTAAGTAGAACTGTCTCTTAACTGTCACCTGTCATTTGTAAAGCTGTCACTTGTCATTTTCTAGTTGCAAGCTGCACTTGTCTTTTTGAACTTTAAAATTTCTAATCTGAAAAACAACCTTTATTTAATCGCACATATCTCCGTGACCGTTTGTGCTAGAGACTTGCAGTAACTTTCATCTGGAAGCTGAGATCCTAGGCTTTCCTAGGACCCCAAAACGATAGTGATAGTCCTTGTAGTTCCTCTGTAATCGCGCTCGGCGCATTCGCAAATTTAGCCGCGATTTGACATTTTACCGCGATTTGCAAATTTCTTCACGTGTAAAAATCTGCTGCTGCTTGCCTTCCATTTGCCAGAAATTCGTTTAACCTGCTAATTATCCCTGAATCATTGCTAGAGTGAGCCGGACTAATATTAACTAGATACCACTCACCCTGAACCTCTAGAGGGAATTAAAAGCAATTTAGCATATTTTTCACTTAATTGCCAGCACATATAAAAGCATTTTGCCTGTGTTTTCAACTTCTGTAGTCTAGGTTGCTGGGGTGAACTGAATTCCCTTTGAATTGCATTTCTGAGAACTGTGTGCCTCCCTTCCATTTCCTTGCATTGCATAAAAGGGGGGGGGTGAATTGTCCAAGAAAGTGATTACATTGTCTTTTGCTGAAATCCTATCAAGTTATTTTCTTTACTGCATTTCATTCCACATTGCATCCATTTGAAACCATAAAAGTATTGTTGCTACCTTATCCATTTCATGTCAACTCCTTAGTGATTATCAAGAAGTGTGCTAGTGCCAGATTCTCCGTTGTTAATCTTTATCATACCAGATTAAGTGTGATATCCAATTATTAATTTATTATAAAGCGTGATATAATATATATTGTTTAAGTTATCAAATAAACCTTTAAACTTGCAAAACAGAACTACTTCTTGGCTCAGTGGGGTCAGGGGATTCCAAGGGAGGGGTGTTATATAGGGGTAGTCATCCAGAACGCATGAACTGGACATAAAGATATATCAATAAGGGTTTTCATTCAGTATTCCAGACTAGGCGTTGACTTGGCTGGAGTGCTGAATTGAATCCTCTTACAAATTGGGGGCTTGGGCCGGACGTTTGGGTTAGATTTACCATTTGTGCAGATTAATACAGCGTGCCAGCTGACCAGATACACATATCCGGTCGGATCACCACGCTGTGTTACGCTGTAAAGCACTCCTTAAAGGAACTCTCCAAGGAAACGGTCTGTTTTGCAAGAATAAAATACAAACTTCTGTAAGTCAGGACAGAGACCAATCTCTAGAATGACGACCTTGGTAGATATGAAAATAGCCAGAGAGCACTTCTTACATAAACTATTTGTGAGAGGTGAATGGGCTGAGCAGGGCCAGGATGCCTGGTTGCAGGCCATCACGCGACAGGCCACTGAAACAGGGTCAGACTTATGGAGAGATCAGGGTCCATTACATGTGGCCCTGAGTGAACTATATATGGCTCCTAAGGCCAAAGATAAACACGACAAGATTGTTAGGATAGCGGCATATTTATATTTATATATGGGAGCCATACAGAATAAATGTGCTGAAGGCCATGATCTGGCAAAAAGGCAACAGATGGCGTTAGAGAAGGCCCAATCTGATCTGGACTCTTCTGAGCAAAGGCTGCACAGAAGCCAGGAGTCAGAAAATGAGACCAGACGGTACATCACTAAAATAAAGGAGGATATGGATGTGCTGCAAAAGGAAAAGTCAGAACAGGATACCAGATTTCTGGCCTTGCAGAAGGAACACCAAGAAGGTTTGGACTCCCTACTGCAAAGCCAGAAAAAGCTGGAGCAACAACTGGACTTCAACAGGGTATGTGCTGAGCAGGTAGTCACCCTGCAAGGCCACCTAGATAGGGAAAAGGCAGAAAGCAATAAACTGATTCTGAAAGACCTGGATACCCAGGCAGAGTTTGATGAAGAGCGCCGGAAAGCTGGTGCCCTTCAAAGGCAGAGGGATGACCTGGCGGCACAGATGCAGGCTCTTAGTCAGGAAAGGGACACTTTAGGCCAGGAAGTCTGCCACTTAAAAAGAAAAACGGAAGAAAATCACTTGGCCCTCCAGGGGCTGGGTGATCTCCAAAAAGAGCATGCAAACTTGTTAGAGCACACCAGAAGGGTGGAAGATGCTCTGGCAAGAAAGGAGCAGGCCAGTAGGGATGGGAATCAGGAGGTAACCCTCATGCAGCAAAGACTGGCCCAGTGCTCCAGGACCAATCAGGAAGCACAGAGGGAAAATGAGGCCCTCTGTCAACACAATGATAGGCTCCAACAACAGGTAGCGATGCAGGAGAGACTGATAGAGTCTAGTAAGGCCTTAATTGAGGAACTGAAGGCACAAATGCAGGCTCTTGCATTGCAACAGGGAGCAGGGGCGGATAGAGATGAGGTTCGCTGGGAAATGGAAACTCCGGAGCATAACCTCAGGAGCCCTAGTACCAGAGGCCCTCATACCTTTCAGTCCCTGGACTCTGCCACCCCCATGTCCCCTGGCGCACATGAGCACAGGGCCACAGGGATCGCAGATTACTATCCAGCCAGAAGCATGGGGCTCATAGGCCAGTACCACCCAGGAATGGAGGGGCGGGCATCCGGGTATGGGCACCCAAGCACAGTGCAATTTAATGGGGAACCCCAGGAGAGTAGGCCCATTAAGGGCATCCTGAAAACCTCTGCCCAGTTAGGTCAGTGGAGGGGGTACCCATCAAATCCTGGCAGCAAGGAGGAATCTGAAGACTCCTCTGAACTGCGCAGGACACAGGAGACCAGGTCCCCACATTCTGCCAGCCATTCCCAGGCTCGCAGAATCCGGGAAAACCTGGAAGAGCAGACAGGAACCTCTGGGAGCAGTGCCTCTGATTCAGAGGATGAATGGACAAGGGTTACCCGAACCAAAAAGGCCAATAAGGCAAAAAGGGCCTTACTTAAGGACCCCTTAAAGCAGATTAAGGCGATCAGGAGCATCATCACGCCTTACCATAAGAACGCTAAGTATTCTGTTTGGGAGCACTTAGAGTTGTTTGAGCAAATTATGGAGACTTTCCATTTGAAGGACAGCCAAAGCTGTATTCAATATGTAAAGTGGACCTTCTCCCCGGAATACTCCAGTTTCTTTGCGGGGCTGGAGGACCAAAATCATTTAAGATGGTCCACCTATAAGGCGGCCATCTTGAAACATTTTTCCATTCATAGAAATCCTCAAGAGGCTCGCAAGGCAGCCTACAATTTACAATGTGGGGAGGATCAGGCCCCACAAGAATTTGTGCAGGAGTTAAAGCGTGCTTTTGCGCAGACCACCAGAAGGGTGCGCACAGATAGTAGAGAATTCATTAATACATTTTTTCATGCCTTGCCCAAATACATAATGACCCAGCTCGTGAGGGATTTTCACGAGAAAAGATCTTTAGACTGGGTCATTGAACAGGCTACCCGGATCTATGAGGTGCAGAAACCGGTAGATAGCAAAATTAATGCCCAGAAAAACCCCAAAGCCAACAGCATCCCTGCTGCTGCTAAGGTGGCAGAGGTAAAGGTCACCCCCGTTTTGGATTTGGAGATGGGGGGGCCTAAAAACCTACCTGCACCTAATAATGCTAGGCCCAGAAGGTCCTCGGGCCAGTCACAGACAGGGAGCCAGGGAGGCAGCCCCATAAATGGGGTCCCTCGCTCTCCTGATTATGTAAGTCCCCGTTACAAGGGATATCGACCCATCCTGGGTTATGTGTGGACTCCTCCAGCCCAAGGGGGGGGATCCAGCCAAGCACCTAGCCCAGGGAACTTCCCTCCAAACTTCCCACAGGAGGGCAGAAATTTACCAAACCCTGGGCAGAACTTTTTCCCCAGATATCCACCCGACTTTCAGCCCCAAAACCATCCATCCTTCTTTCCCCAATTCCCTGAGCCCAGACCACTGAATCCGGGAGAGGGGAGGCCAAGGGTGGAGGGGTATCCAAATCTTCCCAACCAGGGGTACTACCAAAGAAGGGATAGCTACCCTTCCCGGGATCAGCCCAGGGGAGAAAACAGGGCCCCGTATCAGCCTGAGCGGGTTTCCCAGTTAGAGCGCCAGGTTCAAAACATGGCGCGGGATCTGGGTCACATACTGAGGGCTCAGCAGAACCCTCAGATGGGTGTGCCGGCGCAGAACGCACCCAACTCTGGACCTGGTGCCCCAGAACAATGACGGGGGCAGCACCCCGATAACTCACCGGTTCCCAGGGAGGAGGCACAAAAGGAAGGGGGGAGTAAAGCCTTGGCGGAAGCTTCCTTCCTCACTGGTAAACAGCCCCTGGAAACCCAGGAAACGGAAACAAAATCTCTTGCCCCTGAAAGTCTGCCTCCTAAGGAGCAGAGGGGGGGTAGGAGAAACAAAAGACCCAAACAGACTCAGTTTGAGGAGGAGGTACAGATCTTCCAATTTGAGGGAGAGGGATCCTCAGAGGATCCTGGGAAAAGGATCTTCTCCTTCAGAGAGGGGGGAACTCCTCCCAAAGAAAAATGGGTCCCTAGGGATGCAAATCTAGACTGGGGAGATGTGGAGACTGAGCTACCGCCGCCCACCATCTCATCCCAGAACCAACAGCAAGAAATTCCCCTGGTTCAAACCCATCCTGGTGACTGCCTCCAAAAAGGGGGGGGGCAGCCCAGAACCGGAGCCAGGGGAACCCACAATGGCTCTGATCTCCAGTTGCCAAATTTTTCTTTCAGATTCCCAAGGCTCTCCACAGAATTCTGCCCAAATCTCTTTGCTAGCGACGTCCAAAACCAGAAAGTTAGCCCACCAGTTGTCCAAAAATGTGCATTATCTGTGCCCCCTTGAGGAGAAGGAGGGAAGATACTATGCCCCGGTACAAGTACAGGGGCAGGGTACGATTTCAGCGCTGGTGGACACGGGATCTCAAGCTACCCTTCTGTCCAGAAGGGCCTTTGATGAACTGAATGCAGGAAGGGGAGAGAATTACCAAATCCCTCTCACCTCTCTTCCTGGACAACTGCAGAACTTTGACGGGAAGGAAATTCCCGTCGAGGGGACGGCAGACTTGGACATTAAAATTGGGCGACACAAGTTGAAACACCCGGTCATAGTTGTGACTCCAGAGGGCACCCCTTGTTTACTAGGGAATGACCTCCTGAGAAGGTTGTCACCCCTAATAGATTGTGTAAACAAGGTCCTCTGGACCCAGACTAGCCGACCAATAAAATTAAAACAGAGTGTCAACCATGTTAGTTTAAACGGCACATGCCACATGGTTGAACAAAAATCTGACCAAGTAGAATTTCACTTCCAGAATAGCCAAATTCCAGACGTGACAGTAATAGCCAGGACAACAGACTGGTGATGGGGGGTCCTCTCTATTTCTGAAAATCAACCTTCCTTCCAGTTTAAGGTGGTATTCCACACTGGAAGGAAACACCCTGAAATTCTTTACTAATCCACAATCAGAAACTCCCACTCCTATAGTCCAGAAAGATGTGAAATCAGCTCAGAGCCTGGCTGATATTCAGCAAATTGGAGAGCAGTTGTTCATCCCTGTTCAGTTAAATGATGGGAAGGACTCTGTTCTCGCTCGAGTGTGTGTGAACAACGGTAAGAGCTTCATCAGCGAAGCCATGTTCCGCCAACTCCCAAAAGATCCAGCCATTCCCACATTCAAACTGATAGACAAATGGGAAATGGACCTGGAAGCACCTAATTCCAAACATCTCCTGCCAAGCAGGTGTATGCTCAAAATCTCCATTGGCAACAAGAGCATAGTCCACAATTGTTGGGTCGTGCGAGACGTCCCTGCCGCCTTTTATTTAGGCAGTGACATTCTCAATCGCTTTGCCATTAGTTTGGACCTAATAAACTTCAAAGCTTGGTCCCGATTAGCGGATAATCCCATGGGCTTTGATGATCCAGAAAAAGCATTTAGGTCAGCTCAATTGCTACCTTATGCAGTTGAAATTCAGATCAAAGAGGAAGTCACCATCCCAGAAAGGACCCGACAATTCTCCCTGGAAGTGAAAGTTAAAAGGGGACAAGAGTTGAAAAACCCTGATGCTTACATACATCTAAATGCTTCTCTCCAACAGCAAGGGTTGGGGGTAAACCCAACTCCATTAGTCAACATAGAACATGACACCATTCTAATAGAGGTGGATAACAGCGACTTAAAGAGTATTACTCTAGCCGCAGGCACCATTATTGGAATGGCGGTTGATGACCGACATTTTTCTATCGACTTAGTAAATGAACTGTTAGGACCAATCCCCAAGGACTGTTTTGACAGTGACAGTGAGGACAATGCAACACCAGACAGGATTTTTACCCGGCATGGGGGGAACTTCCTGGTGTACACTTCTTGCCCTTATGGTAAGGAAGATGTGACTTGTGACTTCAGGAGGGATGAGGTGATTTTCCAGGTCCATGAGGGCTGCCTTTCCCACCTGAAGCCTCCAGTCCAAATCAGCACTCTGACCAGGGACTTCTCCACCCAGCTGGAGTCGGCCGTTGAAATAGCCAAACCAGAAGTCTTTCCAGGCTTCAGGCAGATGGTGGAAGAGAGAGTCAACCTAGCTGATGCCTGTGTGACTCTGGAACAAAAGCAAAAGTTGAAACAAGTTTTCTTGGATTTCCAAGATCTCTTTGCGGTAGACTCATATGACTGTGGTCGCACTGACATCCACACAACAACAATCCCCACGGACCCTGGCATGACTCCAGTGTTTGTGAAGCAATATCGCTTGCCTCTCGCATCAATGGAGTCCCTTATTGAAATAATTAAGAACCTTGAGTCCAGGGGAATAATCCGTCCCATCCACATCACCTTCAATAACCCAGTGCTGGGAATATTAAAGCCAAACGGCCAGTGGAGACTCTGTGCTGACCTTAGGGAGCTCAACAAACGGGTCCATACTTCCCGATGGCCTCTTCCCTACATTGACCAAGGGCTGGCCCAGATTCAGGGGTCACAGGTATTCACTGCAATAGACCTGACCAATGGATACTGGACCGTGCCTGTCAGTAGGGAGGACCAATACAAACTGGCTTTTACCTTTGGGGGCCAGCAGTACACATGGACCCGGACTCCCTTCGGATACCTCAACTCCGGCAATGAATTCAACATTTTTCTACACAAGGCCATGCCCGACCTGGATGCGAGGGGTAACCTGGCTTATGTAGATGATGTCCTCATCAAAAGTTCATCTGTGGAGGAACACATATCAGAGATCCGTTATGTTCTGACCCAGTTGAGGGCCGCCGGAGCAAAACTTTCCTTTCAGAAAGCACAGTGGTGTAGAACCCGTGTTAATTTCTTAGGGCATGAGATTACTCCTCAGGGTCTCTGTCCCTAGGAAAAGAAAGTGGAAGCACTTCAGAAACTGAAAGACCCCACAACTCTGCGGGAACTAAGGAGCCTCCTTGGACTGACTAATTACAGTAGAAAGTTCATTGAGGGCTACGCAGAGATCACCAGACCCATGATTCATCTCCTGAAGGGGGTGGTCAAGTGGGAATGGGGTCCAGAACAAGCCGAGGCAGTAAGACAACTCAAAATAAGCCTCTCACAAGCGCCTTGCCTAGCTTACCCTGTCAGAAACAAGGAGTTCTTCCTGGAGATGGGGTTCTCTAATACGTGCTTGACGGCAGTATTATACCAAAAGCATGACAAGGTCAATAAAGTAATCTCCTATGCGAGCAAAACTTTATCCTCTGTGGAGGAAAAATTCAACGATTGTGAGAAGGCACTCCTGGCGACGGTGTGGGCATTGAAGAATTACCGCCCGTTTATCCAGGGGGAACACATCATAGTGGAGACTCCACACCAGCCTCTGCAATATCTCCAAAGTGATAGAATCCGGACCGGAAATGTGAGTAATTCCCGAATTACTTCCTGGATTCTATCAATGCAAGGCTTTCCTGTGGAGGTCAGATATGGCCAAAACAAGAAGAGTCCCCTCGCGCAAGGTCTGGCTGACTTGCATGATTGTGCCAGAGAAAACTGTCTCGAGGACGAAAGTCTAAAAATAAAGGACAACACGGAGGCATACCTTAATTCCCCACACAAAGTCTTTGAAGAGGACAAGTGTGAGGGAATGCCCACTGTCTATGTGGATGGATGCTCTTACCATGTTGACAACGACGGGGAGAAAGAACTGGTGGGTGGCGTAGGGAATGCATGGGTGAATGAGTCCCCAGAACCCTCCGCTGGATACAAAATTGGTCCCCGAAGTAGTCAGGTGGCAGAATTGATGGCTGTGCATCAGGCCATCCTCACTGCTGTCCAGCATCAACTCCACGAACTGGTCATAATCACAGATTCGGATTATGTACGGAACGGGTTCGTGGAGCACCTGGTTAATTGGAAAACCAGAGGCATGTTATGTGCTAACAACAAACCCTTGAAACATGGGAAGTTGATCCAAAACATTGATGATCTGGTCACATCGAATGGGATGACCATCTACTGGAAAAATATCAAGGGTCATTCCAAAGTAGAGGGACCAGACAAAACTGGAAATGACTTAGCTGATCAGCTGGCCAAAACCGGGGCCATCCAAGGGGATCTAATTGAGATTGAGTCCCTGTTGGGGGAAATCCAGGTCACTGCTATCACTAGGTCCCAGACAAATGCTCACAACGATCTTTAAATTGCACAATGGAGTAAGGAGACCCCTGATGCTGATTTGATTACAGCTCAGAAGGGGGATCCAGTTATTGGTAAGTTTTACCAACACCTTGAGGACCGTGAGAACTTTCCCCTGACGGATACCGATTACATTGGGAAAGAGGACCTAAGAGTGTTGATGAAATGTCCAAAAATGTTCCGGATCCAAGACGGTTTGCTGGTAAGGAAATCCAAAGCTGGCCACGATCAGTGGGTGGTTCCTACCTCATTCCGAAGCCTGATGTTAAGTCACGCCCATGATGCGGCCACCGCCGGTCATAGGGGGTTTCACACAACATTGGAAATCTTAAGAGAGGTTGCATACTGGCCACACATGGGGCAGGACCTCGACCAATACTTGAAGGGGTGTCTTGTGTGTGCACAATTTCAGCCATCATCCCTCACGCACCGTGCGCCTCTCCAAAAGAGGGGGATGACACTGCCATGGTCAGATTTACAAATCGACTTTGTAGGCCCCGTGATTCGCTCTGCTAGGGGGAATAAGTACATGTTGACTGTGACATGCTTGTTTACCAAGTGGGTGGAATGTCTCCCAGCCCCAAACTGCAAGGCAGAAACGGCAGCTGCCCTGATGATTAACCACATCTTTTCCCGTTTCGGTCTACCTCAAAGGATTGAGTCAGACAGGGGTAGCCACTTCACCAGTGAAGTAATGACAAAGATGTGGGAGATACTGGGGGTCAAAAGGAAGTTGCATATTGCTTACCGGCCAGCTTCTTCTGGAGCAGTGGAACGCTACAACCGAACCATTGTGAGCATCTTAAAAAAGTTTGTGGCAGATTCTGGGCCAAGTTGGGATATCCGATTACCTCTGGTCCTAATGGCCATCAGATCTACCCCTTCATCTGCAACCAAAATGTCACCATTTGAGTTGATGACTGGACGCAAGATGGTGCTTCCGCAGCATTTGCTCTATAGGACCCAAGAGCAGACACTAATAAATGCCTCCACAACTCATGAGTATGTGGAGAATTTAAGGAAACACCTTCAACATGCTTTTGCTTATGCTCAGCGGAATCTAGAAAGATCAGCTGATAGCATGAAGACCCACTATGACCTGAAGACTTCCAGGAAGGAATATCAGGTGGGAGACCGGGTCTATCTATACAACTTCCAAAGGAACCAGGCCACGCAGCGCAAATTTTTGCCTACGTGGAAGGGACCCTTTGAGATCATCGACAAAATCTCCCCTGTGGCCTACAAAATCCACATCCCCAAAGGTCCTTTGGCAGCGGGGGAAGACAAGTGGGTCCACATAAACCAGTTGAAATGTTGCCATCCCAGGCACACTCTGCAACAACTGGAGGAATCCTCTGGAATCCTAGCGTGTACTGTCTCAGACTAATTCAGTTCCAACCATAAAACATGCCACATCTAGTCTCTAAAATATTGTGATTTGCATGAAACTGTCTCTTAGTTATACTGTTTTTTTTCAAAATAAGAATGTAATGTTTCGTTATGATGAAATTCATATGCTGCCCCACTATCTCAACAGTGGTGGAAATGTCCATGAATAGGTATTGCCGCTCTTCCTTTGTCGTCCTAGGAGAAAGAAAACCTGGAGACGGGCCAAGGAGGATGATCCGGAGACAAGGAGGATGACCCAGGGACCGGGAACGAAGATCCAATGGGCCCGGGGTACCGCCCAATATTCCCATCAGGACCGGCGAGGATGACCGATCGATCCACCGGATGGAGGAAAAGATGCTGAACTGTGCCCTCTATTGGAAGAAGATGAGGAAACATCCCAGGTCTTGCGAGTCCCATCAGTGAAACCGAATGGCCATCGCAAGAGGGGGGCTTGTGGGATGTATTTACCCATGCATCCGAGCCCTACCTCAAAACTGTGCAGTACTGACATGGAAAACATCATGATGGCCAGAGCTTCCCAGAAAATGCACAGGAAAATGCATGAAGAATAGGCTGCCACTCATTTTTGCCGATGTTGTGGGCACAGAAGGACACTGCCTAAAACCACCATTGGACTACCCACACAGTAGTCTGAAACCATTGGGAATGGCAATGCTGATTGCCAAAAGCAAACCCATAACTGTGGAGAATTCATTTTCTTAAATCCCAAAAAGGGGTGCAGTACCAGTACTCACCACTATCCAAAAGCCGGCGTTTTAAAACCACCAGATTTTACTTTTTTGTAGAAAACTGAATAAATGAACCCAAAACATGCCAAAGAAAGACTTACTGAGAGGTGGATCCAATGTAAAGTTATATTCTGAAGTGACTTGAAGGTTTATAACAAGACTGGCTGAGCTGTGGATTTCAGCAGTTTAAGTAAATTTGGACTGAAAGACATTAAAAATCTCAATGTTTAAGAGAAATGAGTGACCTACTTTTGAGTGTCACATAGGTTGCAATTGTTTAAATGTCATAGTTTTAAACTTAGAATCAGCATTCTAGCTGCATATGTGAAATTGTTAGTTTATTTGAATGCAGAAACTGGGGAACAGAAATGACATGTAGCTAAAAACTGGCTTAAAGAGATTCCAATTTGCCTGGCAACTACCCCCATCAGGAGTGAAACTTGAGTCACAGCTGTGTTCCCAGGCCTAGCTGCCCTTTTGCTGCTCACAACAAAAGGGATATGACACTTCCCTGATTGAATTACCTGGGCTCTGCAGCAAATTGAACAAAGCCCTGTCTTGACTCAGGCAAATGTTTTATGGCGGGAGTCGTACATGGAGATTTCTCCTGGAAGCACAGGGGAGGGGCACTGCCTGTGAGAGCAAGCTGGCTTGGCAGAACTGGAAAAACCAGAAATTCAACCTTGTGCTGAGAGGAAAACCAAACCCCTTTGGGGCCAGAACATAACTCTAAAAAGATGAATAACTCATAGTACGGACTTGTGAAAATTATTTAAATGATACCATAATTCTTGTGATTTTTCTGCCCACATTTTAAGAGGTTTTTAGAACCAGTGGTATGTTAAGGGGGGTTTTAGCGGAAAAGAGGATATTACTCAAAGTGTGTGCATGTGAAAAATCTGACACTTCATCAACTAATGTCCATACTCCTTGCGCACATGTGTGTAAATTTGGGGTAATGTCCGAAATTGCAAACCAGTTAAAAAGTGCAAAATATTGCCATTTCTGAATGCAAGCTCCCAGGAAGAGCAGAGTTTGAACAGGAGATACCTCCTGTGATATGTGAGGGGTGCAGATGATTTTAAAACAATATGTACCTCTGCAAATATGTATTTGGTTCAAATCTAGATTTGTGTGTAAGTTGACAGGAGGAGTGGACTTTCTGCAGGCTGTAAAATGACATCACTCTGACACAACTTAGCTCCCCCAATCAGGGGAGAAATGAAAGCTTGGCCAATGATAGGTGGAGAGGGGCTGGCTAGTGATGCTGCTCACACACACCCATTTTAAAAACACATAAAAGCAGAGAGACGGGACAGATAGGGACCTTCAAATCCATTTGCAGCTGGAAGCTCTGCCGGGAAAATCCATACTTTGCCTCCATCAAACCTCCAGAGAGCCAAACTAGAGACTTCAATCTATCTAGAACTAGAGACCCAGACCAGACCAGCAGAGAGAGCTGACCCAGATCACTGTTAGCAGAACCAGAGACCCAGACCAGACCAGCAGAGTAGAGCTGACCTGTTAGCAGAACCAGAGAGAGCTGACCCAGATCACTGTGAAGTGCAGAGACCAGAGGCGAGTCTAAAACCTGACCAGATCCGTGGCGTGGCCCATTTCATTCAAGAATATAGTGTGAGTACCTAGAAAACTGTGCAGAACCAATCTCTTAGTTAAAATAATATAATTCAATCCTATTTTAATCTAAGTAGAACTGTCTCTTAACTGTCACCTGTCATTTGTAAAGCTGTCACTTGTCATTTTCTAGTTGCAAGCTGCACTTGTCTTTTTGAACTTTAAAATTTCAAACCTGAAAAACAACCTTTATTTAATCGCACATATCTCCGTGACCGTTTGTGCTAGAGACTTTCATCTGGAAGCTGAGATCCTAGGCTTTCCTAGGACCCCAAAACGATAGTGATAGTCCTTGTAGTTCCTCTGTAATCGCGCTCGGCGCATTTGCAAATTTAGCCGCGATTTGACATTTTACCGCGATTTGCAAATTTCTTCACGTGTAAAAATCTGCTGCTGCTTGCCTTCCATTTGCCAGAAATTCGTTTAACCTGCTAATTTTCCCTGAATCATTGCTAGAGTGAGCCGGACTAATATTAACTAGATACCACTCACCCTGAACCTCTAGAGGGAATTAAAAGCAATTTAGCATATTTTTCACTTAATTGCCAGCACATATAAAAGCATTTGCCTGTGTTTTCAACTTCTGTAGTCTAAGTTGCTGGGGTGAACTGAATTACATTTGAATTGCATTTCTGAGAACTGTGTGCCTCCCTTCCATTTCCTTGCATTGCATAAAAGGGGGGGGTGAATTGTCCAAGAAAGTGATTACATTGTCTTTTGCTGAAATCCTATCAAGTTATTTTCTTTACTGCATTTCATTCCACATTGCATCCATTTGAAACCATAAAAGTATTGTTGCTACCTTATCCATTTCATGTCAACTCCTTAGTGATTATCAAGAAGTGTGCTAGTGCCAGATTCTCTGTTGTTAATCTTTATCATACCAGATTAAGTGTGATATCCAATTATTAATTTATTATAAAGCGTGATATAATATATATTGTTTAAGTTATCAAATAAACCTTTAAACTTGCAAAACAGAACTACTTCTTGGCTCAGTGGGGTCAGGGGGATTCCAAGGGAGGGGTGTTATATAGGGGTAGTCATCCAGAACGCATGAACTGGACATAAAGATTTATCAATAAGGGTTTTCATTCAGTATTCCAGACTAGGCGTTGACTTGGCTGTAGTGCTGAATTGAATCCTCTTACAGGTGGGCTTCATCTGAGTCCCCGCTGCCAGGCAAATAGCCTTACTGGCAAAGTGGCCTCCGGGGGCGACCGTCCCTATCTCTTCAAGCAGAAGGGTAAGACAGTCAAGAAGAAGACAACCAGTGCCTGCAGAGAAAAGAAGGTGGAGACTTGTTCAGTCAAGCCCTCGGATTTCAACACAGAATCATCAGGCGAGGAGTGGGCTAGTGATCCGGGTACTGTTGTTCATACCAAACCGTCAGATTCTGAGAGATTGCAATGCCAAGAAAACATGGCCAGCCTCAAGCAATGGTTAACACATCATGAGCAGAATCAATTTTATTTAAACATATTATACCTTCCGCTTCCGTCCCTAACACTACTTACATGTCCCTATAAAGAGAATCTCTCTGTCCCTTGAATTGGCTATCCCTAGTTGGGCACTGGTGCGTCACCTATCTAAGTGATCAGACAGCAGGGAGCTTGCCCTATCCTAACTCACTACTTTCCTAGTGTTCTAAAATGGTGCACACTGTGTGGGAGTCAATAATCCTCTTTAATTGTGTTGCTGCCACTTAATGTGACTTATCATAAAATCACATATGCGGTCCAGTACCCAAAAATGCCAGTGGTCTTGTTTCCGCTATGTTTCTAAAAGAAAAGATGTCCTATAACCAAGCTCATTTGACTATTTATATGAGACAGGTGGATTAGGTCATCACCCTGAGCCAATCTATGTCAACCGGTTCCAGTGGGGAAAAACAATTTGCCGCTTTCTTCAGGACTATCTACATGAACATAAAAAAGACAGTCAAATCGTTCAACTGTCTTCCAATTTCTTTGTCTGGAGAGGGCATCTTCCACATTGTTGGGACGTCTCATCAGTACATCCACTCACTACAAGGGAAACATACATATATCAGGAACCTCAAAAGTATATGACTACTATCTAACTACTAACTACTATCATCTATCATCTGTATGATCTTATGTATGATCAGTCTTACAGAATTCCGTTGCGTATTACTGTGGGCATGTGGTCTAGGGTCAGGTTTTTTGCCTACATCATATATTCTTATATCACTATGTATAGGGTACCTAGATTGTAAGTTATACAGCACTTACCCTCTTTCTCTGATTTGGTTGTCTCAATGCTGGATGTTCATTCACATATTCTGTTTTCTCATCATGCTCCCCAATTTCTGAGTGTATTGCCCATAGTAAATCTGTGGAAAATGCAGTGCCTAGAGAACGGAGAAATCGAGTGTGTCAATATTGGCTTCAAATATCTATGGCACACACCATTCTCCCGAGTATTTGGGCGGCTGGCATTTTTTCACTGGTGCCAGGGGCCGCTACTGCTATTTCTTGATCTAGATAACTTTCGCTGTCATGTATATTATTCTTATTAGCCCTTTTCGTTACTCTCTTAATCGGGCGTGTAACCAGACAGGGCTATGCCCTGCTTGGCTCTACATGGGGCATTTCACAACTTCAATGCTTCCACATTGTTGCTGTCTGTTCATTCATAATATTCAAGTTAATCGAACCCGAATCTGTAAGTACTCCCTGATCGCGTCTGAGCAATACATTTGCGCATCACAATTTCAATATTTCCACTTACCTGCACTGCTACTGGCCTGCAACGAGGGTCCGTCTCCTGACTTCTGTGTATTCAATAGCGTCCGCCATCTGGAGAAGGCATCCCTTTTACATCTGCCTGATTGTCACAGTGCGTACTTAGTCCCTTTTTAGTGTTGGTGATGTCTATTGCTCATGTTTATACGGGTGCTTATTATGTGCCTAACGCACCTTTTGCTGACAAACTGTGTTTATCGTCTGCCTCAAAGTGGGGTATATGGTCGCTGCGACTAGTTTTTAATCAGTTTTTATGTATTTAATTATACTCCTACATAACTCTATTATCCCGCGGGGCTTCGCTTCCTGACAAGTTTCTTTCTGTGTTTTTGCTGTAAGTAATGTTCCACTAGTGGGGCAGTGGTTCGCTTCATCCTGATATTGGATCTATGTTCCCCATCCTTGTTTTTAATGCTCTGGTTGTCATCCCGATATAGATCTTTTCACAGCGGCACTTTATCAGGTATACCACATTTGTGGTGTTGCAATTTGTCAACATCCTTTGTTCCCACGGTGTATTTCATCCAATTTCAATTGATGTTGACCGTTTAGTGAATGGGCAAGCTGCATAAGAGTCACAAGGTGTGTGCCCTTTGGCTTTTGCTATATTTCATACTGTTGGTTGGTTTTCATGTGTTTCTTTACCTTGTTTGTATGTTTGTACTAGAATATCCTTTATGTTCCGCCTTCTCTTGATTGCAAACATGGGGGTGTTCAAAGTCCCTTCACACATTAGCAGCATAAACTCCTGCCTCCCTGTAAGGTTTTGGTACCTGGTCCTAGTAAGAACCACAGGTTACCGTGATCCGCCGGGGAAAGAGGGTTAGGTTCCATAGAGTGGAAGGGTAGAGGGTAGTAGGGTCACCATTAAAAGGGGTAGGGAGAGGGTGTGGATTGGGAAGGGTAAGTAGGGTAAAGTAGGGTAGTGTAAAGATGCTCCTCAGCTCCTCCCGCCTCATCCAATGGTTGACCTTGTGGTGTGTTCTCCGCCCTTTCAACCGCTTTCAACCGCTTTTTCACCACACACACTCGTACCTTTTCCCAGCATGAATGAAGCTCTAACCACTGCTTACTATCACCAGGGTAGACTTAGCATGTGCCTCTATATTCCACACTGCATTACCTTCATGCAGTCTTACAAGGCATGTGCTAACACATACACTTATATTGCATCATGTGACATTACAGTTTACAGATTGCAATAAAACTAGAAATGCACTTAGCTGCGGCTCGTAGTCTTAGGTCCTTAGGTACTGCACGGGAAGTCCCGAATGTTCTGTGATGAAGCTCCGCTGGAAAATACCAAAACAACAATGAGCATGAGCTGGGCTAAACTTAACGTTTTTTAGCACTGTGCTTGTACCCCCCAAACAACGGGCAATCATGAACCAACGGTGCACGCTGGTCGGGTTACTTTCACCCGTGGTTCCGCACATGTGTTTTCTGCCATTCTCCATTAGGGAATCGGAGACTGGACATTTCGGGTTGCTTTCACCCAGAACGTTGCTGAGCATACTATTCTCTCAGTCACTCCCAAGAATGCACTCAGCATGCGGATTAGTTTCAGCGATGTGTTTCAGTCTCTACCGCCAAGTAACAATGTCTGCCATGCACTGCGGCTTCAGCCGCCAAGCAAACCAAGCAAACATGCCCCCAAAACTTGGTTAGTCTTTCTCTTCTATCGTGGATTCAAACCAAGTGGCACTTATCTGTGAGCTGGCGCGGGGCCTGTGGTGAGTTTAGGTGGGTCAAATACCCCGCGTAGGCTTGCCCTGGGCGGAGCACTGGAAATCATGTCCGTTCCTCTCTGAAGCTGGAATAGCAAGCGGGAGCGCATGAGCACGGCTCACGCATGCGCAGTTCGTCGGATGTGGCTCTCGCGTGGGTCTATTCCTCCCGGCCGGCTTGTGAAGCACACGGCCTGCTGGGTAATGTAGTCTCTTGATGGTTCTTTGTCCCTGCATGCTCTGCCTGCAATAAGGATGGAATAGCCTCCTTATGTACCGCATATAGGGTTTATGCAAGGGTTTGATGGGACCAGGGTGACCGTGGGGTGTGCTTGCCACACACAATGCTGCTTACCAGCCCAGCTCTGACAGATGGGCCATAGTTTTCTGACCTCCGTTTTGATGTGGTTTACTATAGGTGAATGGCTAAAGACCGCTGTGATGTGGTTGTCATCTCTTTTTTTCTTTGGATGTTGTTCCAGTGTTACCTCTCTTGCGATGTTACGTGCCCTTTTCTTGGCGTGCCTTATAATTCTTGCGGGGTAGTTTCTTTTCTGTAGCTTCCTCGCCAGGTTGTCCGCTTGAGTATTGTATTAATTTCTCGTAGAACAGTTTCGCCTAAATCGGAGGAACTGTCCGAAAGGTAAATTTTCTTTGAGGGATCTCCAGTGGAAAATTTTAAACTCTAGTAATGAGTTGCTATCTGTTGTTTTCTGGTAGACTGTTGTTTCAATTTTAGCTCCCTTTCTCAGGAGTTTTAAGTCTAGAAAGGTTGCTGTTTCTTTACTGAATTCAAATGAAAATTTCAGAAAAGGATTCTGTATGTTCAACCATTCTCTGAATTCCTGTAGTGTGTTCTCGTTCCCCTCAAATAGCATCAAAACACCATCCATGTAACGTTGCCAACTCAAGATATTGCTTGTGAATGGATTGGATTGGTGGTAAATAATACACTCCTCAAAATCTGTTACGTATATGTTCGCTATAGAGCTGGTTCAATACTCTAATTGTATTGAATCAGCCTCAAGCAATACCAGAAAATGGTTAATACTATTCAGGCCCTGACAGCTGAAGTACAGTCCCTAAGAGCAAATAATACTGCCCTGCGACAACAAGTCTAACAGAGAGAAGACTCCAGAGGGGATTTACCCCCTACTGCACTACCTTGCTGCAAATGTGACAGCAATCCGTGGAAAATGAAGGAATTCCTAGATGCTTGCACAGTACACTATACCTTTCGCCCAAAGACTTATCAATTGGACCGAGAGAAGGTGGGATTTCTAATCTCCAATCTGATAGGAAATGCCCTTGCATGGAGCAACCCACTAATGACCAGTACAGACCCAGCCATCAATGATTATGATACATTTGTTCAACACTTTAGGGACAGGCTTGAGAGACCTGAGGTCTTGTACTCCACGTTTGAGAACCTGCTGGACATTCGCCAGGGATCATCTGATGTACAAACCTATGTGACATGCTTTCAGAAGGTTTCCACAGAAGCAGGTTGGCCTGAGACAGCCCAGCAAGCCATTTCTTGATGTGGTCTTCATGAAGACATCAACGATGAATTGGGCAGAGTGGCCAGACCTGCTTCCTTCCAGGAACTTGTTTCTTTGGTTTTCCAGATAGAGTTCTGTATGTCTGAGAGAAAGGTGGAAAAGAAGACACCTCAATCTTTTGTACCCCTTCCTAGCCTACCCTCATTACCTGAGAAAGGTCCGGCAGAAGAACCTATGCAGATCAGAACGGCTACAGGACCGTTCAGAGAAAGCGAACGCAAGAGGCACAAGGACCTTGGTATATGCATGGACTGCAGGTCCAATGCGCATTTGTTACGTGATTGCCCCGAGGTTCCTCCCAGGAGACAGGGAAACAAAAGACCCCGACATTAAACAGGGATAAAGAAGGGGTGTCTACAGTTAATCCCTGTGATGCTACACAGCCAGCAGTAATCAACATTTGTAGTCTTATGGTCATCATGGTTTTCCAAGAGTGGAACCAAGAGGGTCCAGTAGAATGTCGAGCCTTGCTGGATTGTGGTGCAGCCGGCAACTTTGTAGATGATAAATGGGCCGTGGATCATCACGTTCCCAGACGTCCAAAGATACAACCTATTCCCGTGGAAGCGGTTGATGGCACACCATTAACTTCAGGACCCATTAGTTATGAAACCCAGGAAGTAAGAGTCAGGATGGCTAATCATCAGTAGTACTTATCTTTTGACTTCATCCAGGCTGCTAATTTTCCAGTCATACTGCATATACTGTGGCTTAGGGAACATAGCCCAAGCATTTACTGGAGACTTAACATGGTGGAATTCCAGTCCCAGTTTTGTAGTCAGCATTGCCTGGTACCAGAAACGGCTCCTCCTAGTGTACATATGACTTTTCAGAACACCTCCCTCAGTGTCAACACAATTCCAGTTCAGTACCAAGAATACTCTGACATATTTGTTGACACCCAACCTCAAAACCTTCCGCCTCATCAGAAGCAGGACTGCAAGATCGAACTGATAGCTGATGCAGTCGGTCATTTGGAAGGATGTTCCAACTTTCTCTACCGGAAAAAGAGGCACTTAGAAAATATCTGGCTATCAACTCTCCTGCACAGTTTCAACATTTTGTGGATAAAACCTTTGCTGACCTCCTCTTTTCATCAGTAGTCGTTTATTTAGATGACATACTCATATTCCCTGCCACCCTGGCAGAGGACCGTCTACATGTCAAGGAAGTCTTACACCGGCTACGAAAAAACAGTCTATTAGCCAAACCTGAAAAATGTGTTTTTGAAGCTTCCACAGTGCCTCACCTGTGATTTATCGTCTTGGCGGATAGAGTACAGATGGATCCAGCCAAGACCATAGTTATTACCCAATGGTCAGTGCCACTTCAATGAAGGACAGACAAAGGTTTTTGGGGCTTTCAAATTTCTACCGAAAGTTTATCCCCAATTTTTCCAACATAATTCTTCCAATCACAAATCTTCTCAAAAAAGGGGTTATGTTTGTTTGGGATCAGAAAGCAGAGTAAGCATTCTAACAATTGAAAGAGGCATTCGTAACAGCCCCCATTCTCAAACAGCCAGAACAATCCCTACCTTTTTATTGTGGAGACAGACACCTCAAGTGATGCTATTGGGGCTACCTTGCCTCAAAAGAAGGAGGATGGATTGGAACACCCCATCGCCTATTTTTCCAGAACTCTGAGCCCAAGTGAACGTAATTACTCTGTACTGGAAAAATAACTTTTGGCCATGAGACAGACATGTGAGGAGTGGAGACACCTTTCCAAAGGGGCTGTTTATCCATTCCAAGTCCGCAGAGACCATCAGAACCTCAAGGTGCTTCAGAAGATGGAATGTCAAAACTTGAGACATGCCAGATGGACATATTTCTTTTCACAATTTGATTTCGAAATCACATACTTACCAGGAAAAGACAATCCGCTGGCAGATGCTCTATCATGCAGTCAAGGGGATGACTGAGGACAGAGGACGCTAGAGGGCTAACCAAGATGGCCGCATTTTAGCGTGCTCCCGCATGGCCCAAAATCAATCCCGATAAATCCAAACTAAATCGGTAGCCTTTCGCCTTGACCGTCTACCAGCCCAGCAGGCGAGACGTTGCCCTGTATACTCGCAAAGTTTTGTAAAAAAAACGGAGAAGTGGTGACCCCAAACGTAGCTGCTTGACTCTGATGCCTGAGGCAAGTGAGTGGGCCCAGGGGGGCGAGAAGCAACGAGGGGCATCCCGGGGCTGTGCGGCGACCTGGCAGGAGAATACGGCCGGCCCCAAACACACTCCTGTGAGGCGCGATCCAGCAGATCCTCATCGATCTGCGGCCAGGGCCGGTGTGAGGACCCCCCTTCCTTCCCCTGCGGAGACTCCATCTCAGCTCAGCGCCAACACCCATGACAACCGCGGTCGCATTCAGGCCGCGGCTCACGCCAGGGAGCAGCGGGAGGAGTGAGTCTGCTCCTGCAGCAGCGGCGGAGGAGAGCAGAAGGCGCTCTCTCCCAGAGTTCCCCCTTCCTTCTCGCACTGCCAGGTCCAGGAGTGGCGCACAGGACCCTCCTCACTCGGCGCCCAGAAGTGGGGAAAAAGAAAAAGAATCTGGAGTGCCTCAGGCACTACCCCCCCATGGGGGCAACCACCCAGCAACGGATCCTGAACAACCAGAGTAGGCCGGCAACAGACGCTCCACTACCCATCCATCACAAGCAGGTACAGCGCATGCTTACAACCTAAGGGCCTGGCCCCTGCACCACTGCTGGGTTCGCCCTGCGCCCGAGCAGAGTACCTTCCGGGGGAAAGGTCCTACAGACCGCCTCTCCTCCAGCAGTACTCATCAGCCTAACGAGTACACCGCGCCTCGGATCGCCCTCCCCAACAGATGTCCACAGACATTGGCTCACATCCTCAACGACCGGGGGGAGCGACCTCAGCACCTTGCCACCAGGAAGACGGCATACTTTCCCCCCAGACCCTAATACTAAACCCATAAGCCCTCCCAGGCACCTTAATCCCGCAGAGCGTACCAGAACCAGGTGCCACAACCATCTGATGAGCCCCAGAGGTTCACACCTCCACCACCAGCTGGCTGTTACACTTCAGCGCTGTACATCCCATTCACAGGCTCCTTTGTGGAGCAGATACAGGTTGCCATGGCGTCTGTACAAGCTACGGCGGAACCCGTGTCAGCTTAAACGGCTCGTACGTGAAGGACGTACAACAAGACATGCCCCTCTTATGGGTTTAAAACCAAAGTCTTCCATCGGGCATGTTGCTGCTAATTGGTGTTTCTTACTATTTGCGGTTAGGTCTGTTTTCCTTTGTGAAATCTTTTCACGAATCCCAACTTGATCTCCTGGTTCCGACCCACGCCCGAACTTTTGGATTGTTACGTCTCCTATTCCATTGACACTTCATAGACCAATACGGTATCGACCCGGACTGCCCCTGGAGTGCCTCCTCTACGCCCTTATCATTGTTGTGATCTTCTGGTATTTGACACAGAACGTTACTTGGATTATTCTTTCCTGCTCCTGCTCCTGCTGTCTTCGCAACACCTTCGTCAGCAGTTATTCGGAACACTTCAGTTGCTCCAACTCTCATTTGGGAAGTCTGTGTTTCAGGTAATCAACTATGTTTATGTTCTTCTATTTCTGCCAGTGCCATCTTTGACTACTACTGCTCTGTTGGTATCCTCTCTACTGGATTTGGGACATTCATTGAACTCCAATTCTCAACGAACTTATTTTCAAAGTGCATATTGACGCTCTCCTGATCCTGCACCAACCCGGCTCTAGTGCGACCCTTGTGCCGGCCGGGTTTACTTCCCTGTACTAACTTCCCTGTTTATTATTTTTTTCTGTCGTTTTCTCCAATCCTGGATATCATTAACCCTTGAGAGTCCCACAATTCAGGTCTGTAGTTTGGACTAAAACACTCTACAGGAAGAATCCATTAGATTAATTCACTCATTTGGGTTTACTTCTTTACTTGTAGGTCCATTCCGGGGAAAGTTCCACTCCAATTACTGCCTAGGTATTTCCTGTCCCATACTGTGCTTAATTGCTTCCTTGGTTTCTCAGCACTGTCTAATCTCTTTGTATTCCTTTGCAGCTTCGGTATTGGCGTTGTGTGTTCTCCCCGCTCTTTTATTCAACTGACACCTCTGCCTGTTGCAATTGAAACAGCAGAGAGGTACGTTGTAAATAAAAGCCCCTCTCTTGAGGAAGCCTGAGTCTTGAACTCGGGGGAGCTGGAGTTGGAGGCTGAAAATCGATTCCTGTGTACATATCGTCTCTAAGGTCATCTATCTATCTTCCTGACCTATTTACGGAGCGGTCAGTGACACTGTCCCCGAGCAGTTCACATTTCGCTCCGGTGCCAGAACACTGCAGGCGCACTCCGATTCATCCACGAGCACCACTTTCCACGCGGGGCCACCTCCAGCCACGTAAAGCCAATGGGGAAAATGGACAGATCTCAGAGGAAACTAACCTTTGAGACTGGAACAGCCCCCAAGGCCCCCAGGCTTCAGGAAGATCCGGAACCCCCACTATCCGACTCACACCAAATGGATGATGGATCCTCTGCCATCGATATCAAAGGACCTGAAAGCAGGCATAGGAAGCTTAAAGAACAAAATGGATGGACTCTCCTCTAAAGTTGATCTCCTACAGCACCGAATGGACACCCACACTGAGCGCCTGAAGGAGGTTGAACAACGTGTCTCCAATCTAGACAACGGTGCAGTGACCCTTGTGGCAAAAGTCACCCAACTTGAAACCCAAATGAAAGCAACTAACGCCAGATGTAAGGATTTGGAGGGACGCTCCAGAAGAAATAACATTAGGATTGTCAGGGTGAGAGAACACCAACCGCAATCCAAAATGGAGAACTTCATTGAATCGCTTTGCACCACCCTGTTCAGCGCGGAAGCCCTCTCTCACATGTTCGTAGTAGAGAGAGCACATAGAATCCCATCTGCCAAACCTGCCCCAGGTGCTCGCTCCAGGCCGATAATTGCGAAGCTACTCAATTATAAAGACTGTTACACCATTCTCCGGCAGGCCAGAGAGAAGGGTGAATTACACCACGACGGAGACAGCATACACTTTTATCCCGAATAGTTTTCCAAAAGGAAAGGGCTAACATCTGGGTTTGGGCAATGAGTAGGTATGCTCAAGTTTGAACGCAAAGGCCTCAGGCTTGGTCCCCTGGCAAATATCATTGGGTGGGAACAGTGCGTACCCCTCCAGCAAACGCTAGCAGCCTTACATGTCAAAACTGCATCCTCCAAAGCTAGATTGAAAGGTCCATGAACACTGTGGATCATTTCCAGTCACACTTATGGACTATGAACAACAGATCAGAGCCCCTGGAAGGAAAAGTTCAACCTTCACCCAAGAACCACAGATTAGAAGAAAAAAATAAAACACTTGCAGCTTTCGCCCTAGCCTTTACTGCACGAAAGTCAAAGCATAATCACAAGTGCACCACCAAAGGAAAAATCACATGCTATCCATGGGGAACAAGCCAAGCAGGCACTAGCTCTCTAGCAGCCGCATATCCACTACTAAAGCACAGCCTCTGCACGTCACAGATAATGCGCCATCAGAAGAATTATCAAGCGCTTTACCAGCAAAGACAATACAGTGCTGCACAAAATACATTTCTACAATCGCAAACAAGAAGCGCCAGAACCCGTAGATGACTACATTACCAAGCTGCGTGTACCCGCCGCACGTGCAACTTTCTCAATAATGCAGAAGGATTGATTTGCGACATGTTGACAGTCCACAACAACAGCAGAAAAGTGCACGACAAATTTCTTTTGGAGAAGGAACTCCAACTGGAAAGGGCCATAGAGATTACAAGGGCAGTGGAAGAAACCGCAAGGTGACAGAAAGAGTATGCAGGAAACTCCGGGCCAACAGATGTCCAAGTGATCACCTTTAGGAATAAGAAGGAGAAACAAGTGACTGATGCAAGAGAAGGGAAGTGGGGAAGAAGGAACCACTGAAGTGTCACGGATGCACTAGCACCAGACAATTGGCCAATGACAGAGAATGTCCAGCAACAGACAAGGAATTCTCTGTAAGCAAAAAAATTGGACACTTTTCACTTGTATGAAGGTGGCAAAATAGAAAAGTTATGAACATTAATGCAGAACACAACGTGGAAGGAGAATCCTCATCTGAAGAACAGATACCCACAGTGTTAAAGGTAAACAGTTCACGAGCCAGGAGGGAAAAGCCCTACTGTGCTATTAGAGTGAATGGCATGGAGACGAGAGTTATGCCTGATTCAGGCTCCGATCTGACAATACTGCCTCTATGTACCTACTAAGAAATGATGGGCACCAAAATGGTTGAAGTTCTCAGCACACCCACAGTATTTGGAGGTATGCGTCAGTAGACCTACTAGGGTATATCAAAGGAACAGTGGAGTTCAAGGGAAGAGAGACCACCATAAGAGTATACTTCACACAAGAAGGACCAGCAGTCCTGAGATGGGATGATCAGGCCAAGCTCAAGATCAAATTAGATCCCAGCACAGAAGATCAAGTATTAACAATCAATACAGAAGGAGTGCCCGTAGTTAAAGAAGACTTTCCCTAACTGTTTTCGGAAGGGCCACGGAAAATAAAGAACTTTGTACACAAGATAATGCTCAAGGCAAATGAAGTCCCTGTTAAACATAAAGTACGGCCGATGCCAGTGACAGCCAGGGACATACTCAGAACCAAGCTCAACAAAATGGTGAAGGAGGGCACCATTGAGGAGGTAGAAGCCTCAGAGTCGCTGAGCCCCATCATCCTTATCAAGATGCAAAACTCAAAAGACTTGAGGGTTTGCATAGACCTCCGCAGCCTCAACTTGGAGATAATCTCAGATAGCTACCCCATCCCCAGCATAAATTAACTCATCCTCATGATGAAGGAAGCCAGAGTGTTCTCCAAGCTGGATATGATGGATGCATACCATCAGATTCATCTTCACAAAGAATCTAAGCCACTCACAGCATTTATCACCCTGTTTGGCATGTCCCAGTTGACTAAGATGCCGTTCGGTTTGTCAACTGCAGCCTCAGAGTTCAGCGCATGATGGACTTTATACTGCGTGACAGAGGAAACATGTCCTACTTCCAGGACGATATACTGGTCTATGCCGCGGATGAACACACGCATGATGTCACTCTCAAAAGAGTCCTTACCAAATGACAGGATGCCAGAGTCAATTTGAGATGCAAAAAGTGTGTCCTAAGGGCACAAGAGATTGAATATTTGGGGTACAAGATTTCTTCCTGGGGTATAGGCCCCAAACAAAACCTGGTGCAAAACATTGTCAAGGCTCGGGAGCCAGCCGACAAGGAAGAAGTGAGGTTGTTTCTGGGACTTGCAGAATATTACGCCAAGTTCCTCCCCAATTCTTTAGAAATCATGGCGCGGCTGAGAACAAAAAAAAGCCACAAAGTTCACGTGGTTGGAGGCCCTGAAGGAGGCTGTAGCGAACATAAAGGGACGTACAGTGGAAGGAAGTACTGTGACGACAGCTGTTCAATCCAGCATGAGATACAGTCTTCACCATGGCTGCCAGTGCATGTGGGTTAGGTGCCGTACTCACACAGAAGAAGGGGATACGAAACACGTAGTGGCATTCGCCTCTAAAGCCCTGTCCGTCTGAGAAGAATTACTTCACAGTGGGGAAAGAGATGTTAGCCTGCCCATGGGCTGTTGAGCATTTCAGGACTTATGTATGGGCAACAAGTTCAAACTAGTAACCAGCCATAAGCCCCTCATTCATATGCTCAGTCTAGGGAGGACAAAGTCGTCAACACCCCAGTTGCCACGCATCAAAGCCAAACTTCAGGAATACACATTTCAAATAACCCACATAGCCAGGTGGAGAAATGCCCATGTGGACTGCATGCCGAGGTTACCTGGAAACAAAGACAAAGCCACCACGTTTCTGCAAGATGAATACAGTGTAGCGTCTATCCAAGACCTCCGGGGTCCAGAATTCCTAAAGTTGAGTGAAGGACACTGGAACGAGGAGGAGAGGAAAGACCCCACCCTGGTGAGACTCAGAGAGTGGGTTAGGAATGGATGGCCAGAAGAAATGGCCATACCAGAAGGCATGAGGCCATATTGTTTTTTTTTAAACTCTTTTTGTTAGTGGTCATAGAGATGTACAACACAATCACATTATTACCAAGGTACATAAGTATCACACATTATACTTATCCTCGAGGTATCAGAGTTATATAGTGTCAACAACATCTCAAATCATATCACACAAATACATTCGAAAGGGTTCCCATATATCTTTGGGTCTGCTTGTCGATGGGCAGGTTAGGACAAACTGCTCCTCAGCTTCATTGACATAAGTCAGTTCCTTAAGGAAATATTTCATTCTGGGTGGTCCAGCGCTCTTCCATTGTTGTAAAATACATTTTTTAGCTACTGCACATGAAACGTTGAACAGTCTCCTGACCTTTTCAGAGCACTTGCCTATATCTCCAAACAAATATTTCTGCGGTGTCAGTGTCGGGGGGATCTGTGTAATTTCTTCCAGCATCTCTGCCACCTCCCTCCAGAAACCAGCCACCATCGGACACCTCCAGTACATATGGAATGCCCCAGCCTCCCCTGTTTTGCATTTGGGACATTCCCCAGACCCACCCGGCGCAAACTTCGCTATTTTGGCTGGAGTATAGTGTAGTCTATTTATAATTTTAAACTGAATCAAGCGCAGGCCAGCATTTAGGGACACTCGCTTGGTGAGCGAACAGTATCTCTCCCAGGTTTGGTCATCTTAGGGGTTCTGCAGCTCCCTTTCCCACTTAACTTTAACCAGGTTGGGCGAAGGGGAGTGTGTTTGGACTGCAGGATATAATTTCGAGATCCCCGAGCCGCCCTCGAGCATCACTAGTCGTACACAAGGATGGGTAGGGGGCTCTTCAGGGATGGTGGGCCAGTGTTTCTGAAAGGCTGATCGTATACGCTAGTACTGCAGCATCCTAAGCGGACCTCTGCCGAACGCCCTCGTTATTTCATCCAGGGTCGCAAACCTCCCATCGATAAACAGGTCACCCAGTTTCATCTCCTCGTTGGGGTCCCATGCTTCGCGCAACCCATTGTCATGAGTTGGCAGTATACCAGGGTAGTTCCAAAGGGGAATCACGGGGTTATAGAGACACTCAACTCCCACTCTCTTAAATATCGCTTTCCATGCATCCACTGTGCAGCTCACCGGGTTGAATTCACATGTGTCTCTATACCGCGTATCAAATATCATGGATTGTATGTTTGTGGGATGTGTGGTGAGTTCTTCTATCTCCACGTTTGGGGGTCCACTGTAGTTATCATACCAATACCTCGAGAATTGGGCTTGGGCAGCGTAATAGTATAGATTGAAATCGGGTGCATTTATGCCTCCGGCAGAATACGGCTCAATCAGTTTGTCCCATCCTATCCTAGGGGTTTTACCATTCCACAGAAAAGTCGTGGCTATTGATCTAAGCCTATTGAAAAACGGCCGGCCTGGCCATATGGGGATGTTAACAAAAAAATACAGCAGTTTGGGCAGCACTATCATTTTGAGGACCGCAACTCTCCCATGTAGTGAGAGTGGGAGGCGGTCCCACATCAGTAATTTAGTGCTCAGGGCTTGTAGTGCACTGTCATGATTGTCCGAGTATAGAGTTTGTTTATCCTTGGAGACCACCATTCCCAAGTATCTAATGGATTGCGCAGCCCATTTGAGTCTGCACGTATAGCCGGGGCATGTGGTTGCCAGTGTGAGAGGGAATATCTCAGACTTTCCCTTATTTATGGAGTATCCTGAGTGCGCCGTGAATTCCTGAATCTCCGCCATAATAGGAACGATATTGTGTTCTGGCTCGCGAACATACAGAAGGGTATCGTCTGCGTATAGAGATATCAGCTGGGTGGCCCCTTTCAGGTTTATGCCCCTGTTTGAGTGTCTAAGTCTGTCTGTAATTGCCATTGGCTCTATTGTTAACGCAAAAAGTATGGGCGAGAACGGGCAGCCTTGTCTGGTGCCCCTTCCCAACAGAAATAGGTCATAGATGGTGTTTGGTCAGCACTCGGGCACCAGGGTTCGTGTATAGTAGATTCATGTATGCAATGAAATTAGGGCCGATACCAAATGCCTTCAGCACCGTCAGCAGATAGGCCCACGAGACGGAATCGAAGGCCTTTTCGGCATCTAAGGATATGGCCACAGCCTTCCTCTCCTGGTCAATCTGGGCCATGATACCAAAAAGTCTACGGAGATTGAGTGCCATGGATCTATTGGGGACGAAGCCGTTTTGGTCACGGTGTACCAGTCTTGGGACCTCTGGCAAAAGCCTATTGGCCAACACTTTTGTGAATATCTTGGCATTAGTGTTTATCAATGAGAGCGGCCTATAGGACGATATGTCCTGAGGAGGACGACAGGGTTTAGGGAGTACAGTTATAATGGCTTCCCTCATCGAGGGGGGCATTGTTTGGCTCTGAAGTGATTCTTCCCATACCTGTAACAGCACAGGGACCAGCTCTTCGTGGAATTCTTTATAAAATTCTGCCCCTATTCCATCGGACCCCGGAGCTTTGTTGGATGCCAGGTCTTTAATCGCCTCAGTGATCTCCTCCGCCATAATCGGCTGGTCCATGGCCAGTCGTGTCTCATCAGAGAGTATAGGCAATTACAGGGTGTCTAGGTATGTTTTAATTTCGGTAGCTGTTTTGGTATCTCTGTTACCGTATAATTGCTGATAAAATTCTTGTAAGAGTGTCTGTATGTCAGCTAGAGTCGCCTTGTCTTGAGTAGAAGTATATGCCTCCTCTAGTGTTCTCAGTGTAAGTTCAGTCTGGGTCAGCTCAGCGCGGACCCCTTTAAGGAGTCCCACAGATTTAAATAACAGGGTTCCCTTGATCCACACCTTAAAGGATTCCCATACCGTGGAGTATCTATCAACAGAGCCTATGTTCCTATCTAGGAAATACGCAATTTCAATGTGTAGTCCCTCCACCACCCCCGGATCACACAGCAGCCCCCCGGGCATTCTCCATTTTCTAACAGGTCTGGGGCAATCACGAAAATCAACCTCCATCGCAACTGGGGAGTGATCACACAGTGTGCGGGGCAGCATTTCACAAGTCTGCATTGCGGTGATGACCGCAGGGGAGACAAACCAATAGTCAATTCAGGACTGCGAATCATGCACCGATGAGTAGTATGTGTAACCCCTATCTTTTGGGTGAAGCAACCGCCAGGCGTCCTCCAGTGAGAGTTGAAATAAGATATGCTTCAGAGTAAGGGCAGATTTACTAGGCTGTCTCAAAACCGTACTGGACATGTCCAAATCAGGGTCAAGAGCAACATTGAAACCCCCCCATACCATGGTGGATACGTCAATGGAAGTAATCAACTGGTATATATCGGTATAAAAGGTTGGGTCATCGATATTAGGACCATACGTGTTGACCAGTAGGATCTGCTTGCCCGTGACCTTATCCCAAACAAGGACATACCTCCCAAGGGGGTCTATTTTCTGCCCTTCCAGCTTGAATCCCAGACCGGGGTGTATCAAGGTGATGACCCCTCTGGACTGAGATGAGTAATTCGTATAGAACCTCGATTTGCCCCAACCAGGGATTATGTATTCATTATTGACATCCATAGCATGTGTTTCTTGCAGCATGACAATTTGTGCACCATGCCTGGCAATGTAATTCCCCACCTTCCTAGTTTTAGTCCGATTATTTAGACCCCTAACATTCCAGGACAATAATGTCATTCTCAGACCGCACCCCAAGTCTACAAAGAATTGTACGGATAGTATCCCACATCCCATCTATGTACCTCTCATGGAACACGTGTCGTGTCATAACCTCAGAGACCACTTGTTTAACCATCAACCAACAACTTATCTCCCTCCTTCTCTTGCCAGGCCAGGGATCCACAACATCAGACCGACTGCTCGCTTCAGATTGCAAGGGTGTGCAACAACAACAACTTTCCCAACACTCTTCAACCCTTCACCCTCCCTCATCATCATCCCCAACTTGACGATGCCCCCCTCGTAATTTGTGGAGCATTCCAGGGGTGGACATGTTGCCTCACATGACCGACAATATCGGCTCCCCAGCACCCCACTTTTCCTTAAATTGGGAGGCCATCTGTAATACCACCAGGAGACAGGGTCTAAAACCAACCCTTACAATACTGTGTCATACAGTGCATATCTCAGTCAGTTGGACGGGGTCTGTTGTTCTGAGCAGGTCTGTCCCCTCTGGGAGGAAGGGGTATAGAGGATTCTATGTATGCCATGGCTTCAGCCGGGATTTCAAAAAAATGTGCTCTCCCAGCGTGCTGAATCCTCATTTTTGCCAGGAATATTAGGGCGTATGTGAGCTGGCATGCCTTCGAAAGTTTCTTCACCGGTTCGTAAGAGCGCCTGCTCGCCTGAACTGCCGAGGAGAAATCAGGGTAGATGTGTATCCAACTTTCCTCGAAGTGTAGTGTGCCAGCCTCCCTGGCCAGCCGAAGGATAGTGTCCCTATCCCTATAATTCAAGAGGCGAGCAATTATCGTACGTGGGGGTGCGCCTGGTTTAAGGACCGGTGCCAGTGCACGATGCGCCCTTTCAACTAGGAAATGTTCTGAAAAGGCAGTGGGGTCAAATAGGGATCTGAACAGTCCTTCCAGTTTCTTCTCCATCTGATTTTTCCCAAACGATTCCGGCACACCAACCACTCGCACATTGTTTCTTCTGGAGCGGGATTCGAGGTCTTCACATTTGTTCTGCAATTTACTGACCATTTCTTTGATCTGGGATATATCTTGGCTATGGAGAGCAATAGTGTCTTCATTGACGGATATCCTATTCTCGGTTTCTGTGATTCGAGCGCTCTCTTTATCAATTCTGGACCTCATGGAGCCTATGGTTGCCACTATTTCATCCAGTTTTACATTTACTGCCAAGAACCCATTCTGTACCAGCGTTGCCAACTTATCCTCGCGCTCACGCAGTCCCATTACCTCAGATACAGCGGGTGCCGGGTGCATGTCCATAGCTGCAGTTTGGCTTGGAGTGTTAGTGTAGGTGTCCATTGGGCCCTTATTCTTCCCACCGGGGGTCTTGGATGATTTGCTTGGCCTGCGCGGTTCTCCCATATCAGCAAGAAATATATACGACCGCCTCCGGCTAGGGTGTTAGCTGAGTTGGCACCACCACGTCCACCAGTGCCTGACCTATTCACGTGAAGATGAGACCCAGAAATGGCTGTGTCTCACTGTTCGTCGCGGTGCACTAGGGAGTGTTAATATGGATGGACTGTGCTTTATCACGTATTCAACCCTGCAGCGTGTTGTTTCCAGCTTCCACATAGCCCCATGCATGGAGCCCGTGCGGCGCTTAAGTGTGTACCCCGGGGGGAACTGGAGTGAGGGGGCCCAAGGAACTATCCCCAGCATTTGTCAAGTTGTGTCGCCGGGCAAGCCATGGCAAGGGTGAGGGTGAGGGGCAAGGACCGCCGGAGCCGAGTGCACCCTGATGTCCCTGCCCGCTCGTCCCCGGGTACCTTGTGATGCAGGTTCAGGCAATTCAGCAGGCTGCACACGCCGCCGATCAGGTTCAACCCTCGGTCCCGTCTGGGAGGCGAGTCGGCGGGGGGGAAGAAGGAGCCCTCCTGTTGTAGTCGTCCGCCTTCAGCAGTCTCCGTGACTTTGTGGCCGTCCAGCAGTGAAGAGCGGCTGAGCCCGATTACATCCCAGTCGCAAAACCGCCGCGGCAGGCTCCTCCCATCAGTGGCCTGCCGCACGTCTGCGTTCCCGGCACTCGGGTGAATGTGCGTGATACCGACCCTCGGACCGTCACTGTGCCAGGCGGTGGTCACTCTTCACACGGCCGTAAGTTGATGAGGAAAAGCCGTTTTCAGCCAGGATTTTCACACGCCCTGCCCGGGTATCCAGGCCCTCGGTAGCAGTGTCTCCCAGCCTTGCAGACAGCCTCAATGTGGATTTATATATACAGGATAATGAGGTGGAGCGGGAGCACCGAAATCAAGCAGCCATCTTGCTCGTGCGCAACAGTGCCCCCTGCATGAGGACATATTGGAAGGTGGTGGAAGAAATTTCAGCAGTGGAAGGATTGCTCATTAAGGGAGATCAAGTAATACCACCAATGGGAATGTGAAGAGTCATCCTGTGCAGGGCCCACTCAGGGCATTTAGGAAACACCATGACATGGCGAAGGGTGAGCGAGGCGTACTGGTGGCCTGCCATGGACCAGGAAATATGCTCCATGATTGAGAGCTGCCACCAGTGTCTCAACAGTGAAAAACGCTTGAAGATCAGACAAGCCTTAATGATTCCCATGGAGATCCCAGAAGCGGTGTGGCACAAAGTGTGGTTAGATTTCATAGGACCATTGCGGGCAATGGTTCCCGAGCATCGGTATGGCATTGTAATGGTAGAATACTTGTCGAAATGGGTAGAAGAAGAATTTGTCCCCTACATTACTACACCCACTGTCACAGAAGTCCTCACGTCGATTTTTCAGAGGGAAGGTCTCCCCAAAGATAGAGTCACAGACAATGGAGTACAGCTCGTGTCACGGGAAATTGAGTAATTCCTGCACAAACACAACATAAAACAGAGGAAGGCCGTTCTGTACCATCCCTAGGCAAATGGACTAGTGGAGAGGGCAAATAGGTTAATGAAAGGAGCCATCCAGTTAAAAGTTGCTTCTGATATGGATCCCCACAAAACAGTCAAGGAGGCCATTGCGGCCCACAGATTAATCCCCAACAGCAACACCTAACTGCCGCCATTTCGAATGCTGAGGGGGAGGAGAGCAGCATCCACACTGGTATCACCATGGTTGACAAGATTAAAAGAAGGTGATGAAGTAGACATGGCAGAAGTAGTGTGAAAGTTGGAAAACAGCAAAGCACACATGAAGAGATGGCGTGATCAGAGAAGAATGACCCAAGGTTGCGAAGTCAAGGAAGGCAACAGGTTCAAAGTTCAGTCAACCACTAAAAGTCATCCACAGAGGAATGAATCACATTTGCACAGAGGATGGCTGCACGTGGAACATGCATCACACAGCTGAAAGAACCCAAGAGGAATTCACCCCTTGTAAAAGCCCCGACAGAGATGCCACAAGAGAGCGAGAACTAGAAACCTCCACGAGAGAAATCACAGAGAGAGAGACAGAAAGAGAGGCATTGGAAACATCCCAAGAAGCGAGTCATGCACAGAATACTAGTGGTAGCAAGGAAGATCATCCGAGAAGAGAGCACTGAAGACCGGTGAAGTATGATGACTTTGTAATGGAATAAACTTTGATTGGTTATCAAAGAGAGGTGTGTAGGGACCTCGCGAGATGTGCTGCAGGGCAGTCTCGCGAGACTTCCCGCGTGACTGTGTGTGAGCTGCGCGATGTGCATTAACAACAATTCTGAAGGTGCCAATGCTCTGGAGCAGGTCGTGCTCCCGGCGCTGCTCCTTATCAGGGACTATAGACTTCCACAGGACTATAGAGCAGCATGACTGCCAAAGGACTATAGAGCAGCATAAGACACCCCGGTCTGTCATTACTTACATCTCTTGTTCATGGACATTGATAGAACCCAGTTCAGTGTTAACTGCATATTGTTACTACAACAAATTAAGTAGTCTAATCCAGCTGGCTGATCCCTTTTATCATACAACACTGACTCTAGGCTGAGCTGGCAGGCAACACGTTGATCCCCTGAAAAAAGGAAAGAGCTCAGCAAAACTATGGACATGCCCGGAGAACAACATACATCCAATTATGCAGGACTGTGCAGCAGTCAAAACAAACAAGCCTAACAAGTGATTACAACTGAAACATAAGTGAATATGTAACACAGTCATGCCACAGAGTAAACCAATACAAAGAGAGAAACAATGGGCGAGTTCTTTAAGGCCGAACTACAATATGCTCGGCCCATAAAGATGGGAGCTTGGCGGCTGCTTCAAGAACAAACCAGATTGCGTCTAAAAAATGAAGTGATGCTATTAGTCTGTATTAGTTGTAGGATGTTTTATAAGCTCCTGCCTGAAATCAACTATATTGTCCTGACTTTTACTGCGTTTGTGCTCTGCTCCTTTTTGAAATTGGGGCAGTGTAAACACATTAGCTCAAATTGCTGATCAATTCATTTATTCTGAGTCTGCAACTACTCTGTTGGATGTGCTTGCCACTGGAGTTTTTTCTTCGATTGACCTGCATTTTCCTGACCATTGCTGGTTTGCATATGCTGTTGAGATCATTTAAATGTTCTGTAGCTTAATCTGGCGAACACGGCAAATCGTATTCGATTTAGCATAGACCCAATTAGGTTCTTGTGTGTGTCTACACTTTGCTGAATAATGCCCATTTTGTGCTTGCAAAAACGATACATTCTGTGAAGCACAGTTCCCTTAAGAGAAAGAAATTTGCTTTGGGAAATACTCTTCCGGTTGATCAGCTTCCTTCAATGCCAACGATTTATTTTTACGGGTGTTATGCAAGAATGCTTTCAACATGGTGCTACACAGTAGAAGGGCTTCTGGTTAATTTGTTCTAAGATTTAAAAACACAAGAATTTAGAGGACCTCTAGAAAACTGAAGTGTGCACCTGCACAGAAAAATAATGGCCAGAACACAAAATTATTTAAGATTTTCAAAAAAGTCAAATCACGCACGTTTCTGATCAATTCACATTTTTCTGATGTATCTAACTTTTTGACAAGTTATCCTGAAAAAGGACAGACAGGCCAACCCACCACCAGTGCTAGATTCAAGATATATTGTGTTATACGCATACGTTGATAATGTTGCATCATGATTTGCACATTTTTGTTTAGCACTGGCCCTACCCAGAGGGTCTCAGAGTGTCTTACATGCTTCAAAGCTTGAAAAGATGGGAGTTGAAAAAGAAATTGCAAAGATTTTTCAGGAAATGATGGGAAGTTTAGGATAGACAGATGAAAGAAGTGTAGGAGAGCAGGGTTATGTGTGGGTAAATAGGTATGTTTTGAGGCTCTTTCTGAGAGTGGTGATGGAGGATGCAGCGCATATGTCAAGAGGTATGGTGTTCCATGGCCTGGGTGCAGAGTGGGTGAATGCTAGCTTTTGTGTGCATGTGAGTTTGCTGAGTGGAATGTGTAGAATGTTTTGGCTGACTTGTCTGCTGTTTGTATGGGTGATGAATTGAGTTTGTCATGTAGGTAAAATGTGATATTGAGGTGGATGGCTTTTAATGCAATGTGAAGACCATTGAAGGCAAGTCTCAGGAGTATGGGGAGTCAGTGGGGCTGGGCAAGAGCAGGGTTGATATGTGAATGTTTGGGTAGATGAAGGATGAATCTGGCTGCTGTCTTTTGTAATTGCCTGGGGAAAGGAATGCTGTTGGGGAGTCAGTGAGGAGAGCATTTCCATAGTTCAGCTTAGACAGAACTAGTGCTTGGACTGCGGTGCGGAAGTGGTCAGGAGGAAAGTTATGCTTGATTTTGCAAAGGAGGTGTAGTTATATATTGCCTGTTTTTGTGATAGCAGCTATGTGGTTTGTGAAGGAAAGGTGGGGGTTGATGGTGAAGCCAAGGGATTTGACTGGTGTAGAGAGGGATTGGTGTGGGTTGTCTGTGGCGAGTTCTGGGATCCAGAGTGTGAGGTTGGGTTTGTGCCTTGGGGGCAGATCAGGAGCTATTCTCTTTTGGATGGGTTGAGTTTGAGGAAGTGGTTGTCCATCCAGTTGGTGATGGTGGAGAGACACGTTTTTAGGGTGTGGAGTTGTAAAGGGGGTTCTACAGAGTGTGTAAATAAATAGTATCTAACCGTTTGAATCGTCTCTCTATCATGACTATAGTATATAGCCAATATCTTAGCTCGTCAGGAGGCTTCTCCGGGAAGTTGTATTTTAAGGATTTGTTTGAAGAGGATATCCTAAATGTATGCAATGTGCTTGCTTTATAGTATGTATTTGTACAAGTGGGGGCTCTGTGCTAAACACAATAATATTCTCACGTCATATATATATAGTTCCAATACAGTTTACTCATATAATTTCCTTATTTTGTTTCTTCCAATATCGAGCAAATAATCAAAGTGATTTATATTCTTATATATGCAATGAGGCTCTTGGACAAGCTACTGATGGCCCATACAGGGTTTAAGTCTGCCCAAGAACTAGCAGATCTATTAGAGGAAATCAATGACAAACTGAGTGGCTATAAAACAGAGATAGAACAAAGGAAACGCAGGACATTCAAACGAGATACTTTTGATTACCTGAAAGATATTGTATATAGCTGGCAGGAGTTTTATCACCATCACAATCTGAACAGGAATAGACCACAACATCCAAACTCCCCTAATTATCGAAGTGACCACAGCAGTAGCCTCATTGGTGAACCTATTAGACCTGATAAATCACAACATCACCATAACAACCAGGGTGAGATATTGGGTACTCCAGCCTCAAGACCTACTGAATTGCCAACAGAAGACATGTCAGATAGAACAGGCGTTTTTTTAGGAATAAGAGACAAACAAAGAAAAAAACAAGGAGAGGGAAAAAGACCACACAAAGGAAAAAACAAAGAAGTAAAAATCTTGTTATGAACATCTCAAGCAAAATCCTTTCCAGTAATCAACTCAGCATATTGAATTGTGGTCTCTCATTTGTCTCTACCTGCAGAACCTCAATATTTGAGTAAAAGTTTTGCCTACATAGACTGCTGAGGAAAGTCAGATTAAAAATGTTCTTCAATGCTGAAGCAGACAGTGAACATATCAACCCTGAAGGTGAGAGTTTGGAACTATGCCTAAAGAGCACTTTTGACCCCCAGATTCAACACTTGATTTTAGATCTATTCGAAAAGAGGATCTTGGATCCTCTTCTTCCCCGATGCCCTTTATTATACAACATATTTGGTGATGAGGGTCAAGAATGGAACCCGCAAATCATCATGCATGGAGCAACACCGCCCATGCCATTTCTGCAAAAACCATATATGCCTGTAAATACATGGCAAAAATGGCATCCCCTGTTCACGACTTACCTGGAAGCACTAGGACATGCGGAGTACACAGCAGCAAGGTACAGAGCTATGTTATTAAACGCACTGGGGGTTGAAGGTTAAAGAGTGCTTGCGGGCCTTACGTCCAAAGCAGGGGTGGATGAGAATGACGCCGTTTACAAAGACGCTGACAGAAGAATTATCAAGCGCTTTACCAGCACAGAAAATACGGTGCTGCACAGAATACATTTCTACAATCACAAACAAGAAGCGCCAGAACCCGTAGATGACTACATTACCAAGCTGCGTGTACCAGCAGCACTGTGCAACTTTGGCAATAATGCAGAAGGATTGATTTGTGACATGTTGACAGTCCACACCAACAGCAGAAAAGTGCACGACGAATTTATTTTGGAGAAGGAACTCCAACTGGAAAGTGCCATAGAGATTGCAAGGGCAGTGGAAGAAACCGCAGGGCGACGGAAAGAGTATGCAGGAAACTCTGGGCCAACAGATGTCCAAGTGATCACCTTTAGGAATAAGAAGGAGAAACAAGTGACTGATGCAAGAGAAGGGACGTGGAGAATGAAGGAACCACTGAAGTGTCACAGATGCACTAGCACCAGACACTTGGCCAATGACAGAGAATGTCCAGCAACAGACCAGGAATTCTCTGTAAGCAAAAAAATTTGACACTTTTCACTTGTATGCAGGCGGCGAAATAGAAAAGTTATGAACATTAATGCAGAACACAACGTGGAAGGAGAATACTCATCTGAAGAAGAACAGAGACCCACAGTGTTAAAGGTAAACAGTTCACAAGCCAGGAGGGAAAAGCCCTACTGCGCTATTAGAGTGAATGTCATGGAGACGAGAGTTATGGCTGATTCAGGCTCCGATCTGACAATACTGCCTCTACCTACCTACTAAGAAATGACGGGCACCAAAATGGTTGAAGTTCTCAGCACCCCCACAATATTTGGAGGTATGCGTCAGTAGACCTACTAGGGTATATCAAAAGAACAGTGGAGTTCAAGGGAAGAGAGACCACCATAAGAGTATACTTCACACAAGAAGGACCAGCAGGCCTGAGATGGGATGATCAAGCCAAGCTCAAGATCAAATTAGATCCCAGCACAGAAGATCAAGTATTAACAATCGATACAGGAGGAGTGCCCAAAGTTAAAGAAGACTTTCCCTAACTGTTTTCGGAAGGGCCACGGAAAATAAAGAACTTTGTACACAAGATAATGCTCAAGGCAAATGAAGTCCCTGCTAAAAATAAAGTACGGCCGATGCCAGTGACAGCCACAGACATACTCAGAACCAAGCTCAACAAAATGGTGAAGGTGGGCACCACTGAGGAGGTAGAAGCCTCAGAGTCGCTGAGACCCATCATCCTTAACAAGATGCAATACTCAAAAGACTTGAGGGTTTGCATAGACCTCCGCAGCCTCAACTTGGAGATAATCTCAGATAGCTACCCCATCCTCAGCATAAATTAACTCATCCTCATGATGAAGGAAGCCAGAGTGTTCTCCAAGCTGGATATGATGGATGCATACCATCAGATTCATCTTCACAAAGAATTTAAGCCACTCACAGCATTTATCACCCTGGTTGGCATGTACCAGTTTACTAAGATGCCCTTCGGTTTGTCAACTGCAGCCTCAGAGTTTCAGCGCATGATGGACTTTATACTGCGTGACAGAGGAAACATGTCCTACTTCCAGGACGATATACTGGTCTATGCCGCGGATGAACACATGCATGATGTCACTCTCAAAAGAGTCCTTACCAAATTACAGGATGCCAGAGTCAATTTGAGATACGAAAAGTGTGTCCTAAGGGCACAAGAAGTTGAATATTCGGGGTACAAGATTTCTTCCTGGGGTATAGGCCCCAAACAAAACCTGGTGCAAAATATTGTCAAGGCTCGGGAGCCAGCCAACAAGGAAGAAGTGAGGTTGTTTCTGGGACTTGCAGAATATCACGCCAAGTTCATCCCCAATTCTTTAGAAATCACGACGCGGCTGAGAACCCTACTAAAAAAAGGCACAGAGTTCACGTGGTTGGAGGCCCAGAAGGAGGCTGTAGAGAACATAAAGGGACATACAGTGGAAGGAAGCACTGTGCCTACAGCTGCTCAATCCAGCATGGAATACAGTCTTCACCATGGATGCCAGTGCATGTGGTTTAGGTGCCGTACTCACACAGAAGAAAGGGGATACGGAACACGTAGTGGCATTCGCCTCTAAAGCCCTGTCCGTCTGAGAAGAATTACTTCACAGTGGGGAAAGAGATGTTAGCCTGTGCATGGGCTGTTGAGCATTTCAGGACTTATGTATGGGCACCAAGTTCAAACTAGTAACCAACCATAAGCCCCTCATTCATATGCTCAGTCTAGGGGGGACACAGTCATCAATACCCCGGTTGCCACGCATCACAGCCATACTTCTGGAATACACATTTGAAATAACCCACAAAGCCAGGTGGAGAAATGCCCATATGGACTGCATGTCAAGGTTACCTGGAAACAAAGAAAAAGCCACCACGTTTCTGCAAGATAAATACAGTGTAGCGTCTATCCAAGACCTCCTGGGTCCAGAATTCCTAAAGTTGAGTAAAGGACAGTGGAACGAGGAGGAGAGGAAAGACCCCACCCTGGTGAGACTCAGAGAGTGGGTTAGGAATGGATGGCCAGAAGAAATGGCCAAACCAGAAGGCATGAGGCCATATTGGAAGGTGGTGGAAGTAATTTCAGAGGTGGAAGGATTGCTCATTAAGGGAGATCAAGTAATACCACCAATGGGAATGTGAAGAGTCATCCTGTGCAGTGCCCACTCAGGGCATTTAGGAAACACCATGACATGGCGAAGGGTGAGCGAGGCGTACTGGTGGCCTGCCATGGACCAGGAAATATGCTCGTTGATTGAGAGATGCCACCAGTGTCTCAACAGTGAAAAACGCTTAAAGATCAGACAAGCCTCGCTGATTCCCATGGAGATCCCAGAAGTGGTATGGCACAAAGTGGGGTTAGATTTCATAGCACCATTTGGGGCAATGGCTCCCGAGCATCGGTATGGCATTGTAATGGTAGAATACTTGTCGAAATGGGTAGAAGAAGAATGTGTCCCCTACATTACTACAGTCACTGTCATAGAAGTCCTCAGATCGATTTTTCAGAGGGAAGGTTTCCCCAAAGATATAGTCACAGACAATGGAGTACAGCTCGTGTCACGGGAAATTGAGTAATTCCTGCACAAACACAACATAAAACAGAGGAAGGCCGTTCTGTACCATCCCTAGGTAAATGGACTAGTCGAGAGGGCAAACAGGTTAATCAAAGGAGCCACCCAGTTAAAAGCTGCTTCTGGTATGAATCCCCACAAAACAGTCAAGGAGGCCATTGCGGCCACAGATTAACCCCCAACAGCAACACCTAAGTGCCGCCATTTCGAATGCTGAGGGGGTGGAGAGCAGCATCCACACTGCTATCACCATGGTTGTCAAGATTAAAAGAAGATGATGAAGTAGACATGGCAGAAGTAGTGTGAAAGTTGGAAAACAGCAAAGCACACATGAAGAGATGGAGTGATCAGAGAAGAATGACCCAAGGTTGCGAAGTCAAGGAAGGCAACAGGTTCAAAGTTCAGTCAACCACTAAAAGTTATCCACAGAGGAATGAATCACATTTGCAAAGAGGATGACTGCACGTGGAACATGCATCACACAGGTGAAAGAACCCAAGAGGAATGCACCCCTTGTAAAAGCCCCGACAGAGATGCCACAAGAGAGCGAGAACTAGAAACCTCCACGAGAGAAATCACAGAGAGAGAGAGAGAGAGAGAGAGCGACAGAAAGAGAGGCATTGGAAACACCCCAAGAAGCGAGTCAAGCACAAAATACTATGGTAGCAAGGAAGATCATCCGAGAAGAGAGCACTGAAGACCGGTGAAGTATGATGACTTTGTAATGGAATAAACTTTGATTGGTTATCAAAGAGAGGTGTGTAGGGACCTCGCGAGATGTGCTGCAGGGCAGTCTCGCAAGACTTCCCGCACGACTCTGTGTGAGCTTCGCGATGTGCATTAACAACAATTCTGAAGGTGCCAATGCTCTGGTGCAGGTCGGGCTCCCGGCGCTGCTCCTTATCAGGGACTATAGACTTCCACAGGACTATAGAGCAGCATGACTGGCACAGGACAATAGAGCAGCATAAGACACCCCGGTCTGTCATTACTTACATCTCTTGTTCATGGACATTGAGAGAACCCAGTTGAGTGTTAACTGCATATTGTTACTACAACAAATAAAGTAGTCTAATCCAGCTGGCTGATCCCTTTTATCATACAACACTAACTCTAGGCTGAGCTGGCAGGCAATACGTTGATTGCCTGAAAAAAGGAAAGAGCTCAGAAAAACTATGGACATGCCCGGAGAACAACATACACCCAATTATGCAGGACTGTGCAGCAGTCAAAACAAACAAGCCTAACAAGTGATTACAACTGAAACATAAGTGAATATGCAACACAGTCATGCTACAGAGTAAACCAATACAAAGAGAGAAACAATGGACGAGTGCCTTAAGGCCGCACTACAATATGCTGGGCACATAGAGATGGGAGCTTGGCGGCTGCTTCAAGAACAGACCAGATTGTGTCTAAAAAATGAAGTGATGCAATTAGTCTGTATTAGTTGTAGGATGTTTTATAAGTTTTTCCCTGAAATCAACTATATTGTCCTGACTTTTACTGCGTTAGTGCTCTATTGCTTTTTTAAATTGGGGCGGTGTAAACACATTAGCTCAATTTGCTGATCAATTCATTTATTCTGAGTCTGCAATGACTGGATGTGTTTATGTTGGATGTGCTTGCCACTGGAGTTTTTTCTTCGATTGACCTGCATTTTCCTGACCATTGCTGGTTTGCATATGCTTTTGAGATCATATTTAAATGTTCTGTAGCTTAATCTGGCGAACACGGCAAATCGTATTTGATTTAGCATAGAGCCAATTAGGTTCTTGTGTGCCTATACTTTGCTGAATAATGCCCATTTTGTACTTGCAAAAACGATACATTCTGTGAAGCACAGTTCCCTTAAGAGAAAGAAATTTGCTTTGGGAAATACTCTTCCGGTTGATCAGCTTCCTTCAATGCCAACGATTTATTTTTTTCGGGTGTTATGCACGAATGCTTTCAACATGGTGCTACACAGTAGAAGGGTTTCTGGTTAATTTGTTCCAAGATTTAAAATCACAAGAATTTAGAGGGCCTCTAGATAACTGAAGTGTGCACCTGCACAGAAAAATAATGGGCAGAACACAAATTTATTTAAGATTTTCAAAATAGTCAAATCACGCACGTTTCTGATCAATTCAAGTTTTTCTGAAGTATCTAACTTTTTGGCGAGCTATCCTCAAAAAGGACAGACAGGCCAACCCACCACCAGCGCTAGATTCAAGATATATTGTGTTATACGCATACGTTGATAATGTTGCATCATGATTTGAACATTTTTGTTTAGCACTGCCCCTACCCAGAGGGTCTCAGAGTGTCTTACATGCTTCAAAGCTTGAAAAGATGGGAGTTGAAAAAAGAAATTGTAAAGTTTTTTCAGGAAATGATGGGAAGTTTAGGATAGACAAATGAAAGAAGTGTAGGAGAGCAGGGTTATGTGTGGGTAAATAGGTATGTTTTGAGGCTCTTTCTGAGAGTGGTGATGGAGGATGCAGTGTGTATGTCAAGAGGTATGGTGTTCCATGCCCTGGGTGCAGAGTGAGTGAATGCTTGCTTTTGTGTGCATGTGAGTTTTCAGAGTCAGTGGGGCTGGGCAAGAGCAGGGTTGATGTGTGAATGTTTGGGCAGATGAAGGATGAATCTGGATGCTGTCTTTTGTAATTGCCTGGGGAAAGGAATGCTGTTGGTGAGTCAGTGAGTGGAGCATTTCCATAGTTCAGCTTAGACAGAACCAGTGCTTGGACTGCGGTGCAGAAGTCGTCAGGAGGAAAGTTATGCCTGATTTTGCATAGGAGGTGTAGTTATATATTGCCTGTTTTGGTGATAGCAGCTATGTGGTGTGTGAAGGAAAGGTGGGGGTTGATGGTGAAGCCAAGGGATTTGACTGGTGTAGAGATGGATTGGTGTGGGTTGTCTGTGGCGAGTTCTTGGATCCAGAGTGTGAGGTTGGGTTTGTGTCTTGGGGCAGATCAGGAGCTATTCTCTTTTGGATGGGTTGAGTTTGAGGAAGTGGTTGTCCATCCAGTTGGTGATGGTGGAGAGACACGTTTTTAGGGTGTGGAGTGTGAAGGGGATGACATTTAGAAGTATATTTGTGTCAACTTTGTATTTATGGAAATGGACGTGTTTGCTAAGCGTCTGCGTCAGGGATTCAACATATAGTTTGGAGAGGAGTGAAGATAGAGAGGGGTCTTGCAGGACCCCATACTTGACAGAGGCAGGGTCTGATCAATAAGGGGGCATGGAGACAATGTGTGACCTCTCAGTAAAAAAGGATGTGAACCAGTTGAGTACAGTGCTAAAGTTTTTCATCTTGTGGGCTACAATGTCTGGTAGAAATGTGTGGTTGATGGTGTGCAAGGCTGCAGAGAGGTTGAGGTGTATGATTAGTGCTCTGTGTCCTTTGTCTGTGATGCTGTGGAGGTCATTGAGGATGTGCAGACTAGCTGTCATAGTGCTGCGTCCAGGTTCAAAAGCCAGATTGGAAGAGGTTGAGAAGGTTATTTTTGGCAATGTGTAGTTTCAGTTAGATAGTGACAAAGCATTATATGATTCTGGTGAGATATTAACTTTTTCGGAATATGTTCAAGCACCAGTGCAAAATGCATGGAGGGCTGTGGTTATATGACTGTTTTAGGAACTCGTTTTCTATTTAAATTAGCCTGGTTGTATACTTAAAAAAGTTGATTTAAATACACCACAAGAGACTGAGAAATATTTGGGGGTCAATCAGGAGTGGGTAAACTACTGCAGAATGTCCCCAAATACTCCGAAATTCTTTACTTACTTAAATCACGTTCTGATTTTTTTGTGGGCATTGCGTAGAGGCCCACTTGGCACTAGGTATGGAACACATATGTTGTCTATGTCTACTGAAAGAGTTCCATCCTGTGTTTGAATTGGAAAGCCAGCCCACTCTAGAAATTAAAAGAATATGTTTTTCATGCTAAACGCATGCAGGCCCACCTACACTGGAACTGGAATACAATATGTTTCCATTTGCTCTGGAAATGGCAAAGAAGGGTTTTCATTTCCATGCATGTGGTCTACCGGACCAATTTAAGGCAGCGGTTATGGTTTAAGGCACGGCATGGCCATTTACTGCTTAAACCTCTAGAAAGTTCCAAGGTTTGACATTCCTTGAAGTACCCAGATTTCAGGTGCTTCGGGTTCTGCCCATGCTAGCTTTGGCTTGACTTATTCTGACAGTGGTTTGGCATTACATTTACGATTCACTGGATTAAATAAGACTGAGCGTATGGCCCATGGAACGTGCATTTAGGGCTGGATGGGATTACAACAGAATAATTATGAGTCCAAATAACCAGACTGAACTCAAGCAGATGGCAAGTTGCTGTTTTAATAGCAATGATCTCAAACAGGGAGTATACAATGACCATCAAAGGACGTACACTTTTATCAGTGATTTCCACAAAAAATATAGTGATATACTTTTTTATGCGTCAGAGTGACATCATACTATTTGGCAATAGTGAAAAACCTATTAAGGGATGGGATTGGTTAAGGGACACATCTAGATATACAATCATGTAGGATCTAGGTTTGTTATTGGCTATACGCTATCAGGTGGACAACTTATGCATACCTCTTCATACATGTCATTTATAATTGGACAATGCCAGAAAACAGCAAAGAAACCAGTGGGAAGGACTGGACTCACATGCAGCACTGTCATGTCCCTGCACACAGATATCCATACATGGGGCATGCCAGACATAAGGCCAAGGTGCACACTCCAGCCACACTTCAACATGCTCTGCGCTGGACAAGAACACATGGTCACTTACCACTCGACTCCAGACGGGTCTGCAACAGTAGGACCTGGTGGTAAAGCGCTGAACGTATGCGCTCCAGGACCCTCATCTGGTTGTTGCCCAAGTGGCCCTGGCGCCCCATTTCATCTTCAGCCTTGAAGAGGCACCGGTCCTTATTGAGGGTCCTGGACCTGAAGTCCTCCCAACGCTTCCGGACGCAGTCGTAGTCACGAGATTCCACCCCCTCCGCGTTGATGGCATCTACGATGTTTGCCCAGATCCTACTCTGTCCTTCCTTGTCCAGGTGCGATGTTGAGAAGTGGGCATCATAATCCCCCAGGACTTGCTCCACCAGGATGCCAACTTCATTGGGACTGAAGCTGGCAGCTTCTGCCTCCCTGCCGGGGGGTTGCCCCTAGCCCCAGATGTTGCTTGGTCTGACATGGCAACCCCTCAAGGCAGGTGTGGTTGGGCAACTGGGTCATGGGGCTGGGCTGTGGAGCGATGGTACAGCAGTCAGAAGTCTTCTGTGTCATCAGAGGTGGTCTGAGCAGCAGGATCCCTGGCAATGGTATCTGTGTAGGCACCAAATTACAGGGCATGTAGGCAGCAGGCACACTGAGTGGGCTAGCAGTAGCAGATGGCTCATAGAAGGCAGCTCTGGGAATTGGGGGGCAGGTAAGTGGCCTTATGGGCAGGAGATGGTCTCCCATGTGTTTTCACGTGGCCAGCTTGATGCAGAGTGACTCCGCATGTGGAAAAACAGCACGTTAGCATGTAATTCGAGGAAAGGCCCTTAGCGCATAAGCACATAAATGACGTGACACGCATGGGCGTTGCCTTCGGTGCAGGTTAAAGGTCCGCGTAGGACACCAGTTCGCTGTATGTGCTATTCGTGGGGACCGACGCATGTGTTACTTCTTCTTGTGGCTTCACATGAAATATCTTCACTGCGGTTACAGTTCACACGTCTTGTTCTGCATGTGTGATTTTCTTTTCCACACAAGGCAGACGGTGAGTCACACATGCTTTTTTCCCATTGTGGTTGCCCCTTTGTGTCACGTACCCCATTTTCGAGGTCAGAGTAGCCTGCATGTTCCACATGTGTGCATTTTTTGTGTGCCTGGGTGCCATCGCATACTGCGGGGCATTTATTCCATGCATGTGGGCTACTGGGGGGTTACGTGCATGTTTAATTTGTTTTTTGGGGTGCCGGAGTGTTGCATAAACCATCATTTATCCCCAGGAGTCACAGGCAGCCTCGCAGGAGCACAGGGATGAGTCTACCATCCGTACCCTGGCCCATTCACCCCAATTGCCTAGGACAATTGTTGTGTGCACCTCCCATTCACACTAGTCCATCAGTGCCATGGTTGGGAGGCCACCAAATGGTAAGGGCAGCAAAGCTGGGCGACCACCCAGAGGTGGGTGGGTTAAGGCACGTGGCCAGGGTGGCCAGGAAGTCCAGGGAGTCCAGGTAGGCCAAGGTGGCCGCGGAGGGGGAGATGGCCAGGGTGTTCCACAGGGGCAGGATGTCCAGCCACATGCTAGGACAGCCATGCCACCACCCCCACGGCTCAGGGAGATGCTACTGCTGCAGACATCCCTGGCGCCCATCTGACCCGACAGGCAGTGTCATCTGTTGTCATGGGCCCCCAGCTAGTGGAAGCTACAGGTGCAGCTGCGGCTACCACCACCCAGGCTCGGGGTAAGCCAGCGCAGGCTGCATTGGCACAGGAGGACTCCCAGGCAGATTTCCAGGTCAGGAAGGTCAAGCCACGTGTGGCTAAGGTTGCAGTGACAAAGCCATGTGTATCTGGGGCAGTGGTGACATACCATTGCCTACTCCCATTGGCCAGTCCACCAGAGCCTGTGCCCTGGCTGACCAGCATGGCAGTAGCCACTCATGGTCCGCACAACCCGCCAAAAGGAGGAAGCGTGTTTCTGCACAAGAGGCTGGGACCCCAGACACGGCTCAGGCCTCCAGCACATCAAGGAAGAAGAGTTTCAATAAAGTGGAACTGGACGCACTTGTGGGCTACGTGTCGGGACACGACCGCAAAATGCTGGTGAGGCCAGGATGCCAAACTACGCCTGCCCAGCGTAATACCCACTGGCAGTGCATTGTGGAAAGTGTCAATGCCATGGGATTTGAAAAGCGCACAGCTGATGATTGCTATAAGCGTTGGACTGACCTCCGACACTGTGCAAAAAACAAGTCGGCTTCTAATTACACCTCAACTCTGGTGACTGGTGGTTTGCAAGCACCAGTGAACAATGGACTCACACTTCAGGGTTCATCGATGATGGTTAAATCCTAGGAGTGGGAGAGATGCCAGATTATGGTGCAACGTCCGGTGAGCAGGGTCGGACTGGGACAAGAAATAGTCCCGGACACCCAAAAAAAAGTGGCCCACCCCTCACCTCAAAAAAGTGGCCCACCCCTAGCCTCAAAAAAGTGGCCCACCCTGCGCCTGAAAAAAAGTGCTCCTAAAACCATGACCTGTAAATCGCGTCAATTCACGACTTTACAGAAAATGCTACTTATGGAGGGTTCATGTTTCTGTTATATTACAATACAACTCATAAAATAACTTAACTTTGCATACAGTTCTGTGACGGGGTCCACAGCTCCGAGGCGCAGGAGTGGCATGAACCAACCACCCCACTGCAGTTTTGAGACCTGCTGCAAGTCAATGCTTAACAATAGAGGATGATTTGTGACTTGTTGATGTATTTCTTGTTTCATTTAGAGGATGCAAAATACTAAAGAATTTCCAGATAGTAACGTGCTAGTGCAGGGAACTGGGGTGGCAGTAAACAGGTAAAGGTGATTTGAATATAAGCTTTCAAATAGACAGTAACTGCAAGGGCTTGTAAAAAACAATGTGTGTGTGAGTGAGACTTGATACAGAGTGAACACTGACTGAGGAATCTGTGTCCAGCAAAGCGCAACGCTATACAAAGGAATGCAGTGCCTACCACGCTTCTCACTGCACAAACCAGATGTTTCTACAGAATCAGTGCCATTAATGAAACACAACCTTTCACCTCTTCACAAAACAGGAAGTGGCATCAAATAGCATTGTTACACTATCAAAAACAAGGTTATGATTTCACTAATGTGATATACATATCGTACAAGAATGGATCACCATATGCATGATTAATATCTGTGTGTATAGATCCATATTGTCAAATTACTGTGAATGGAAGAAGACGTTCAAGGCCAAATGATAACATGTTATTATATAGCACTTACGCTTAAGCTTTTTTTTTATAGAACAAATATGCATACAATATCACCCAACCTGTGTTGGTACTCATTTATCGACCTCAGAAGGATGAAACGCTGAGATGGCCTTGCTGGGATTCAAACCTGCAGATCACACACACCTCGCAGTAGCGCTCAAACCAACGGAGCTATCATATCGGATATAGTAAAATTACCAATTATTCTATAGTGGATTATACCATTAAACAGGTAACTGAGATTAAGAGCAGACCAGTTAAGCTCATCTGCAGGTCTGGTGCAAATGTAGCCGCATGTCAAGCCTGCATGCATCTACTTTTCAGGTTAGGTTATTGTCCCATCTTCAAACAAAAGTCTTCCATTGCATGATCCAAAGGAGAGCTCCAGGCAGAGAGCAAAAACTTTTCTTCCCATTCGCCATTGCTGATAGAATTCTAATCAAGCTGTGAACTGAAGAACCAAAGCAGGGCAGACTCCCCCTTTGTAAGCATGTAACGTGTGCTCCCGGAAGGGAGACTGGAGTGGGCAGAGTGCGGGAATCATGGCCTCCTGCTAGAGTTCTGAAAAAAGGGCTGGCAAGGGTTCAACTCTAATTACACCCTGAAGATTCCTAGCTCAGCTGTCTGATGATACAATGCTTCTGTTTACACCATAGGCAGTCATGAGTTTAAAAACAGCATTGTCGTAAAGATGTTATTTTAGGTTGAAGGCTGTGAGTGCTGTGAGCTGTTGCAAGTTAGAAATGCTGGCCGAGAAGACACTCCTCCTAGCTTCCTGGTCAGGTCTCGAGAGCTTCCCAAAAACACATCCACATCACAGCTCAACTTAAAAGAACTAGGAGTGTGTTAAAAAAAAAAACACACACACACACGCCCTTATGGGACACCAGACAGCGTTAGCAAACGACCAAGTTGGTAGCGTTCCAAAGTAGTGCTGGTGCTTTCCTATTTGCTATAAAAAGTCTACGTCAAAGATTGGACTCCTTGCTGTGCAAATGCATGTGACCCTCGCCGGTGTACCTCTAGTATGGCCGCTCTGATTCTGTGGACTGGACAGCAGCCACAATGTAGAAGAACCATGAGGCAAAGTGACCTACCTTTGACTCCTGTCCTCGCTCATGCTGGAGGATGTTGCTGGGAAGACGGCTGCTCTGGTCATCTGGTCTCGCTGTCCTGCTCCATGCTGTCTTCCATCACGCTGTATCTCTATTTATCAGCACAGGCACAGCATGCATGGATTAAAATACCCGCTCCGCACACCCACTGCTGCAACTTGGCAGAGAGCAGCCAGATTTGGTAATACAAAACACTGGGAGGGAGCAGGCCGGGCTGAGGCAGCCCCGCCCAGCCCTGCCACTCCCTCCCAGTGTTTTGTAACACTGACTGCTGCTGGCGCCAGGTGTGCCGGGCCGTGGCAGTTGGCCGCCGGCCCGCCGCGGCAGTTGTCCACCAGCTCGCCGCGGCAGTTGTCCGCCAGCTCGCCGCATTTATCAAAGAAAAGTAACACTTTGGTGTTACCTTTCTTTGCATCTGTGGCAGGCCGGAGGTGGTGGGCGCCAGTCTGCAATTGCAAAGGATTTGTAAATTACTTACTTACAGATCCTTTGGCGAGGCAGAGGCCCTGGGGGCCGGTTCCTGAAGTGTGAAGCCCATGTCTGGGCCCGAGACCGGCCCACTTGGGCTTCAGGAACCGGCCCCTAGGTCTCTCACCATTATTTTGCATCGGCCACAGGCCGATGGGCTGATGACCCAATCTGATGCTGCCGGTGAGTGTTGATGCGTGTCTGTCCAGCCCATGTGTGTTTTGCTTGTGTGATGTGTTGTGATTGACTGCCAGTTCAGGCTATCTATTCATGAGTGCCATGTGTGACCCATGCGATGCTTGACTGCTGCATGCTTGTTGTGATGCAGTCTGCATGCAGGCCATGTGCTGCACACAGAGCCAATCATCCTCTACACACCTGCACCCTCCTTACATGCAAGACACTCACAATCTCCCTTGTCCATATCCTTGCTCCGAGACATGTTTGCTGATAGCATGTGCTGATCTTCCACTCAAAACTCGGCCTAAATTGTCACATGACTGACGTCTCTGTGGCGTCGCCCTGAGAGCTGGTTACCCTCACGGGCATGCTTCCTTGCCTCTCTATCCCCCAGCAGCTCACTGTCTCCATGGTACTGGTTATTCACATGTTGGACTCATGAAATGGCCTGTTCCAGAATTCTGTGTATATGCACACTTCCCTCTGCAGCTCTGCCAGACCTGTACTGTGTGGTGCATCCTTTGTCCTTGATGCAGGGTGTCTCACTTGCACTGTGCAGATGGCACAGGCCCACAGTGGACATGAGTGTTAATTCATGGACCATGTGCATTCCCAGCAAGCCCCTATCAGTCCGTGTCAAGCTACTCATTCTACTCCATCTCTGGTATTTCATACGTGTCATGGTATTTGGTCATCCCTTTCATGCTCACTCAGAGTCAGTGCCTCATCACGCCCATTTTTTGGGTGTCCTCGTCTGTCCCGAGTGTAGGACTCCCTCTGGTACAGCCTCCCTGCCTCTGTGCAACTGGTGTTGTAGCTTCTCTGTGTCTTGATGAACTTCTGATGATTACTCATTGTTGTGCTTTCTGTCCCCCTCTCATCTGCTGTAGTCTCAGATGACTGAAGTGATGCAATAGACACCTGCCCAAACTGTCTGTTAAACGCAGTACTCTGATCCACCATTGTGAGACATGCACTGCCTCCAAGCCATTCCCTGAACGGTGGGGGTTACTGTATCCGACAATCAACTGCCAACACTTTGCACATGATGACTGCAATAGCCCTTACACTGCCATCATCACACAACATTGACATGACTGCATTTGTGCTTCGATTGACAGTTGAGACCGTACACATGTACTGCACTGCACCCACACTCTGGCATTGCTGCATCCTGTGAGACATGTGTGCTTTTTGTCGTAGTAATTGACATATAATATATTGTGACATTCTTTCTACATGGGCCACGGGCAGTACTATTTGACTTCCATCTGGGGCTGGTTGACAGTTTTGCCATGCCTATGCCTATGCTACGTGCCATATGTTTGTTGGCATCTGTCACTTTTGTGTAAGGTCTATGCAATGCAGGAGCTTGTGTGTGATGCAGGTGCTATGCAACATGCAGTATATGTGTAGGCTTCACATTTGACACACATCCATGTCTGCTTTCAGGGTCCCCTTCCATTTCATTTCCACTGCATGCATACTGGAGTTTGTGTCATGTGTGAAATGTCTGCTTCATGTGTTGGCTGTCAATATTGTGATGTCTATGTGTGTGGTATATGCAAGTGACATGTGTGCTCATGTGTTTTTTTGATTTGTTACTGGTGATGAGGCACTGGAAGCAGAGGAGGAGGAGGAGATGGCAGAGAGGGTGAAGGGTTCAGGGCACTAACCAAGCACCAGTGGAGGGCGTGGTGTGGTAGGCCATGACCATCCATTGGTGTTCCAGACCATCCTGTCCCTGACTGGCTCTGGGTACACCTCTGAGGATCTCTTTGACTCTGATACTGAATCGGATGTTCATCAATCCATACCCTCACGCACACACTACTTACCTTCAGAGACATGCTGTTTCCCTGCTGTGCAAGTTCACTTTTACTTTTGCGATCGGGAACTGGCGCCACTGGTTCATTTATTTTGATTATGTTTTCTGCAGCTGCAGGGGTTTCCAGCCTGCAACCCCCGCTCACTTTATTGTGTAGTGTAGTGAGCGATTTGTTGCGGGGGACACACACTGCCTGAAATGCATGCCACCAAAGGTTCTAACTTTTGGTGTTCTAACCTTTGGTGGCATGCATGTATGTCCTTTTGGTTTAGGTTGGATATTTTGGATCAGTCTTTTCATCGGTGTCCGTGTCTGGGGAAATTGTCTCTGGCCTGTTTCCATTTGTCACAGTGCACTTTGTGTCAGTTGTGTCATGTGTTGTGAATTTATTTTGGAGTTTTCACATTGCATGCCATGGCATGGCATGGTGTGTTGGGCAGGTGACATGGGGTTTAGGGTGGTTTAGATGACATACCAGAATTTTGCTGTGCTGTTTTGCATGGGGGTGTTGGAATCACTAGCTTGCACGTGTGCCTTTTGGTCACACGGGATTGTGTTTGTTTCAGTGGCTAGGGATGCACACAATGCTGCAATTCCAAGGACACATTCTGAGGGTGGTAAGGTTGTGACAGTTGACTGTCTCTTTGTCATCATTGATTGTCACCTGGAATGTGCCAGGCCTGTGTGCACTCCGCAGGGGTGGGATTTTAGGTGAAAAATGTAGCCACAAGCTGGGTACGGGCTCCCTCGCCACGTGCCCTTTCCCCTCCCATGCACAGCGGGCGTGCATGTGGTTGGAGATGTGGGGGCACCACCATGTCCACTAGTACTCCCCACCGTGTTGCAACATTGTGCAGGACACATGCTGCCCCAATGATCTTGCAAACTACTGGAGGCGCATATAGTAGCTGCCCACCAGAGCAGTCAAGGGAGTGGAAACATGACTTGAGCACTCTGAATGTGCGCTCCCCTATGCCCCTGGTGGTTGCAATACAGGCTGCATTGTATCTTACCTGGGGTAGTGTGGTGGGGTTCCATATTGATGTCATCATATAGCTACTCAGAGGGTAGGCACTGTCCTCTGAGGAGCTGATAATGGTTGTAATTAGTTGGGTTTGTGTATTTGTCAATGTGTGACATGCATGTATGTGCACAGGCATTTATACTCACCAATGACCCATGTGTTGCCATGCCTCCCATCTTCCAGGTCCCGGTGTAGGGCCGACATTCTGAATATGAAACTGTCATGGGTGGACTTGGGATAGTTTGCATAGAAAGAGGTGATGATTCCCTTGGAATCGCAAACAGCCTGCATGTTGATGGAATGCCAGTGCTTGCAGTTGCAATAGATGTGCTCAGTGGCCCTAGGTGGACATAGGGCCACATGGGTGCATTCAATGGCACCAAGCACTTTGGGAAAGTGTGCCACCCTGTAAAAGTCCTGCACCACCGCCTGCCTTTCTGCAGGTGTTCTGGGAATGTGTATGTGCCTGCGGACTGAGGGGCGTGCAGTCATGATTGCCAACACCTGGTGTAGGCAGCATGACTGCGTGGGCGGTGAGACGCCCCCAACTATGACAGTTGTCTGCTGAAATGACCCAGTGGCCGAAAAATGCAGGACATTAAGCACCTTTTCCAAGGGGCTCAGAGCTTGGGAGCACAAGGTGGGTGATGTGAGGTCATCCTCCCACTCAGCGATGAGGTCTAGGATGATATAAGGTGGAAACCTATGTACTGCCATAGACCTGGTTATCAGGCATCCCAAAAAGGCTGGTCCTAGGCAAAAAAAATGCGGGGCCTGGCTATCTTCCTCCTCCTGCGGTGTCCCAGGATCACTGCTGTGAGAAATGGGACATTCATCGTAGCTATATGTGCTTGTTTGTTATTTGCGTGCACTTTTATCCCGCACGGGTGCGCTTACGCCTGCTTTCACGTGGCGTACGTGTTTCGGGCTTTGCACGTCTTTTGGCGTGCGTAGGTTTGCTCTGTTCAATTCCATGAATACGTGTTGTTAGCGCACGTGTGGGTGTTGCGAGGATTTTGCAGCCGGACTTCCCCCATAACGCCCACATTTTCGTGTGTTGTTCCCCATTCTGCATGTTCCGCCCCCTTTTTGGTGCGTGAAATGGCCAGTGTGCGCCTTCTCTGGGCATCTCGCAGAGGGCTTCCATGATGTCGCAATGACGTGTGGAAGTCGCGCGGATTCGGCGCAGGTCGAGGGTAAGCCATGTGCAATGTGTTCCATGAATAGGGAAACGGGATTCTGCACACGTTTCACACATGTGAGCTGTGATTTTCACGCTTGCGTACCCGTTTTCGGTGCACATTTATTTCATGAATTACCCTTATAATGAAATCCTCACCATCCTTTAAGGAAAATTGAAGATATTGAATTGGGCCCCCGGCTACGACCTCATCGATGGGGTGTTAGATCTTCCTGCATTCACATTCTTTCTACAGTGCCTCAAAGTGACCCTGCCAAGAGTCATACAACCATGTATTACAGTATCACCATTTAGGTCTTTGTCTGTGACTGCTTTCCAAAAGCCTACACAATCTCTGTGCTTAATAGCATTCAGCATTTCCCCCATTTGTTCACAGGAAGACTTTTTTTCTTGTTCTTCAGAATGGATTTAAAATATTTTCTTAGTTCCTGTAAATGTGTCCTATCTAACTCCTGGTTCAGCATTATGCATGTTACCAGGGATTTTTTGGCTTTGTGACATGCTCCATAGACCCATTTCTCCCTCTTCAGAACACCCTCCTTGATTGTGGGTTTAGAGCTAATCAGCCACGGCTGGATACTTCGGACCAGCTTATCTAAAACCAAAAAGCTCAATCACCTTCTTTATCTGGGCAGTCATTAATAGCAAGTAGTTCTATGTGTGCGATCTTCTCGCTATATATACTTGGTATACAGTTTTTCGATTACAAGGTCCTCCATTTTACTGACCTACGGGCATGACCTCCAACCATTATGCCACCTGTTGTGGTGGAGTTCAATATCTTTGGGTCAGAGGGGGTTTAACGATAATACTAATGGTCTATGATTGCTGTGTTAAGGTTTTTAAAGATGCGGCACACTCCAGACCAGGACTCTTTCTACTTGCCAGAGATGTGGCACACAATAAAAAAGCTTTTAAGTTTATTACATTCAGATTCCGTTTTTGAGAAGGCAGCCAACCCGTCACATGCACCCCCTTAACGTACACCCTGTGTTGCAATGGACCATGAACCAGGCCGGTGTGTAATAATGAAATATTTATTTATTTTTAATTTTGAATAAAAATCAAACACATTGAATAGAGGGCAGCAATCACCAGTGTGGTGATAATGACAAAGTAAAATGATAGTTTACACTTAGTTTAACCTTCTAACATCAGATACACAACGCACAAATGAATTAAAGCAAAATTACTTTTTGGGTAGTATTTTCAAATAGCACCACGGTTAGGCATTCTTCCCCCTGCACGCTCCCTCAAACCCCTGTTAGCCAAGTCTTTTGTGGGTGGAGAGGCGTAGCAAGGAGTCAGGTATCCTAGGCAAACATCAGAATGAAAATCCGATCTACCACCCCTGAATAGGAAGCCAAAATCGGATTGAGCTCCCTTTAGAAAATCGACTTTGGGAAGGAAAAACAGTGCAGCAAAAATCACACGTGGCAAAATTGCAATGTCTTAGTTTTCACGGGTTTAAAATAGGCAAACAATTTTAGAAATTAGCTAACCAGACAGAATCGATAATCAGTTTTGCTGAAGTGGTACAAAGGCACATAACAGGTATGACACTTAGTTAAAGGATGACTCTGGATGGGTGACAGTATGGGATTCTTAAACGGAAGGGAAAAATTTGATTTTTAAACGGGAAACACTTTCACCAGCAACTCGGTTATATTTTAGTGGCTAGGTATTAAAAGAAAGACACGGAATGCGAGGAGGTTACTTGCAAGGTTAATCTATCCACTCGCGTTCATCTCTATGGGAAATTAATTAATTTATTCAAAATAGTACTAAGGACTTACACACGGATGGTGTATGCAGCGTTTTGATATTGGGGAGGGGTGATACTTGAAAGAAGCACTTGGATTTGGTAGTTTGGACAGCTAAGTGGGTCTCTGGATAGCGGGACAAGTGTCTGTTCACTGTGCAGCGGTGGCTCTTCTTAAGGGACACTGCGAGGCAACCGGGGTCTGGTCTCAGTGGTCAGTGGGTGCATCAGCTGGGCAAAGACAGGTCTGGTCTTGGGACTTTCCCAAAGGGGTCTGCACCTTTCCTCCTTTCTCCCTAAATTATTGGGATTTTTGTAGGGTTTATTTCTGGATGGTGCTTCTGCCTGGATAAGAGGTACTGCATGGATCTGGATCAGCTAACCCTGGACTGGCACTGGAGTCTTGCAGGGTGAATGTGGAATGTCTGGATCTCTGGATGTTGATTTGTGAATGAATGATTCTTGAATGTCTGATTCTTGAAGTCCTGACTCTCCCTAAGTTTCCTTCTTTTATAAACCGGGTGACATTAGCGGATTTATACTATTTGGCAGAACTAAGCTGGACATACCTCTAAGATCGGATAGGTCAGGCTTCGGATGTCGCTGCCTCCCTGTAAGCAGATTGGACCCAGGGAAGTGACATCAATTTTAGTGTGGGTGTTTTTATAAGATGCTTTGTTTAACCACAGTTACTTTTGCCAAAATCAGTTATGAAACAAAACCCTTATATTTATACATGTCACCCTTATTAAAATTAGGCAATTATCCCCATGGAGTATACTGGTTCAAATGCCAAGTCTGTACGATACTGCTTTGCCCTTATGGCACCTTTTCACAATTTCTATGGAAAATATATCCCCTAAAATTCTTAAAATGGATACACCTAAGCCTGTCACGATCCTGCTTGCCTGCCACCGAGCACCGCTACATGCGCCTCTGCCTTTATTTCCTTGTTTTACCGTTGCAGTTTTGGACTAATCTAATTGCATGTTCCATTCCGGCTTTTGGGTTAAACCAGCAGATGCATTCTGGGACATGTATGCTGTCCAAAAGGCAGAGGGCTGGAGGAGGCATGCTAAATACATTTGTTTGCAGCAAGCTACTAAGAGCTGCAGAGGGCCTGATTGCATTCACCTGTTCCAAGCTACTGCAGGCTAGGCTGCAGAGAGCTGTAGAGCACTTGATTAGAAGCCATTGCTGCTACTGCTGCAGGCTACTGAAACCAGGGCTGCGCTTAATTGAACACAGCTGCCAGAGTCTGCAATCAGCTCCACCCTGCTGGCCTGCTGGCTGGGAGGGCCTTTATAAGCTCACTTTGAACAGAAGAAGTGGTCAGTCAACTGCTTCCACTGGGAGTTCGTGCTGGTGCTCCTGTTACCAGTTTTTGACTGTTCCTGAATAGCCTCTTCTGGCCTTTTGATTCCTGTTGCTGTTGATGCTTGCAGCTCCCTTTTCAGACTGCTGCAGCCTTCTGCCCTGTTCTTCTGGGCTCCCACCTGACTGCCTTGCCACACTCTGTTGCCTTCGGCCCTCCTCCTCTAGGCTCCCACTTGGCGGTTCTGCCACACTCTGCTGCCTACCACCCTGCTCCTCTGGGCTCCCACCTGGTGGCTCTGCCACACTCTGCTGCCTTCCGCCCTGCTCCTCTGGGCTCCCACCTGACTGCTCTGCCACACTCCACTGCCTTCCGCCCTGCTCCACTGGGATCCCACCTGACGGCTCTGCCGCACTCCGTTGCCTTCCACCCTGCTCCTCTGGGCTCCCACCTGATGGCTCTGCCACACTCTGCTGCCTTCCGCCCTACTTCTCTGGGCTCCAGCCTGTCGGCTCTGCCGCACTCCGCTGCCTGCCGCCCTGCTCCTCTGGGCTCCCGCCTGATGGCTTTGCCGCACTCCGCTGCCTTCAGTCCTTCTCCCCTGGGCTTCCCTGCCTGGCAGCCTTGCTACACTCATCTGCCTTCTGCCCTGTTCCTCTGGGCTCCTTGCCTTGCAACATGCCAGTTCTAGCTTCTGATATCCTGTCCTGTCCTGTACCTGGTTATTTCTTTCAACGCTGCTTTCTACTTGTATACATCTTGGTCCACTGTGGTGTCTCCACTTGAATCCGTTTTACAGTGTGACCCTGGGTTGGACTCCATTCAGATCAGATAAGGGAAGACTTATGTTGCCTTCACCTAGTCCGTGGACGTCGTACCTGCCTCAGTATATGGTCTTTCAGTTTTACCCTTGCACTGAGTACAGCAGTTTCCTCGACACACCTAAGTCAAGACGTTGCTGTAAGACTATTGTTAAGAGTAATCTGCTGGTATCTATCCCAAGGGCTTTCCTTAATCCCTGGAGACCCCTTATCAAATTCCAGTACACCCTTAGTTCTGATCAATCAAAGGTTCCCAGTGTACTTGCTTTTCTTTGCCTTTTCTCTGTCTCTTTGTTTACAGCTTACTCCTGCAGTTCCTGTGAATACCTGTTTCAACTAACAGCTTGGTATGTACCTTTAATCTGTTATATTCTAGCATTGTCTCCGGAATCTCCCTTAATCTACGTGCATACAGTGAGAGATAATCTCTGCCATGTACACTGCGCCTAGACTTCTGACAAAGCCTATTAATGTTGGGCATATTTTCATTTAACTTTCATAACTGTGTCATGTACGCTTTTTCCAGAAAAGCCCCATTAATGCCGTTTGCGTCCCCCACATGCTAAAATAACCCACATCACCTAATTTTAATTGTGCAAAAATTACATTAAAACCATCCTAATTTCACGTTACTGCGTTTTCAGATTACTGACATAAATGTCTTAATATAACAAGTCTTTTAAATCAAGTAGGCTGGCTTTGTTCCAAAACGTGAGCAGTCCAGCCAGATGTCTTGTTCTGGTCAGCTTTGCCCAGAGGTTTCTATGACTCCCCTTTGATCCTAGGCAGTTGAAGCTGAGGAGAGGTGTCAAACGAATTCACGTTTCAGTGACAGAACTGTCCATTGTCCCATACTGCAGCGCTGCCGGTCAGTCTAATGAAGTCTCTGCTTCCCACACCTCTGGGCCTTTCATGTTGTAAAGAACTTCCTTTCCCATGGGGCTGGTACATTAGAAGTGCCTGCCTTTCAAAACTGGGTTGGCAGCAATCCCTGGGCCAAGCCAGGATGTTGAAGTACTTTTTGTGGGGAAAAATAAACGACACAAGGTACATTTACCTATATTTTGGCAGCTTTTCTTCCCAACATCAACAGTTTTGTTTATGGGCATTTTGCAGTATTATTTTCATTTAGCATGTACAATGTCAATTCACTGCTTTGCAGAGCAGTGCAACACAGGTTCATTTTACTTTTCTTGTTCATTTACAAATGTGATTTTCCTCGCATCTTCATTCTGAACATTTCCATGGCTCTGGTCAATTTCTTACACACAGGAATATGTTTGAGAAATTGGTTCTTTGAAACTGATACCAGTCAACGGGGAAAGAGAGCTTCTCCTGAAATGTTTTGCATTTGTTACTTTGATTCCACAGTAAATGCCAGCCTACGGGCTGAAATGGATTTTCTCTGCCCTTCACAGATTTTCCTTAATAAACAATGCCGTTCTGGGCAGGAAAATCTTATTTGATGATGTTACGTTGAAACATATGAACAGTGCTGTGTTGAATTAGAGCAACTCTGTGTGAGAATCGCAACAAGGGTAGCACCAGGGTCATGTTAAATGCATATAATTTCTGGGCGGAACCTTGGGTTTTCAAATGACAGAAGCATTGCAGCGCCATTCTTCATTGAATTTCTTTTCTTTGGATTGCCATGAAGAAAACCAAGTGCAGCCATTCTTGGGGGCTATGTTCCATCTTACCCCATATGTGCTCAGCAGACACAGTTCAGGCATTTTTTCTGTAGCTGCTAAAATGCAGTTTTGTGATGCCAGGGAATATGTGCTCAGCAAACACAGTGCAGCCATGATGTCTTTGCAACTGCTAAATGCAGTTTCATGATGCAGAGATTTCTGTTGGGCAGGTAAATGTACCCCACAGCTGTCTTATCTTTCAAGATCCTGGAACTCCTTAACGCAAGTCCACAAACCCAGATCAATACATAATCGATCCTTGACCTACCATTTGGGCCGTGATATGTGAAATTGGTTGGCTGGTCCTTTCTGAAATGGCCATTACAGACCCTTGGGTCAAGAATGTTAATGTCTCAGGCAGTTTAATTGCAGAGGGTTGTGTTCTAGCAGGTGGGTTATTGTCTAGACATGCAATGCACCAGGATTTGTCCTGGTTGGATCAAAGCCCATCCAGCTCTCTGAGGGGTTCCAGCTGTAAATGTAAGTCCCCCATAACAACAAGCTGGTAAGTTCTGTGTTACTGGTCTCCCAGCTAAGCACACACTCCATCAATACAGAGATAGTGGCCAAAGCTTTAGCTAAAGTGGGTCTATAATCAAGATTAAATAGCATCATTCTCGAGTCCCCCAAAGTTGTTATGCTTAATTACTGCACATCCAGAAAACCAGTATACAGCTGCTCAACTGCCCCATTCAGATCTGCCTTCACACAGACCTAAAAAAAAAACATTCAGTCTCCCCCTTATGCCTTGCCGAGCAGCAATGGAGAAGGACTGGTATTCCTGTATCCTAATCTCTTCTAAGGACCAAGTTTCCAGGAAGCACACACCACTATGGCTCTTCAACCCTGCTACATTCCAGCTCAGAAACTTTGCTTTGTGATCCTGATCTAGAGTCTGGTGGCTATTAGAGCAACACAGTAAGCAAACACCATCTGAGCCTGTCTCAGCCACATCATTATCTTTATTGATTGTTCTTGAGGCACGATTTCCTGTGTTCAAGATTACACTGGCCCTCATTCCGAGTTTGGAGGTAAGTACCATCCCTTACTGGCATGGCGCAAATAGCGTGTCTGAGCTGGCAGCAGCCTGTTAATAGCGGACTATTACGACTTTGCGGGCACAAGCTTTGCGCCATACTGGTAAGGTACCTAGCGCCATGCCGCAAAAGGGCCCCAAAAAGCCCTTACCGGCATGAAGCGCACCGTAGATAACACTACCGCCATAGTCCAAAGCGGCATTAGCGGTGACTGTAAATAGCGGTGACTGTAATTAGTGGTCACCGGTATTTACAGTCACCGTTAAATAGCTGAACCGGAAATAGCGTCACCGCAGAGGAACGGGAAGGAGCACAGTGGCCATCTTTAAAAACAAAATCTATTGCCATCCTCACCGCACAGGACCCCTGGGACACTGGTGAACTTCCAAAAAGCACATCCAACCTTCCAACAATGCCTACAGCACCCAAGAAGGGATCAGCCTGCCTCCGAAAGGAGCGCTTCAGCCCGGATGAACTACAGATGCTCGTAGACACCCTGCATGAGCACGCAGGGACAGTGTTCAATAGCAACATGAGGAGGGAGGCAGTGTTGTGGAAAAGGGAAATTTGGGCACTAGTCGGGCAGAAGGTCAGTGCAGTGGGCAACAACCCCCGCACGTTCATGGATTGACGCAAAAGGTGGGATGACCTGCAGCTGAGGGTGCGGAACATTCTTTCGGCAAACCGTGCCCAGGCCTTGGAGACCGGAGGAGGACCAAGTTCTCCAATTAAGCTCACACCGTGGGAGGAAACATGTGCAAGCATGATAGGCACAGAATCCATAGAAGGCGTAGGAGAGATGGATTGTGGCGCCACGTCTTCTGCTGATGGAGGTGAGTGTCCAAAGTAAAAACTACTAAGCCAAATCTGATGAAAGTCAATGCCAATGTCTGTCCAAAGAGTGACGCCATGGTCGGCCACACACACACTCCCTGTAAAGTATGCCGAAGCAAGTGAGACACATGCTGATGCCTGGTGCAAGGCCGTAACGCACATGACACATACCACACAAACTAGGAAATCCCATAAGGCACACACCGTGCATGACCTAAATTGTGAGCATGTCAGATAGCACAGTACCTGGCCAACATGAGTGACACCGACATATGGCTGCATTTACCACCCATGTATGGAATGACATGCCGTTCCCAACCCAAATGCCTATTACCCATAATTGTGTGGATGTGCAATCGTACCAATGTATGTATGATGCCTATCCAAACATCATTCATGCTGTCCCTCTCTTTTACCCCCACAGGCAGTGAGCATGACAGTGAGGAGGAGGACACCACCCCTGCACAGGAAAGCAACCGTCCCTCCACATCCAGGGGCCAAGCCAGCGACACCGGGTCCCAGCAAGAAAGCCACCATAGGGACACATACCACCAGCAACAACAAGGCCCGTGGAGGGCACACCACCCCCACCCCGGCCCCTCACTGCACTGCCTGCAGACACCTGTCCAACGCAACGTTCGGAGGAGTCCAGTGTGGCTGGGGAGGTGGCAGCCACGGCCCCCCTCACAGTCGAGGACAGCCCCAAAGACATCTGGGGCACCATTGAGGACGACTCAGTGGATGTTGTACACACCCTAGCACAATTGGCATCTCTCCAGGTATCCATGAGTGACACTGTAGATACCAACACACCGGAGCAGTCTGGGCAAGAACAGACCCAGGGACATATCAGTCCCGTATACAGTCCCGGCGAGGATGAGCAGGCTGGGCATGCCAGCCAGATCCCCAGCAGGGCCACTGGTGCAGCCACAGGAGCACAGCGGGCTGACCAGCTCTCTGCCCTAATTTCGAAATTTGTGCAGGACAACCGGCAGGCCTGGGAGGAGTGGTGCTCGGATTTGAGGGCACTGGGCCAGTCCATCACTGATAACACAAACCGCCTCTGCGAGGTGCTCGGGTGCATAGCCGATGCTTTGGAGGCAGCTCTTCCCACCCAACAGCCTAAGCATGAGGCCACACCGTCCACAAGCAGCTCTACACAGACCAGCCCACTCCGCCGGTCCGTCCGTGCGCTGCGCCGACGGGACATGCCTCCCCCTGGCTCCTGGAGTGCTGAGTGACTGTACTGGCAGCCTCATGTGGGCTCCGTGGACCCTATGGGACTTGTGTGGGGGAGTTGTGGGGGCAGGGGGAGAGGGGTAAGGGTGTGTGGGGGAGTTGTGGGGGGAAGGGAGGGGGGTGAGGGTGTGTGGGGAGTTGTGGGGGGAGGGGGGTGAGTGTGGTGGAGGGTTTGTTATTCACGTTAATATTATTACTTTCAATACACTGTTGTGTTACAAAAAAAGAACCAGAGTGGACATTCATCATTGTGCATGTGTCATGTAATCTTGCACAGTGCATAGTGTACATGTACCCCACACCCAGTGCCCTATGTCCTACCATTATGTCACCCTCTGCTGACATGTAAGTCAGAAATATTGTGCAATCACTGACTGGCGCACAGCACATCCCTTCTGTGCATCGCCACCGTGATGAGGTCCTGCCACATCTTCATCCTCCCCTTCTTCTTCATCAGGTGGTAGGTGTTCCATGTCATGGGGCAGGGCACATTCCGGCGGATGCATATATTGTGCAACATTACACATGCAATGGTAATTTTGGCCACCTTTGCATGTCTGTAGAGGCGTGCCCCACCCGACCTGCTGAGGCAGCAAAATCGTGCCTTCAACAGGCCAAAGGTCTGCTCAATTACCACACCTGTACAGGTATGGGAATGATTGTAGACTCCTCGTGTCTGTTCTGTGGGTTTCGGACAGGGGTCAGGAGCCACGGCTTCAGGGGATAGCCACCATCACCTGCATGAGAGGGGAATGAAGGTAAATGTTCGCACATTCATGTTGGACAACTGTACTAGTCTCACATAGCTCCAGGTAATTGGGGTAATTGGTGCCCACATGCACATGTCCCTGGATGCATTGACCCCATTTTAGGTCCCGCTATGTGTCCTCTGCAATGGACTAATGGTGTGGGTTGCATCTTCAAGATGAATCATGGTGTGCACTGACATCTTGTTGCACGTGCATCGTATATGCATACAGCAGTGTTGGAGTAAAATTAGTGATGTGTTGTGTTCTGTGATATTTAGTAGTAGGGAGCGTTGGCTGTAGTCTGTACAATATTGGGCATTCTGCACTGATCATTTCCATGGTGACATGCAGCACTCCTATGGGTGTGCCGAACCAGTGACACACTGTGGAATCCCTGGTTGGCTCAGTTCAATGCACTCCCAGGGATGAATGTCCTGTGTGGTGATATGCTGGAGACAGCAACATAGTGCATATGCACTGCATAGTGCAGGATGGTCTTACGGTGTGTGAGGGCCGCTGATGAGTGGTGCATGTTTAGTGCGATGTGGGCTGGTTACCTGTTAGTCATGTAGAGATAGGTGTCGGCCTTACTTCATCACTATGGGATTTGGGTGTCATGTACCATTTCTGATGCTTTGGGGCACAGTGTTCGGTGATGTGCACATCGTGCACTAACATCAACATTCCCACCCAGGTGGAGTATGCCTCCCCCCACCCCTTCCCACCCAGGTGGAGTATGCATCCCCCCTGGCCACCCAGGTGGAGTATGCATCCCCCCTTCCCATCCAAGTGAAGTATGTATCCACCCACCTCACACCCGGATGCACTGCCATGGCCCAGTTAGGCAACTCACCAAGCAGCCAGGCACGTCGTCCAGCATGTCTCTCCATGAAGCGTGATAGCGTGGAGTTCCGCAGGACCATAGAGTCATGAGTTGATCCGGGATATCGAGCACAGCAATGTGTGATGATCTTGCTGGCGTCGCATACCATCTGCACATTGATGGAGTGGTATTGCTTGCGGTTGTGATACACCACCTCCATGGCATGCGGGACCACCAACTCCACGTGAGTGCAGTCGAGGGCACCTGCACAATTTGGCATGCCTGCCAGTGCATGGAAGGCAACTTTTGTATCGAATATCTCCTGGGGAGTCCGTGGTAGGGATATGTAGTCCCTTGTGTGCTTGAGAGGGGCATCCAGCATTTGGTTCAGAATCCAGGAAAATAAGGGTTGTGATATGCCATGCATGTGCCCTACTGTGTGCTGGCAGGTGCCTGTGGCAAGGAAGTGGAGCACAGCCACTACCTTCAGTAGAGGGGGGATGGCGGTGCGTATTTGCATGAGGCTCACTATGTCGTCATGTATCAGGTCCACTATGGTGGTGATGGTGTCCCAGTCAAGCCAGTACAGGGTGTGGATCTGCTCAGGGGTTAGATTGAATCGACTGGCTCTGATGCAAGGGATTGTGGGCTGCCGGCGTGGTAATGGTGGCTGCACTGGTGGGGCATGCTGGGCCTGTTTTACCCTCCTTCTCCTCCTGTGTCTCCTTTGTGGTGGCGGCTGTTGTTGATGTTGAGGCATTGCAAGCAGGGCCTCTAGCTCCAGTAATGCTACTACTATTGGTATCATCTTGGCGTGGGAGGGGGTATGGTGTGTGGGTGTGCTCCTTTTGTACTGGCCCTGACTCCATTGCCTCCACTTGTGCTGATTGTGTACACCAGTGGCACTTGGAAACACTGCTCAGGGCTCTTTACGCCTGGTCGGCGATGCTGGTATTTACGCCATGCAGGTATGCACTTTTTCCGCCTCATGAGGCCGTTATTTGCTTGTCCGCCTCACTTGTGATCTTCTCCAGTTTACGGCATGCCTCTAATGCCGGCATGGTGTGTCACGTGTGCGCGCCCAGACCGCTAATTACGGCATCGTACTTTACAATGCCGTTAATAGTGGTCTGGTTGGTCAGAATAGCCTGTAGCGGTAGACGATGTCGGTAATCCTTTACCGGCATCGTTTTTACCTTACCTCCAAACTCGGAATGAGGGCCCCTGTGTGCTGAATGAATTGGGATAGTTGTATTGATTGGGATGTTAGAGCCTGGGTAGGGACAGGATCTAAGCTCGATCATCAGCAGCCCCTGAACCAGCTCCCCATCCCTAAGAAACACCTGAATGTAGTCATCTGGCCCCACTGGCATTTGGTTGCATATGCAGTGCGTCATGTCCTTACAAATCACTCTGAGGCAGACTCTTTTATGGCAAAACCAGTGAAATACTTTATTAATGAGGGCATCCTGTGATTCATAAGTGTTCTCCACAATTCATGGGACATTATACTATACTACAAAAGGGTATTTGTTGTTAATCCCATGGGACCGCTGAGAAAGGACAGTCTATCACTGCCCTTTCTCTTGGCACTGGTTGGGTATTTTGTGACGGAGGGAGTGGTTTGGGCTGGCAGGCAGCGGCCAGGGATGGTAGCCACTGCCCAGAATCTGCCCATCTGCCTGCACCCATCCTCCCAGCGTAGTTGTTAATGAAATCAGTAAGGGGCCTGCCCCCTTCTCAGCCTCCTGTGTGCCAGGGAGCCTGCAAGGTGGGCCAAAAGATAAAGTGCTCAATCCTTTGGTAATCGCTCCCACCGGACTAACAGCCTTACAGATTGATTTTTCAGGTTTAGCTACATGCCCAGGATTGTGCATTATACTTGCGGCCAGACCCTATACCCTTTCCCTTAGGAGATTTACTATGAGCCTCATCTGCTGGGGCCCCATGTGCCACCTGCCTGTTCCTGTGGCATCAGAGTTATCTGGTCTGTGATAGGGATGAAACCCACAACTTCCATTTTTTTTTATTTGGTTGGTTGATTAAATCAACCTTTCAAATACAAAAGTAAAATGCAATCGGATAAAATGACAACGTTTTACAATTTGTAATTTGCAATTAGGGAATAAAACATTTTAAAAGTCAATTTACGATGGTTTGTTTGAGTTTAAATTCATACAATATATTATATGTAAGTTGAAACATCATAATTTCATCTAATTCATATGCCAGTTATACAGTGTTTTATATTTAACCACCATTCAAGAAAGTATTCAAAAATTTCCAACATCTGCTGGCAAAACGGTATCTACAAGTTGTACTATTGCAACTCTTATTCCCAGTTTGCTACTCGAAAAGATCTTGTACCAGATTTCATCATCATTCATTGGTGTATATATCTGTAACAATTTACTGAAGTATCTTTGCTTCATCAGGTCCAATGCTGGACAAACCACTACTGCATGTTTTATTGTCTCTCGACATTGCTTATTATTACAAAATTGACAATGATTCAATTCATTAGGAATTAAACCTCTCCTGGCCATGATTTCAGTTGTGTATAATAAATGAAACCCGAATCGCAAATACTGATGCCTTATGTAAAGTGATGGGAATTTTACTAAGTAATCTGACATTACTCGACATTTTTTGTGACCAAACATTTGGGTGTCAAAATTCTTGTAGGAACAACATTTTGCTCGGGTACAGATCCAATCATTTTGATACAATTTCAACTTAGCACGATTTGGATTTGTTAACAAGATATCTAAGGTTATAGAGGCATCAGATAAGGCGTTTAGGACACAGTTTCTCCATGTACGAGGAAAAGAATGAGTAGAAGCTACAAGATCATTTCCAACAGCACTCAAAATGTTGTTCTTCTCAAGACCTAATAGACATTTCTGAAAATAACAGCACATTTTCCATATCAGTTGTACATGGAGGGATAGCAGACCAAGTTCATATCTTATTATAGGCAAGGGGGCACAATTTGGGAGTTTTAAGACTGTTTTCCAGAATCTGGATTCATACAAGTCCCACATTTTTTGACTTATGTACCAGTTTAATTTCAGCACCATATAACAAAATTGGAACCACTTTTGCTTGATAAAAAGACATGACATGCTGGTATGAAAATTTACCGTACTTAGACATTAATATGGTTGCCTGTGATTTCAATTATTACATCTTATATTTCAAAGATGATATATATGCAGTTTCAGAGAGTTTGTTATAAATTGGTAGTCCTAGATATTTATATTCATGTACATTCATTAAATCAACATTCTGCAGATACCATTTATATTTTTTGCCAACCAATTTAAGATGTGTCAGGCAGGTGACAACTTGTGTTTTTTCCAGATTAGTGACAAGATTATTAACTGTGGAATATGCAGATAATCTATCTAATAGGTTCTGCAGCCCGCTAGGTTTTGTTGACAGGAGGACTAAATTGTCTGCATATAACATCCAGGCTATCGATTGTGAGTCCATTTTCGGTGCATTAGTTATTATGGTAGCAAAAGATTCACCCAGATCTAAAATAAACTGATTAAATAGAAATGAGGCCAGTATGCAGCCCTGTTTGAGTCCTCGTCCTGTGCAAATTGGGGCAGAGAGTGTTCCTTCTGTTGTCAGTCTAACTTGCAGAGTGGTGTTAGTGTGAAGAAGCTTAATTATAGAAAGCAGTGAGGATGGACATCCATATTGCAATAATTTTCTATACAATAGGTTACGATCAACAGAATCAAACGCAACCCGAAAGTAAATAAACGCCAAATACAAAGGTTGATTCCGGGTAACACAGTTAGATCTTATCATGTTTAAGCTGATGATATTTGGAGAGGTACCTAGGCCAGAAACGAAACCTGCTTGAAATGGATCTCTTTTTGGTTGGTTAGTGGATCTCTGAGAACAATGCGATTGAAGATTTTCCCTGGAGCATCTAACAAAGCAATAGGCCTGTAACTGGCTGGCTGTATTGTACCGCCCTTTTTGTAGACTAGTAAAATGCTGGAATGTGTCCAGGATCGAGGAATAGTTTGTGTTTGGTTGATATTATTGAACATGTTCCATAAAATGTTGGACCAAAGTTCTGGATGTTGTTTTAATGTGAAATTTGACAGACCATCAGGCCCAGGAGCCCTCAAACTGCTTATATCATCTTTGTCAAATTTCAGAAAGAAGCTATCGTACCCCGGGATTGGCGTCTCAGAATTTTAATTTTGAGGTACCTTGTACAAATTCGAGAAATGCGTGAACCACGCTTGTTCTGTGACGTTGCTAGATAGTAATGCGATTTGATGCCCTGTTGTTATTTGATTTATAATTGCCCAAATTTGAGCAGTATTTTTCCCAGCTATGTTTTTCAACATTGTCGAGCCATCATCTTCGTGTAAGACTCCCATCTTAGTTCGCATCCAGTTCTTATGTTTGGTTTTCAATTTGGTTAGTTGTTCGACTCTAATTCTAAATGGCAATTTTAAAATTAGCCTCTTCCTGGATCGTAATTATTTCTTTGCAGTTTGAATTTCTTTGCTAAACACATGCAAGTGTGACACTCTGGGCAAAGTTTCAGAGGTTGATCTGACCTGAAACATCTGCATCAAATCGTGATATACAATTTCTGTGCCTGTCTCCCCACTGGCTTTGTGTAGTTCCATTGCATAACATTGATTAAAACGTTTTAGAGATGTTTCAGACCACCGCAATCTGTTACACCCTGTATTCATTGTGACCATGTTAGCTGGGCATTTAGATGGTAAGTCTTCTGTAGTTTCTGTTATATTCCAAGCTGTCATTAGAATGTCATGATCACTTAGAGTTGTAGCATTAATTCGAAATGTAGTGATTTCAGAAATAAGAGCACGATTAACATATATACAATCAATTATTGCTCTGGATGTACCTCTATGCCAAGTGGGGTGTGGAGGAATGTCATCTACGAATGTGCCATTTAACATTTGCAGATTTTGGGACTCAACAAAGTGTGTCCATAAGGCTAATCTAGACTTGTCTTTTGATGGATCTAGGCAATGCAAATTAAGATCTCCTGCTAAAATCACATACAGCGTTGTTTTGTCAACACATATCAAGTCCATTAGGCAATTTAAATCCTTCATGAAGGAATGATCGGATATACCTACCGGATTCCAATACATGTTAATTAGTACATACATACAACCGCCAGCCTTGAGCTTTACAGCCTGCAAAAAGGGGTTGGGAGAAAGCCAATGTTCAGATTTAAATGGTGACAGTTGTTTAATAGCAATGAGTAAGCCTGATGTTGACCTTCCTAGTTTTACTTTTAGAGCAGGCTTGATAAAGATCATAATTATCCCAAATTGGCATTTCAACAAGCCACGTTTCTTGCATCATTATTATGTCGACATTCTGAGTGCCCAGGTTGGGATTATCAATGAGATGACGATGGCCTCTCATGTTCCAACTAGCAAGAGACACTGGAGTTCGCTTCGTAAGGTGGCTTAGTTAATGCATGTCCTGATCTTTAGGACACTTACACGTTATCTTAACCAATTCTCTTGTATTTATTTCCAAGTTGTTTGTCAGACAGTGCTTATTAGCAATTGTAGTTGACAAAGGCATAACAACTGGGGCTGGTAGACATGAAGAATTAACATCAATGGTGAATCCTAAGTCATAAAGTTGTCTTTTGCAAGCCAAATTGTATTCAGCACTACCCTGGAGTTAATCCATAGTTTCACTGAGGACAATGTGTGTTCATTGGCAAATTCAACTAGTTGGATATCAGAGTTGATGTCTTCCAATTCAGGAATTTCTGAAAAGATGGTTAAGATGGATTTGCAGTTCAGATCATACTGAACACTTGGTGTGGGTCTGCATGCTATGGTTAATGAGTATAATGCTGGCCTTTTGACATTTGTTTTCAATAGTTTCTTCGTGTTTGAAGGTTCAGGCTTTGCATTACTATCAAAAGATGCCACAGAGGTTTTGACTTCAGTTGCTTTGTAGAGTGCTGCTTGAATTCAAAAGTAAATTTCAGGAGCTAATGCTGCTACATTATCCACATTTCCAGATTTCAGATTCAATTCCCCAACTCCTTGTAATGGAAGGGGGGCAGGTCGTGGATCGTCAACCTGAAATTGGGCTAATGATAAGGTATGTGTAGTATTTTGTTGAACTTGTTAATTTTTTGTGCAATAACAAGATTATTTATGGGCACCAGCTCCTTGTGATTGTGAAAAGGCCAATCGAGGAGCATCAACCTGATGATGAGTTAAACTCGATAAGAGGAAACTGTGGGAATTACATGAGGTTGAACCGAGGTCTTCATCAGTTCATTCATAGAGGATAAGGGCTGTAAATAAGTTTCATTTCTGTACTCACAGCGAGTCAGATGTTTCTGTGGTAGCTGGGTATTCATGTATGCATCTACAGCACATCTAATTTCCTTCCTATGTATTTCCAAAGCCTGTTGTGTGATTCCAGACAACTGGGACTCATTTCTTGCCTTGTTTATTGCAGGTATGGGTGGTGAGAGCATAGACTTCTCCAAACTGGCTGCTATCTCCAGTAGATCATTAAGTGGACCATAAAATGTAACTTGTGCTGGGTTGCCAATCTCCGCGGCATCTTTCCGGGCTTGCGTCTGCAGCTGATATTTTTTTGTAATAGCACTTGAGGACAACGGTTTACCTTTCTGCGAGTTTGCAATTGTTTTGATAAACTGTTTGGTTTTTGAAGTACTATTGTTCTTCATTGTACTCATATTTTTCATTTTTTTTGTTGGAGCAACATTTATATTCTTTTGTTTTTTTACTCTGTTTAGGCTCAAATAACATATAAACAGGTAATTTGATAGGCGCATTTGAACCATTTCGGATATCAGCAGACCATTCCCCAATACTAAATTGTGCACCTATCTGCTCTTTCTCTTGAATTACGTCGGGAAAGTATGGAAGTGAAGAGCATTGCGACTCTAAAACTACAGTTGGAATACTGTTAGAAGTAATTAAAGAGTCTGCATAGCAATCGGTCTGAGTGGCTACCGAAAAGGCAGTCGGAATCATTTTCTCAGTGTTACGGGTGAAGTTTTTTTTTTAAATGAGATGTTCGCATAATCACGTGCTGACATTCCAAAACTTTTTCAAGTTGTGCATTTTGGGCTAGTAATTTTAGATCAAGGGTCTCAAGAAGTTTGGTCATTGATTGAATGGCCAAGTTCATTGCGTTTAACGTGATTTCCAGTAAATTATGCGTTGGACCAGCATCACCAGGTTTAGCCAATCCTGATGTACTGGTTCTCGGATTACTCAGAGTTGGGGCTGAATAAGAAACCTCAAGCTCCGAGTGCAAATGACTGATATTTGTAAATGAGTCAGGTGAAGCAGATACATTGTGTATTGTTGAATTGGATAATTGACAAGACATGTTGTTCCCCAGTTCTAGTTCTGCCTGATTGGTAGCATATCATTTATTTGTGCTGTGTCATTTTGAGCAGGGGCTGTAAATACATTGCCCAACATAACGCTGTCAGTAAGAGACCTGTCCGTGGTGTCTAGTGCCAGGTGAGGTGGTACAGCTTCCACTACAATTACAGAAACGTCTGATTCAACAACATTTCCTTTATCTACATTAACATGGTCCAATGACATAATTTCAGGAACAAGCGGGGATCGTATTTTTGCCACCATTACATCATTTACCTTTTTAACAGTCTCGCAGGAGTCCTTACTAAACAGGCGAATGTCAGCATTTCCTGTCGTTTTCGTTCCACGTTTCCGTAATGGATGGATTTTCTGTGTAAGCTGAGTCGAAAAACACACGCCATTTCCAGTTGTTCGGTGGGATGTGTTTGAAGGTTGCTGCCTATGAGTCTTTCCATTCAATGACAGGGAGCCTACGTTCGGCATGCCTGACTTCAGGGTCACTAAAACACACTGCATTACTTATCTGCTGACAAGAGAGGGAAATTAACTGCAGGAAATAACGTGATGGTGGAAGGTGAGTGCCGGCAGGCTGCAAGAACAGTGAGTGCAACTGTCAGACGATTAAAGGCTAGATTAGCACTATTCACTATTCACAGAGCAGCAAAGGTCACTGCTTGGCCGCAAAGACGCAACTACGCGGCAAAGCGGTCAAGCGGACTTCGCCAGTACTTGGCTCGGTGCGTGCACGCTGGTGCGCGCGCACGCCAAATTTCAAGGATTCTGCCCAAATGGTCGTGGCTTGGCGATTTAAAGTTGTTTTACTACCAATCCTCTATAAACAGTGGTGTATAAACACAGTCGTTCTACAAAAGGAGAAAAACATAGGTTGGAGTTGGAAGGTAAAGCCTTTTCTGAAGTCCAATATGATATTAACAGTGTGTAACAGTAGATACTGTAGGGTTGAAGAGTACAAATCCACGTAGCATGGAGCAGAAATTGGGGTCAAGCGGTACTTCGCCGGTACTTGGCTCGGTGCGTACGCGCTGCTGCGTGCGCATGCCAAATTTCAAGGATTCCGCCCAAATGGGTGTGGCTTGGCAATTTAAAGTTGTTTTACTGCCAATCCTCTATAAACAGTGGTGTATAAACACAGTCGTTCGTAGGGTTGAAGAGTACAAATCCACGTAGCAGGGAGAAGAAATTGCAGTCAAGCGGTACTTCACCGGTACTATCGCCACCATCATGTGTATACTCAATGATACATGGCAGGGCTGGATTATTAATACTTAACCTCTGGGAGCTGGTAGTTCTTGCCCCTTTCTTGACCCACTCTTATCCCTGTTTCATATGAGACCAGTGACAACTTCTGGAGACCACCCACCTTGCCCAACACTTAGTGTGATTTTACCTACCCCATAATATTCTCATCAGCCTGTGTGATGACACAATTGGAGGAGACCACTCTCAGTGTTGCAGCTGCACCACAATCCTCAATGTCAGGTTAATAGCTCACTGATGTATGAGATCCAAACCTTTACTTCATGATGGGTTTAAACATTTTATATATTTTTTTGGCCTGTCCCTGGGGAGGCCGGGCAACAAGTAGTACGTTAGGATGCAGTAATAGGCAACAGCAATGGATTCCAAAGTCCAATTTAAACTTGAACACCCGGTTTTCCACCAGATGCTCGTAATTAATTGTGCAAAGTACCAGACTCCTTAGGCATCACTATAACAGGCCGCTTGTTACCGCAGGCCCCTCAGTTAGCTTTATCCGGACAAGAGGAATTGTCATACACAGCGAGCCCAGTTACCTCCCAGCTGCCAATTAGAGCTAGTCACACAGCTTTGTATAAAAACCAGTTCCAAGAGAACACAATCCAGCTGGAAAGCTTCCCTTTTGTGACTATCGATTTGGGTCCGGGAATCAGGTCCCGTGTGGCAGCATATAGGGAATAGCAGATTCCATAAATGAAATCGGGAGGATAGCTCAGTGGCAACGTGCTTGCCTTGGAAGCAAGACGACACAAAGCAACAGAGGCTCGATCCGCGGTCCGTGCTTAGAAACCTCAGGGTATTTAAGTACGTTATAAATATGCAACTAAGACAACAACAAAACAAAAACATTCTGTACCAGCGCCTCGATGCCCCCGTGCTGTGTGAGCACTTTAAAAATGCAAATAATTAAAAAAATGAATGAAGAACTATGTGTTCATAGACCAATTGGACCAAGCTGGCAAGTATCAAACGGTGGAGTGAAAATAGGGGATGTTGGTTAGTTAGAACTTACTTTTTTTAGCAGTCCTACTGTCCTAACTCTATACACTGCTCCTCACCTACCCGGGGATTCTCTGGGTATCTGATAGAGGAACAGGGAGAGCCGCGCCAACGAGAATCCGGGCTTGTCTGTGCAGTGCTTCTCGCCATAAGGGTGGCTAGCTGGGTAATTTGAAGGTCTTTCCTCCTCCGGGGTGGGGTCACCTACAGCAACAAACCAGGCATTCCAGGGCTCTCCAGGCTGCAGCAGTAAAGCTACAGTGCCAAACAGAAAGTGGACTTGTCTCTGCAGGGCTTTTTTCGCTGCAAGGGTGGCTTGCTGGGTATTTGAAGGTCTTTTCCCCCTCAGGGGTTGGGGACACCTTCAGCAATACACCAGGCTTTCCCGGCATCTCCAGGCTCCAGCACTACAGCTAAAGTGCCAAAAATAAAATGGCCTGGTACTTTTTGACTTCCTGACGACAGGCGAGCACCTTTAGTTCATTTAGAGGGGCAGGATGATCCCCTTAGTAAAAGGGAAAGATAGGCATTTTTCCAATATTTTCATTAAAGAAAGGTAATATGTCCAACTCATTCTTCCGACCCGCCACACAAGCCTTGTGTGATTTCATTGCAATTTGACAATGATTTTACAACTGTTTGGTGGTGATTTGGCAGTGGCATGAGTATGACTTTATTAAAACAAGGTTGTGATTTGGTCATGCATTGAAATTGATTTTACCATTCCCACGGTGTGATTTGCCAGGGACATGACAATCTTTTTACCAAGGCTTTGCAGGGATTTGGCACTGACTTGGCTATAATCATTTTACCAGGCCTTGACAGTGATTCAATAGTGGCTTGACCATTATGTTAAAGGAAGGTGAAGTGGGGACCGTCTTAGGATATTTAAAAATATAAATTCTGAATTATGGGCAGAGATCTTGATTATGTTATTTAATTGGATATTGGAACACAAATTAATTCCCCCCACCTGGAAATCAGCAGTAATAGTCTGCTTTTTTAAAAAGGGCCATCGGACAAATCCTAAAGATTATCGTCCGATCGCCCTTTTGGATGTCCCGGGCAAAATGTTTGCATCATTGGTTTTGTCTCAGTTGTGATGTTGGGAAAGGGGCAAATCCAAAAGAGATATTTATTAAACAGGATTCGTCAAGGGTTTGGACACAGTCGCAAATGGCTTTATATTAAATCTTTTTAAGAAATGGGCGACCCTTGAAGGTTCAGTTATTTATTTCGCATTCATTGACTTTGCCCTTGCCTTTGATTGTATCGATTGTACTTTGTTCTGGAATAAACTCATTAGTTCAGGTTGTCCTTCCCATTTAATTGAAATCCTAATTGAATTCTATAGAGCAACGTATCTCTTGTGAGACTGAATCAGAGTGGCAAGTTATCTAGAGAAATGATGACACACAGGAGCCTAAAACAAGGTTGCATGCTTGAGCGGATACTATTTAATTTATATGTCCTTGATTATGTGTGATTATTTGAAGCAGGCCAGGTCTTTTCCCCGCGTATAGGAGACCTCCTATAAACTGGCTCCTATGATGATTGGTCCTTCTTGATCAGATGCAAAGCGGCCTTCAAAGGCAATTCGATATATCGCGGCAGTATGTGGACAATAATGGGTTGTCGATAAATGTCATGAAATCTACGGTGATGACCTTGTGTGCACCTAAAAGAAAGCTGAGATCAGTTTAGAAATGAAATTTGGATAGTAGGTCCCCGAACAGAGTAGACTCTGAATTATCTGGACTTTACACTGAGTGTCAGTGTTAGAGATGCCCCCCATATTGCCACTCTCAGGAGAAAGGCTGGTACTCTTGCTATCAAAGGTGTGATTATCGAAAAGTGGTTTGGAGTTTTCGATAGAACCAGTCCCACAGTTTTATAAACTGAAGGTGGTCCCATCCTTGACATACAGGGTGAACGTTTATCTTTGCCTACCGACACAGATATGAAATTCATTGGAGGGGATTTTTGGGAAAAATATATTACCTTCTCCTAAATGTGTCCTAATCCCAGTGATCCGGTTTGAGTTAGTCCTCCTCTCGCTACAGGCCTTGTTGGGGACTCTGAGGGAGGCATTGAGTCACAGCAAGGACAAATCTCTTTCCCAATGGGGACAGCTATGTTTAGATTTGCCTCTATAGATCTTTTGATTGAGTACCGAATGGTGGTCAAAGCAAGGATATGGGCCACAGTCTGGATCCAAACGCAGGAAGCCTGAAAAGGTATACGTTTTGTTACCACTTCACACATTAGAAGAAACCGTGAAACGAACTTCCTAGATATTTAAAGTCTTTTCCAAATAGACATTTTAGAGTTCAGTTTCTATGAATGCAATCTAACTTATATTCTACTAGGGAGGTTCTGGGGGTGAGATTAAGTGCAGGTGTGAAAGATTTGACCTGTAGGTTCTGTAAACTCCCTACAGAGATTGAGTTGCTTAAACATGTGCGCTATTCTGGAAGGCATTGATGTATGATGTTGTATTTCAATCGTTTTTCAGTACAATACAGAGAATTTCAATGCAGTGGAATGGTGGAGGATGATTTGTGGAGGCAAACGTACATCCCTGGTTTTAGCAACAATTATATTTTTACTTTTTCTATCATTATGAATGAGATGAGATAAAACTGTTTTAGCTCTTATGATTGTGGAAATGGATTTTAGATCGTATACATTTCTTTTCTTGTGGATTTTCATGTATGGATGTTTAGCAAAAGGTTCTGTTTGAATCAAACGCTTAATAAAAAAAAATATATATTTGTTGACATAAAGTGCACACACTATTTGGTGATCACTAGAATCTGTATTGCAATGTAGAACCATGGTCCTACCATGCCTCGGGTGGATTGGACAGCAGTCTAACCATAGTTTCAGAGAGCCTCCTCTGATTTGGTTGTGGTTTGACCATGATCTTAACATCTCTTGGGTATTATTTGACAGCGTTATGACCTGATTCTACCAAGGCTGTGCTGTGGGTTGGTCATATTGTTTTCCATGATTTGATTGTTACTTTTTACTGGGTTGACCATGGTTGTATCATGCCTTAAGTGTAAATTGACAGTGGCACTGGCTTAGTTGAATGCCCTGGCTATTATTTGACATAAGGTGGTCGTTCATTGCAGTGGTTTGCGTACATCAAAGAATCGCTATTTACCTTCGGACCTAGTGAATGCTGGAGTAATTTCTGCAAGGTTGATTCTAGCTCTAAATTAACCATCACAAACGCCCTGTCTGAAAGAGAAACATAAGTTGCTGGAAACGATTGCAAGTGCAGAAGGCTCTATGAGATACTGGACGGTTAAACAAATTGTGGGTTACGAAAAATTCCTGGATACAGTGTTCCCCAAATTTAGTTTAGTTTTAGTTTAGTTTTATTGGTATTTATATAGCGTACAGCAGCCCGAGGACATTGTGGCACTTGTTACAGGACAATACTTAGTTACAGAGTAATGAGGCATGCATTTGGTGCATAATGAGCAGTTTGAGCAGGGATACAATATATATATATATATATATATATATATATATACATATATATATATATATATACATACAGGTTACAATATAGTTATGTTACATTTGTGTTTATATTACAATATACATGAGAGGAGTAGAGGAGGAGGTCACAGTGCTAGTTGAGGAAAGTGGTCTTGAGGTTGTTGCGGAAGACAGAGATGGAAGTTTTAGCTCTAAGGGTGGCAGGGAGTGCATTCCGTAGTTTCGTTGCAATATAAGAAAAGCCTAGACCTCCAGCTGTAGCTCTCCTGGTGCGTGGTATGTGTAGCTGGTTGGAGTACTGAGCTCTGGTGGGGCGAGTGGAGGCAGTTCTTGATATTGCTTCAGATAGATATGTGGGAGCAGTGTTGTTGATGCATCTGTGTGTGATGGTGAGGATTTTAAGAGTAATGCAGTCTTTGACCTGTAGCCAACGTGCTGCAAGTCTGGCGTGGGATATATGGTCTCTTCTAGGGATGCTCATAGCGGATCTTAGGGCATTGTTTTGTGTGGTTTGTAGTCTGTGAATGTTCTTGGAGGAGGTGCCAGCTAGAAGAGCGTTGCAATAATCAAGTTTAGCGCCTATAGTTGCTCTGGCTATGGCCAGGCGGTTGGGAGCAGATAGGTAGGGTTTAATGGCATTTATGAGTTTGGTGCTGAAGGCTGATGCAGAAGCTATGGTGCTGACTTGTTTGTTCATCAATAGGTTTGCGTCAATGGGGACACCTAGAGTCTTGACGGAGGACGATACAGAGATAGTTGAGTTGTCTATATTGAAGTTGGCGTATTGGGGTCTTAGCTTAGTTATTGCGTTTTTCTGACCAAGGATGAGAATTTCAGTCTTCTCCCCGGTAAGACAGAGGCCATTAATTGCCATCCATGCTTGGATAGTAGCATAGATGTTGTGTAGAGCCATGGCATGTTGGTGATAGAGTCCAGATAGAGGTCTAAGTACTTGAGTGTCATCTGCATAATTGGTATATGCAACTCCCATGGAGTCAAGTAAGTCGAAGAGGGGTTTTGTGAAGAGGTTATAGAGGGTGGGAGCTGTACATGATCCTTGGGGGACACCGCAGTTGATCGTGGTAGGATCTGCGTTTTCTATGATGGAGAAGACATTCATTGCTCTTCCTTCGAGGAAGGATGTGATCTAAGATGCTGCTTGTTTAGAGAAATGGGCTGCATGAGTAAGGTGGGTGGTAAGTGTTTGGTGATCTACCAGGTCAAAGGCTGCTGATAGATCGAGAAGGAGGAGCAGGGCAGGTTTGCCTTTGTCCATGATCTGTGAGATTTGATTTTTTAGGTCTAAAAGGGCGGATTCTGTTCCATGCCTAACACGGAAGCCAGATTGCCTTTTGCCCAGTATGGAGTTAGCTTCTATGTATGACTGGATCTGGTTATGGGCTGCTTTATCCAGGATTTTCAAAAGGAACAGGACTGTCGTTATCAGTCTGTAGTTGTTGGGTTGCGCTGGGTCAAGTGTGGCCTTTTTTAGAAGTGGCCGCACCCAGGCTTCCTTGAGATTGTTTGGAACTGCTTCTGTTTGGAATGATGCGTTAATGAAGGGAGTAATCAGGGGTGCTAAGTTGTTAGCACATTCCTTGATGATTTTGGCAGGGCAGATGTCTGCTTTGCAGAGAGATGGTTTGAGGTTTTTGATGAGATCCAGGACCTCGGGTTTGCAAGAGCATTGTACTTCAAACTAAGCATAGGTATATTACCTCGTTTGGAAATGCTGCATAGATGGAACAGTGATGTTCCCAACAAGTGTCCTCCTGTGCCAGGGAAGGCTTGAGAATGTGGTTCATGTTTTGCTTATTTGTCCATACTACTTAGAAATAAGGAAACAATACTTAAGGTCACTGTTTTGGGCGAGAGTTATTAGAAACACACAACCAACGATTGCTCTCTGCCGTAACTCTAATGATGACCTGGCAGTTCATTCTGTAACCAGGTATCTTATTGGGCCATGGAGAAAAAGATCATATATAACCAAACAGTGACCCCCTTAGCCTCCAGCCAATGTCATCCTAGGTTTTCATGGCTTAGAGTGACGGTAAACATTTGATGCCACTGCAAAGAAACAAATCGGTAGGCAGCTGCCGGCACAATGTTTTGCTTGTGCTTGAAGTTTATGGTTCTGCTAATGTTTTTGATTAGCTGTATAGTTTGCATTGATCATTAGGAAAATGTATTCTTAAGCTATATATTGTATGCATGTTTTTGATCTAAATTTTTAAATTACTCTTATCGTTTTAAGTCTGTAATTTGTATTATGAATTGTGTGAAATATCTGTATGTGTTGTACACATTGCTTTTATGGTCTGCTGACTGAAATAAAGTTATTGAAAGGAAACGATAAGTTGAGCAATGGTTTACTGCCCTATTATTTCACATTAGGCTGACAAGGATGTATTACCCTAACGGGATTTGAGCATGCTATGCTTAGTACCTCAACCATGATTAAGTTGTGGTCTAAACATCACTTTGCCGAGGCTTCATAGCGACCTGTGATGCTCTTGTTGTGACCTGTCTAACCTTTTAATAATATAACTCCCTCGGATCTGTGCTATTTTTCTTTCTCGTTATGCATGCATGCACACGAAGGCAGAGTTTTGAAAGCTATGTCTTTGGACAGCCTCTGAAATCTGTGACTGAAAGAGGGCAGAAGAAACACCACTGAAAATAAAGTGTGGCAATGCTACCCATCCACATGAGTCATCACTATGGCCTTATAGAGTGCAGGAGTGATCATTAGGGTATTTATCCAAATGGATAATGGCCCCTCCCAAGATCTATAAGACTATTAACATATAGTGGTAATAGCAATATTTATTTTGGAGTTTTCGTGGTGAAGTGAACATTTTACATTAATGGCGAGTAAAGTAAATAGACAAACTGAGTTAATAAAATCAAAGTATATATATTGTGTACTATTTCAATAAGATTGTCTTCATACGTTAAATATTTAAATTGAAAACTCGTTTATACTAGAGCAGGTTAACATATGCATGCCTTAGTTGTCATGTACACGTGAAAAATGTCTCTGTAAGAATGTGAAAGCCTTTTCCCATGTTTAAGATTTCTCATTCGTGTAATTAAAAGGATTTTGCATCAAAAAAACTCCCCCCAGAGAGTGTCTTGTTGAACAATATCTTACCTGGAAATGGCATTGTTGTTTTCATGTTTATTTTTGAAGACAGAATATTCAGAACCTAGATATTACTGGTGGTTATTGGCTGCACTCTGAACATTATGATTGGCTGAGGCGAGGTCAATAATGATCTGCATGTGCTAGTAACATTTAGGACCTCTTTTCAGAATACAAATGTAACGCACAGCCTGCTGAAGAACTATTTCTTCATTGTGTGGTATAATTATTACTGTATTGTTTCCTGAATCTGTTTTTTTCTTTGTCGGTTTGCCATTACGTAAAGCTCAATAAATAATTGTTTGATGTGCAAATATGACACTATGCACACGCTGGATAAAATAATGCACTACTGAGCATGGAAAAGTGGTGCCCACTCAGCCAGGAGGCCACCAGCCTTATCAGGGAGTTGCCCCATTACCAAATGGTGCTTCAAGTGATCTTAGAATGCTGCTATAAGGCCCCAAATACCTCAAAGTACGCCATCTCCCATATACAACTACCCTGGCATGCTTGCCATGGGTAGACATAGGCCATCAGCTCCAGAGAGTACCACCCAATGGTAACGCAGATATGAGTGTACACGCCATCCCTTTCAAGAATTCAGGGCTGGGGTTTTTAATCCGGACATTCAACTGTTTGTCAACAAATGTGTGATGCGAATATGCCCATGTTTGATCATGAATTACCTGTCCGGATTTCTGGAGGGAGCAGTCCTAAGGAACAGATTTGGTCAGTGTGATTAGGGTGTCCAGAAGGTCAGCTGCATCTACATCCTAACAGTTTGTCTGGTCTGAACCATTGATAGTTGAGTGAGGCATACATCACTGATCGGGTGGCTGCCAAAATGTAATTGCTTCGTGGAATCGATACCTTTGATCACAAATGCCCATGAATATGAAGGACTTTACCTGGATATTTGGAATCGCTTGCCTTGAAACCCGAAAGAGCCCTGCTGGCCCCCTGACAATGAAGATTGAAGATTGGGAATCAGACGTCAAAACTTCCACAGTGAGAATTCAGACCAGAGCTGATGTCCCATGATTAACTTGTAAAGGGTCATTTATATGTCATCGAGCAAGGCTAATACACAATGGTGCATTATATTGCGCCAACAATTTTGCAAAAAATATGGTACTGTTATGACATGCTATGAAATGACGATAGCCTCTCCAAATGTACACAGAATAAATGCTATCATAAACATCAAATACTCTATTTGCAATGATCATCAAACTAAGAGACTTTAAGGCCATATAATCAACAGCAACTCTATTTGACCCCGTACAAATCAGTATACACAATTTACACATTGATACCATGTTAAGGCTGCACATTAAATCATATGTACATGCAATATTTTCCTTATATTAGCCGTAGACAAATCATTGCTTCCAACAACATACTTGACATTTATTGCAGCGCTGCCCTGATTTGATTGCCGTAGCCTTCATCAGGGCCTCTATTAACTTAAGGTGTTTTGTCAATAATCAATTCAGATGGAGCACTTTCACATGTGCAGTTCATCCCGCGGTAGGCTCCCAGGACTGAGTGGCAGTAACGGTAAATGATTTTGGCTGTAATTCAGTGGCTCTGCCACCGAATTACCCCCTAACTAAAAACGAGGCCCCTAGCATAGATGTTTGTTTGGTCGTGAGAAACATCTCACACATCATATGAACCTTGCTTATACTTGTTTCAGCTAATGTTTCCAGTTTGCCAGTCATCTGGCTTCCTTATAAACCATTACAATCATTTACAATAGTGTATTGTCAGCATTGGTTGTAAAATGGTTGCAGCAATGGCATATTGCTTCAAGTAGTAACATTGTTCTAGGGATATTTTCATTACCTTTGCCATTGCGAGTACTGGTTACACACCTTGATTAAGTGGGATACCTATGACTTAGCAGCCACAGCCATACTAGGGGAGTCGGTGTGGAGTGAATAGTGATACGATGGGAAGCACACAAGTGCACATAAGTCCTTGACCCTCATTACAAGTTTGCTGGTAACCCGCCAGTGATTCCGGCGGGATACCGGTAAACTGACCTGCCAGGTTCGCGGCTGATATCCCGGAATTACCACCATATTACAGGTGGCTGAACGGGCAGTAAATCTCCATTCCATGGAGTCCCATAGGACTCCATAGATGGGATTGCTGGTATTTCTGGAACCGGTAATACCGGCTGTTTTTTGCTGGTGTAGGCCTGATTTACCACCAGCTCTTGGCTGCAAGTAAATCGGTGAACCCCCACCGGCAATCATGTAGTTTGCTGGTCTGGGAAAAGTGCTGGTCACGGAATTACCAGCACTTTTACTGGCATTTTTCGCAGACTGGCAAATATATAATGACCGCCCATGTGAGAATGAGGTAAGCCACCATCTGAGGCAGAGATACGCTAACCTACCATGCCACGTATTAGATCACGAAGGTCGATTTTACTGCCTGAATCTGGAAAAATAATCAATGCTGAGTCCACTGTTTTGTTACTGCTGGGTGTAACAGTGAGCTTCCGACAAGGAGATGGTCTACATCATGTGAGTGGGCCAAGCAGTATTACATTGAGCTTGCATGCTCCTGTAAAGCCATGCCCCCAGGATAAGACATTAGGACATCCATATAGTCTGCTAATGTAACAGATTGAATGGCTCATACTCACTTTTCTGTTCAGGGTTCATTTTGTGAACTATATAAAGCCATTGAGGCTTTTGAGCTTGGGTACCACCTTCTTGGGTAGGGGATACCATGCTGGCCCAGAGACCCATTTTTTCACAGGTCTATGGAAATACACCTAGTCTCCTCCAAGCAAACCGTGTATTTATTTCAGTTGTGTAGACACTTCAAATGACCCACAACTATGGCCAAGTGGGCTTGTGATCCTCTGCTGTGGAGAACGCCATGGACGTGCCTATCAATGAAAGGGCGAAGATCATGCACAAGGCATCCATGTGCAACTGCTGTGGTACCTGACGACTGTCCAAGAGCAACAGAGAACCCAAAAACAGAAAAACAGCAAGGGGACAAGCTGATGTGCTCCCCTGGTGAGGGAAGCAAACTGTAGACGGGGCACTGCCTAGAGAGGCTGTATATTCTGCAGCGCTAACAAACGCAATCACTATGCAGAGGTTTATAAAGGCCAGAGAACAATGTCAACAAGAGATTGCAATGTGGAATGACAGTGTGACACCTTGGACCAAGAAATATCATTGAACAGTGACGAAGATGTCTACTTCAAAACATGACAATTACTAGAAGTGTAGGCAGGGGGAGACGAAGCCACCAAAAGACACATTTCATGTTGATGGGCTCTGAGTATCAGCAAACATAGACACACTCCTGTTTCACAGAAGTGATGTATAATGGCAAAATCCCATTGGAAAACGCTCAGTGAACCAGACCCATAGGGGCTTTCTGTGTCCAAATATGCACTTTCTAATGGAAGACCTTCATAATGAATTTGAATCCCTGTACCATGGAATTACATGTCTCAAGACCAGGCTTATCATAACTTTCATTGATTAATCAGAACAACAAATGAGCGTGAAACACAGTTGCCTCTGTTCCCCCATCCAGCAGAAGGTTCAAGAATAGTTGGAAAAACTCGAGCGCAGTAATCATCAAAAAGGTGTTCTTCAAGTTCCATTGTAATATATCTTGCGTTAACCCTTGTGCAACTGTATGTTTTCTTTTATCAATACCCTTTCTTCAATTTTTCTTTTGTTGTTATATAATTGTGGTTTGTATCTTCATAAATATTCACATAATTGTTGAATAGGAACACCAGAACATGCTTCTCAAAATGCCCTTAGAACCCTGATAAATTGTAATTGAAACATATAGGTCATCATCGTGGGTAGCAGCAGGGAGCTAGCAGAGATTTCTCCCCCTGTCAACTACAGCAGAAGCCAATTGGAAAGATTAGGCAGAAACTAGGGCAACCACAGGGTGGAAAACTCTACCCATTCGTAAGGGTTTGACACAGCTGAGGGGTCCCTTCCAGAGGTAGGGATTACCCAACAGCTTTTACTTTTTTCTCTGCTTGCCTCTGAAGATTGGAGCATGGTAGCTAAGGGCTTTCCCGTGCAAAGGCTCACGCTCCCATATCCCAACACCAATGTAACCTAGTTTTCTACCATCAAGTGGAGAGGGCCAGAGTGACTCCCCCACCTAGACGCCTAGACGGTTTTCCAGTGGACTGCCACCAACTCTATTCCTGCCTCCTTTCCCCTCATTTAGGATGCCACACAAACACCCTGGTGCAGGGGTATTCAAAGGATTTGTATGCTACCTCTGTACTCCCTTTGAGTAGAAATAGTTTGCCAGGCCCACCAGAAGCCATATTTGCCTATGTGTTCTATTGAAATGAGTCACTGTATTTACTTTTTGAAGAGCCTTGCGCCCCTCTCCCCTCTCCCCCCGGACATCCTTTGGGTCTCCCTAGTGGCAACCGCCCTGCAGTTTGAAGATCACAGCCCTAGTGCAAGGCTATTCTGCACTGTATTCGTTGTGCGTAAACAGGGTATCTCTACCAATGCCCTAATGGGCCTGGTGATGAGGATTACATGTCCAACAGGAAGGCTGAACGTCACTCTCCCACAGAGACAGTATTTCTGCTTAATGAGGATTTGCAAGGAAGGCAGCATTTAATTGAAATGTCCTAACAAGGTAATGAGCTTGTTAAATCACTTATATGAAGACCTATGAAATAATCCTTTTCCAAAAGGAAGAAAAGTCATGTAAAACATCTCACAGACTTGTCTACACCTACCTGCGAAGGGCACCTGTGGTTTTAAACTGTTAACATGCTCTGCAATTAAATGCACAGGCCTGAGCCTCTGCGGTGTCTCTGAGCCTGGCATCTCTCATACAGTTATTCTGACAGGGGGTGCGCCTAATGCAAGTCAAGCACAGCAGGCATGTCCGATCAGGATTCAGAAAATAACAATCAGAAAGTCCCCACACCTATGCTCCGATCACCGCGATTGGAACATATATGGAATTACAGTCATTAAAGCCTACTGTGATGGCTGCTATTGAAGCAATAGACACGCGCTGCATGCGATAACTTGGCATTCCTTTTTTTTTAATCAATATGATCGCACTATCTTCCAAAAGCGCTTCTTTGTTTTTCTGCGATGAGAACTTATTCTTTCGGCAATACTTTTTGCGAGATAACTTTTAGCGATACAAAAGAAGGAAATGAAGCTGGCTCCTTTCATCCAGCACGCGCGCCTTTTACAGAGTCGCGCCAGTGACAAGCAGCCATTATTGATTTCTCAAAGGGAAATTATAAAGTCAGTCAAATTCATGACGTGCCGCTCCCACACACATTTGGTGTATGCATTTACCTTTGTACAATACTGATATTGTACTTATCGTTTGTGAGGCGGGTTAAGTTTTTATGAAGGAAGCCAGTTAGAGAGATATTTTGTTCACGTGGGTCTTTTTGTTTCAGGTACAGCACAAAATGTTGGAATATATCAAGACCCTCTGCACAAAATAAGGTGAATGTTCTGTCTGAAAATAATCAGAACCAAGTGTAAACAACGGAAATCATTCCAGAACCGCATAGCTTCGCCCCATCCCCAATATGGGGCAGTGCTCAGCTTTAACTAACAGAATAGAGCACATCCATCGCAACTGCTTCATCCATGTTCTATAATGGCTTAAGGCTGATGGACAACCATACTGAGGAAACTGAATGACAGTGTTGTTGTGAAACTGAAGTATTTGTAAACAGTTCCCCGTGTGTACTGTTAAGAAATGTACCACACACTATGCACAGTTCTGGTCAATATACAGTGTACTCCAGTCGACGCCCAATTGAACCTACTCCAGGGTCTGTAAGGATATTTGGCATGTTACTGCACAAGTAGCATTACAGCGCTACTGCACAAGTAGCATTACAGCACTACTGCACAAGTAGCATTTTTTTTTGCAGCACCACCACAAGGGTGCGGTGCATTGCTATATGGGTTAACAGATTAACAAGGAAAGACAGACTATTCAGTCAAAAAACGATTTTAACAGATAAGATGCAAAGCTATTTTTACAGTTAAAAGCACACGTGTTCATTTAAAAATATGCACACTATTTTTCACCTGAAATGCCTATATTGCTAGAGACACATTTGAAAATTAACAGCTAACATATTAACCATTAACCTGACTAATAAAACCTTATTTTATTATAACTCACTAATAAAATGTGTTCTCTACTGCAGAATTAGGCATATTTTGAAAACCAGTTAAATGAGTGTGCAGATTTTTCCTCTCTTCTCTGCATGATTATCCGTGTTGTTGTGCACAGTAACTGCAGGAGGAAGGAAGTCAGATTTGCAACAATTGCAAATGTATAAGCGAAGCTATTGTTTAAAAGTAGGAGGATGAGAGATGATGGATTTCATTGGAACACGTCATAAAGAGGGCTGAGAGGAAAGTTTTAGTGGGCAGTAGCAGGGAAAAAGACAGGGAGACATCTTTCTGCACTACTGGGGAGAAGACCTGGCTGTGGGGGTGTCCTGCTGCAGTCGAGACTGGGGAAAGCTGAAAGAATTACATTTCCACTGGCAGAGGCTGTCCTATCTGAAAAAGCTGAGAATTCCAGGCAATGACCCCGGCTTGAGAAGGCAAGCGTCCCTTTTCGTTGGAGTTAAGCCAAGAGAGCCACATTCACAGAGAGAATCCTCTAAACAGATAAGGTAATTACCTAACTGGGGGAGCTGTGTGTGTGCACGAAAGTATGCAGTCAGTGTAGAAAAATGAAAGTCCCGTGCGTGTCTTAATCAAGTGCTAATGTTGCAATTTAAGTTCTGTTCTCCGCCACTATAATTGCAGTGTGTCATTGAAAATGCCTTGATTGTTCCCTTTTATTGCTGTAAAGAATGAGATTATGTCTAAATGCAAATTTTATAATACAGAAAATATTTGAAAACAGACGGGTGGTTTATTTTCTATTTACCATTACAATGCCAATGATGTGGGGAGATTTTTAAACAGTGCAATGGTCATTTTAAGACAGATGTGTGTATGTCAGAATCAGTATGAATAATTGTGAGTGACTGTAGTATAACTTGTTGGAGGTACATGAGCCAACGGGAAGAGAGACTCTCTGAACATAGCTCCCTACCGTATATAAGGTAGTGGAAATTACCACAAGACTACCACATATAGCTCTCTGTCGTAAATAAGTCAGTGAGTTTGCCCATGGTGGCGCACCAACACTATCCCTGGAAATTGTGGTTTCCCTAGAATGCAGGTCTGAGGTCTCTCTAGTGATCACACGAAAAATCTAAGCGAAGATAAGGGATTCTGGACATTGGGGCCACAAATAAAACAAGGGAATTATGCTCACCAAAATACCACCAACCACGTATACCAAATATGCAGGTCTGGGTGCTGAAATAATGCATGTCCATTGTATTATTGTTGCACATGGCCAAATCTGAATACAAAGAGTGATTATTGCTAAGTTATTTCTCAGCGGTAATAAAATACCGTCAGGCCCCAAATCTCCACAAAATACCCTACATATTTATGGTGCGTTGCAGGCCGGGAAAGTGATCATAGAGTACCTACTGGGCGTGGCAAGCGTGTCTCACACTGCCATTTGCACATTAAAGGGAACCCATTTTATAATAGCAGTGTGCCACTAAAAACGAATTTCAGAATGTCACAAAGGGAAACCACATTCTCAGATCTAGTGCAATATTTAGAGGCAAAGTTATTTGCACATGGGAATTGGTCTTCGAACAGTACCTTAGAATGGAGTAACCGCATTCAGGGTGAGGTGCAGAAAGAAAAACTAGACAATACTTTTGCAGAAGGCAGCATAATTCAGGTCTGCCTTACAAGATTATTGAATGCAGCCGATAAAAGTGCAGAGAAAGACTGTTTAATACGGCTATGCGGCAAAATATGGTTTATTTTAAACAAGTCACTGCGAATGCAAGAGAATGATACTCAGCTAATTAACAGGTTAAAGACTGAATTAGATGGGGCAAGTAAAAATCAGGAAATGTTGAGAGCAGAATTGGATGTATGCCAAAAAGACATGCAATTAAAATGCAGAGACTTTGATACTCAGTTATCCAAAAACAAGAAACAATTTGAAGATAGTGAGCAAGAATTGACACACTTAAAAGCCTTAGTGGATCACATTAGGCAGGATAAAGATGAGGTTGTTTCAGAAATGCAGATTTTACAAAAAGAACATTGCGAAAAAGAAGGTGATCTCCAGAGTGTAGAACAAGAAATGATTAAAATGATCCAAGAAAGAGACAAGAGAAGTAAAGAGTTCAATGAATGCCAAATGCAAATGTGCGATATGCAGGAGGCAATTAATAAAATGAGTGATGAAAATAATTATTTGCATGATGAAGCCAACAGACTCCTTAAAAAGTGTAAGGACTTAGAACAGCAAATGTGCATTCCCAGGTCCCAGGAGAGGCGGCAGGGCACCACATTCAATGGAGTGGAGGTGAATTCTAGCTCTGCCCAAAGAGCTAGTGCCCCAGTAACTGGGCCGGTGACTGAACTTGGTTGCAGCGCCCTTGGGGGATTTGATACTCCCATTGGGGGCAGCCACCAATCTCATACACCTGAAAACAGGATTGAATCACAAAATAGTGCAATTCCATGCATTGCAACAAGTAGCCCCATAAAAATAATGAAATCCATTAAAGCCCTGATCAAACCATTTAAAAAGGGAGGTGAATGCTGCATTGAGGATCACTTAGAAGCGGTGCATGACATTTTTAAAGCGCTCCAGATACCTAAGGAACAGTACAGACAATATTTTCATTTAACTTTAGATGCCCCGACGGCCAGCATCATAAGGGGATTAAATGAACAGCAGAATATGACATGGCTGGAGTTTGAAAAAGAAATTAGGCGCCATTTTTCTCCTTTTCAGTCATTGCAGGAGGCAAAGAAAGTTGCGTACACTATTACTGCTGGACCTAATACATCACCTCGCCAATTTTTACAAGACTTAAAAAGAGCATTCTCTCGCTTTGATGTATCTTTTGACTCAAATTCCAATGAGTTTAAAACCGCATACTTCTATGGGCTACAGAAAGACATTATATCCCAATTGGTCCGTGAATTTGACCGTGACAAGTCCCTTGAATGGATTGTACATCAAAGCACCAAGCTATATGAGGTACTCTATTGTCAGGGTAGAGAAAGTGATAAAATGAAAGATACTAGGCCTAAATCTAAAGAACCCTCAGCCACAGTAATGGAAATCAGGTCAGCCAAAATGTCCCTTGAGTCTGCTCAAAGCCAAGGTAAAAATAATGTGACACCTGAACAAAGGGGTAATCAACAAAGATCGCCATTTACTGTACCAATATTCCAATCACATGATCCTAGTAATAGAGAGAGCTACATCAGCCCTAGATATTTAGGAGATAGACCCCGGGTAAGATACCGGTCTGATATGGCAGGTATGAACAATAATCAGAGACAAAATCAAGATCAAAGAAATGATGGTCCCTACCAGTCATTGGGGACACAGAGCAGATTTGATCCCAGCACCATGATATATGGTAATCAGGATAGGCCCCGATATGTGGATCGATTTACTGATAATGGAAATCAATATAGGGGCCAGTACCCACAATCTGAGAAACAGGACATGAAGCAAAACGTGAACTACAGTCCACGCCAGTACAATGATTCCCCACCAGGGGACTATAATCAAAGGATGGGTGCAACCCGCTCCCCTCCACAAATGAATCAAGAGTTCAGAAACCATCCCAACCGGTATCAATCACCTGAGAGGTATCAGAATAGATCCAATCAGGGGGAAAACAACCAATATCGACCTAGGCCACAGAAAGAGGATCCTAGAGAGGTGGAAAGGTTCCAATGCCTTGAGGCCCAAGTGAAAATGTTAGCTGAGCAAATAGGAAAGCTCTATACAGCGCAAAAACAACCTTCCAAAGAGGGGGCTGATGGCCATAGCAATGACCGGGGGGCTTCCGAAAAGTGACTAAGTACTCATGATAACTGCAGTGCCAAAATGACAGATTGCTCTGATATAATTTTGCATAACGACTCTGAGATGTCTAATGGATTAAAAATGAAAGTACCAGTAAATGAAATTGTGACGGAAAGTGCAAATACTTCTAAAAAAGAGGTACGGTTTAACCTAGAGCTAAATAAAACAGTAAAGGTTTGCACAAATGAAAAAGAAACATTAGGAATTCCAAAAGAACAAAGGGACAGATTTAAGAAAAATGACTCATGCATGGGGAATACCAGTGAACAGGGAGTAAGTGGGGATGCCATAGCTCCTTCCCTGGGCAAGCAAAACAATGACCAAACACAGACAGAAAAAGGAAATACTCACAAGGAGGGTACAAGTCAATCACCTGAAAAATTCTTTGAGCCACATATTTTTGAAGAGGCTGAAAGGGCTGGTATTACACTAAATGATCACAAATGCACAGAATTAAAAAATGACAAATTGCTGAATGATGTTGTGACACATGTTCAGTTGGAAGGTTGTAATGTGGTCTCTGATGTTACCCAGATGGATGGGCGAACGGTGGCCACACTCCAAAAAACCTCTGAACATGGAGAAATGAATAAAATACCTCGCACAGAAATGGGTAAAAAGGAGGGAAAAATGTCTTTTCATTTACCAATGTGCTTAGCCAAAAGTGAAAAAGACCTGAGAAAGGTGAGCCCTGAAATCAGTAAGAATTCACATTTCTTATGTGTATTAGAGGAAGTTGAGGACAGATATTATGCACCCATCACTGTAGAAGAAAAATGCCACACCTTTGCTATGATTGACACTGGCGCACAGGCCACAATTATGTCCAAGGAGCTGGTAAAGAGTATCAATGAAGGGAGGCCTCCACAGAGTCAGATCACAGTGAAGGCAAATCAAGGCCCAGTGCATAACTTTAATGGGGAGGAGGTGCCCATCATAGGTGTAACTGAGGTTGACATAAAAATAGGAAAGCACAGAATGAAACAAGAGGTATTGATCACATCTATTTGTGAAATTCCATTTCTGATGGGGACAGATTGCCTGAAAAGATTGTCTCCTCTCATAGATGGGGTGAATGGAGTGCTGTGGTCCTTAACCAAAAAACCATTGAGGCCTAAGAAACTAAAATCACAAAACAGCAATATAAAAGAATGTCACACCGTTGCCAAAACAAATGATGCTGTGGAGGTATATCTCCAGAATAGCTGCATACCTAGTGTCACTGTTATATTAAGGTGTCAAGACAAAGATCAGAGCGACAATGAAAAACTACCTGTACAAATATACTTGGACCCAAGGAAAGATTGGCAGACTGCCATAGACGAACACACATTACGTTTCTATTTAAAAGAGAATACATGCAAACAGAATAGTGTTCCTAAAACAGATTCAGAAAAACACATTACCACTCTGGCAGAGATACACATGGAAGATGAGCAACCATGGGTTCACGCTGGTATAAATGATTATCTTAAAACAATAAAAGCCACTTTAGCGCTTGAACATGAAAGGAGTTTCATTAATGAGAAATTGTTGCAAAAAATTATGGAGAGGGAAGAAATCCCGAAATTTAGGATTAAAAACCAATATGTTTCTGGGTTGGACAGTCCAGACTTTGAAAACCGAATTACAGGCAGATGCATGCTTAAAATTAGCATTGGGCAGAAAGCAATTTACCATAATGTATGGATAGTGAGTGGAGCACAAAATGAATTTTACATGGGCAATGACATCATGCACAGAATGTGTATGGTGTTAGATTTCCTTAATCAAAAAATATGGTCACGCCTAGGTGGGCCGGCGCCTGAATTTGAAGACAAAAGAAGGGCTTATCATTGTGCACAACTAGTTCCTTATGCAGTCGAATTACAGATGAGGAAAAATACTATTGTTCCTGCATTTACAAAACAGTTTGCAATAACACTGAAATGCAAAAATGGACAGCAGATGAAAGGCTCTGATGCATTTGTATGCCTGAATGAATCCATAAAACAGCAAGGCCTGGATTATGAATACATTCCATTGGTAGACATTGGTGAGGGATCTGTAAAAATCATGGTGAATAATAAAGGTTGTCAGGATATTCATTTAGAGGAAAACTCCCCATTAGGAATGGCCATACAAAAATCACATTATACGGCAGATTTAAATAACATGGTGATTGGGAATATTCCTGAAAAATATGTAGATGCCAAGGGCGAGTTGCCAGAACACCTGGACTCTCAGCCCAAAGGAATATTTAAAATTCATTCTGTGTATCCTTATGATTCAAATGAGACAGTGTGCTGCCATCAAGAGGATTGCATAATATTTAATTTAAAGGAAAATGAAACAGGAAATCAGCCCATTGAAGTGGAAGCTGATATGCCAAAATATTTGAAAGTGGCAGCTCTACAAAAAGACACAGCCACACAGTTAGAGGAAAGCGCTGAGATTCCTTTACCAGAAGAGTTTCCAGAATTTTCCAGAATGGTAGAAGAGCAGATCTCCTTAGCGGATGCATGTAACAGCGATGAGGATCGACGCAATCTGAGGGAAATATTTATGGAGTTTAAGGATGTATTTGCAAAAGATGCTTATGATTGTGGTTTAACTGATTTACATGTGGCCACACTACCAGAAGGTTGTAGCAGAAATCCAGTGTTTGTACGCCAGTATAGACTACCGCTGGCATGTTTAGAATCATTGGCAGAGATTATTAAAAATTTGGAATCACGGGGAATAATTAGGCCCATTCATAGCACATCCAATACGCCTATTTTAGGTGTGTTAAAGCCAAATGGTCAATGGCGGCTGTGTGCAGACTTAAGAGAGTTAAATAAAAGAGTACCAGTATCTAGATGGCCACTACCATTCATTGATCAGGGCCTAGCTCAGATACATGGTTCAAATGTATTTACCACGTTAGATCTCACATCTGGATATTGGTGTGTGCCATTGGCAGAGGAGATACAACACCTATTTTCCTTTACATTTGACAGGACTCAATATGCCTGGCTTAGAGCTCCGTTCGGGTACATCAATAGTGGGAGTGAATTTGGCATATTTTTGAGAAAGGCCATGCCGGATGCAGCGGAAAGAGGGACAATAGTTTATGTGGATGATGTCTTGATAAAAAATGAAAACCTTAAAAGCCATTTTGATGAAATAAGACATGTGCTTGGCCAATTGCAGAAAGCAGGCGCCAAAGTATCTTTGCAAAAAGCACAATGGTGCAAGAAAAAAGTGAACTTTCTAGGGCATGAAGTGACTGAACATGGGCTAAATCCACAAAGGAAGAAAATAGAGGCCATACAAAGATTAAAAGATCCTAAAAATGTGAAAGGAGTAAAAAGTTTATTAGGGATGACAGGCTATAACAGAAAGTTCATTGAGAATTATGCAGAAATCACTCAACCATTGACTAAACTGCTTAAACTAAATACTCCCTGGAAATGGGGAAGAGAGCAGTCTGATGCAGTGGCTAGATTGAAGGAATGTCTTGTAAAGGCACCATGTTTAGCATACCCCATAAAGGACAGGGATTTCTTTATAGAAATAGGCTTTTCTGAACATTGTATGTCAGCAGTGTTATCACAAAAACACGATTTGAATCACAAAACCATTGCATATGCAAGTAAGGCATTTTCCCAAGTTGAAATGAAATTTAATGAATGCGAAAAGGCCCTATTAACCACTGTGTGGGCGCTACAACATTTCCGCCCCATTGTTCAGGGAGAAAAGGTGATTATTGAAACAAATCATCAACCTTTGCAATTTTTAGAGAGTAAAAGAATTAGATCAGGCAATCTAGCGCAATCCAGAATCACTTCATGGACGCTGGCATTACAAGGTTTTCCCGTAGAAGTAAGATATGGACAAAATAAAAAGAGCCCAATTGCTCAAGGGTTAGCTGACTTACATGACTGTGCAGCTGAACAAATAACAAATGAAATGGATGTGGAAGCTAGTTTGCAGGAGTTTGAACAATCACCACACAAAGCTTTTGATGAAAAAACATGCAAGGATTTGCCAACTGTATATGTGGATGGTTGTGCTTTTCACATTGAAAATGACAGTAATAAACAATTAGTGGCAGGAATAGGAAATGTCTGGTTGAAATGTGAAGGCGTTCCTAGTATAGGGATGAGGATTGGAGATAGGAGCAGTCAGGTAGCGGAATTGGCAGCCATCTATAAAGCAATTGCTACTGCAGTTGATAAAAAGTTCAGTGAAATTGTCCTGGTGACTGATTCTGACTATGCACGGAATAGCTTTGTGGAGTATTTGCCTGGTTGGAAAACAAGAGGCATGATTACATACAACAAAAAGCCACTTAAACATGGAAAAATGATACAAGCCATAGACAAATTGGTGTCAGAAAATAATTTAACAATATACTGGAGAAAAATTCGTGGGCATTTAAAAACACCAGGAGAGGATAAGGAGGGAAATGATAAGGCAGACCATCTGGCTAAGATTGGGGCTGTGATGGGAGAATTGCTACCTATTGATTATTTAATGGGTGAAATACAAATTGATGCAGTCACACGTTCTAAAGCACCAAAGGAGGTAGATCAACCGGTGGTGCAGTGGAGTCATAACACGCCAGACCAAGATTTGATTGAGGCACAAAAGAATGATCAAATTTTGGGAATCTATTATAATCATTTGATAGATCCTGAAAAAAATCCTTTAACAGAAAATGATTGTATGGGAAAAGAAGAGTTGAGGGTGTTATTAAAGAACAAAACACGAATTAGATTACAGGATGGACTCATGATTAGAGAGTCCATAACAGGGCAAATACAGTGGGTAGTACCCCTTTCATTCAGAGGACTAATGCTACACCATGCACACGATGCCATAACTGCAGGCCATAGAGGTTCACAAAAGACATTAGAAATACTAAAAGATTATGCTTACTGGCCACATATGTCCCAAGATGTGGAATTATATACTAGAGGATGTCTAGTATGCGCCCAATTTAAACCTGCTTCACCAATGCATAGAGCACCATTGATGAAAAGAGGCCTAACTCTCCCATGGTCAGATTTGCAAATAGACTATGTAGGTCCTTTAAAAAGGTCGAGCAGGGGACACCGCTATATTTTGAGTGTGGTATGTTTGATGTCAAAATGGATTGAGTGCATTCCCGCACCAGATTGTAGTGCGCAAACAGCAGCCACATTGCTGGTGAACCATGTGTTCTCAAGGTTTGGGTTGCCACAAAGAATTGAGTCAGACAGAGGAAGTCATTTCACAAGTAATCTAATGAGTAAGGTATGGCAAATACTAGGTGTGAAAAGGAAACTACATATCGCATATCGGGCGGCGTCTTCAGGTACAGTTGAAAGAAGCAATAGGTCTGTTGTGGACATTTTAAAGAAATTTGTGGCAGAAGCAGGTTCCAGCTGGGATTTGCGTTTACCATTGGTTTTGATGGCAATCAGGTCGACTCCTGCCAAAGCAACAGGTGTTAGCCCCCATGAGGTCTTAACAGGTAGGAAAATGGTGTTACCACAACACCTACTATACAGAACACATGAGCAAACTCAATCATTCTAAATGAACAAGCGGATGTGATGCAACGGGCGACTAAAATAATACTTAAGCATGACAGAACTTTAAATGAAATATTGAACATAATGAGTCCTGTTGATAGACTATTAACGAATTATATGAGAGAAGTTCAAACTGCAGTTTCACAATTGATTCAAGGACATATTCCCTTGTATTTTGTTTCGCAGGATATCATTCGGCAAATGATAGAAAGATTGACCAGGAGGGAAATTGACCTTATACAGATAAGAATTGCATTCGAAATGGGGAATGCAATGCCGTTATATGTGGACTTGGAAAGACTAGAGATCGGATTTTTGCTATGCATCCCATTTGTAGCCCCTGAACTTATTTATCAAACGAAGTGGGTACACAACGTGGGATTTTGGCAAGAGGACAAATTCATTAAGATTAAGACTCCAGAAGTGGTGGCATTTCAGTCATGGGAACCTGAAGTTTATTTAATACCAAACCTGGAAACATGTGTAACATTTAAAGAACAAAATTATATGTGTCCAGGTAAACCGTTTGTTCCTGATGCCACAGATGCTATTTGTGGATTGAAATCTGACCCAAGTATATCAGAGGGATGTGAAGTGATTATTAGTAATATGGGAAGTGAAGAAATGGCACAGGCTAAGATGGTCAGAGGTAAATGGTTGGTCAGTACCTGTTTAAAGAACATGACGGTAGTACATTTAAACCATGGAACATACGTGGTTAAACAGGTAAAATATAATGTTTTTTATTTACAGGTTCCAAAGGATGCAATTGTGTCAATTGGGGGATTAACATTGTTCCATGTAACAAATGATGTTTGGGAAAGCCAAGTGGAAAATATCGATTTTTTTCAAAGGGATACTTTTCCAATAGATCCAGATGTGGAATATTTATTGAATCACAAAGAAAGACATGTTATGAAAATGAATTTGCGAAAAAACAATATTACAATCAGTAATCTGGGCATAATAGAAGTGGAAAGATTTAATTGGGGAACCTGGGGGGAACGCTCAATAGTGGGTTTGGCTATCCTGGTGCTAATCATGGGTGGATGGTTGATTGTGATATCAGTAAAAATGAAAATGTTACTGATTTTACTGACTACGTCAGGAAGAGAAAGATATCCCAATACACATGCATTTTAAGAGAAAAAGAAAGAACAAGTTGTTTTTGGAGATTGGCTTGGATTATAGCCAAGTTCTAAAAACAAGTTGTTTTTAGAGATTGGCTTGGATTATAGCCAAGTTCTAAAAACAAAAGGAGGGTATATGTAAGGATATTTGGCATGTTACTGCACAAGTAGCATTACAGCGCTACTGCACAAGTAGCATTACAGCACTACTGCACAAGTAGCATTTTTTTTTGCAGCACCACCACAAGGGTGCGGTGCATTGCTATATGGGTTAACAGATTAACAAGGAAAGACAGACTATTCAGTCAAAAAACGATTTTAACAGATAAGATGCAAAGCTATTTTTACGGTTAAAAGCACACGTGTTCATTTAAAAATATGCACACTATTTTTCACCTGAAATGCCTATATTGCTAGAGACACATTTGAAAATTAACAGCTAACATATTAACCATTAACCTGACTAATAAAACCTTATTTTATTATAACTCACTAATAAAATGTGTTCTCTACTGCAGAATTAGGCATATTTTGAAAACCAGTTAAATGAGTGTGCAGATTTTTCCTCTCTTCTCTGCATGATTATCCGTGTTGTTGTGCACAGTAACTGCAGGAGGAAGGAAGTCAGATTTGCAACAATTGCAAATGTATAAGCGAAGCTATTGTTTAAAAGTAGGAGGATGAGAGATGATGGATTTCATTGGAACACGTCATAAAGAGGGCTGAGAGGAAAGTTTTAGTGGGCAGTAGCAGGGAAAAAGACAGGGAGACATCTTTCTGCACTACTGGGGAGAAGACCTGGCTGTGGGGGTGTCCTGCTGCAGTCGAGACTGGGGAAAGCTGAAAGAATTACATTTCCACTGGCAGAGGCTGTCCTATCTGAAAAAGCTGAGAATTCCAGGCAATGACCCCGGCTTGAGAAGGCAAGCGTCCCTTTTCGTTGGAGTTAAGCCAAGAGAGCCACATTCACAGAGAGAATCCTCTAAACAGATAAGGTAATTACCTAACTGGGGGAGCTGTGTGTGTGCACGAAAGTATGCAGTCAGTGTAGAAAAATGAAAGTCCCGTGCGTGTCTTAATCAAGTGCTAATGTTGCAATTTAAGTTCTGTTCTCCGCCACTATAATTGCAGTGTGTCATTGAAAATGCCTTGATTGTTCCCTTTTATTGCTGTAAAGAATGAGATTATGTCTAAATGCAAATTTTATAATACAGAAAATATTTGAAAACAGACGGGTGGTTTATTTTCTATTTACCATTACAATGCCAATGATGTGGGGAGATTTTTAAACAGTGCAATGGTCATTTTAAGACAGATGTGTGTATGTCAGAATCAGTATGAATAATTGTGAGTGACTGTAGTATAACTTGTTGGAGGTACATGAGCCAACGGGAAGAGAGACTCTCTGAACATAGCTCCCTACCGTATATAAGGTAGTGGAAATTACCACAAGACTACCACATATAGCTCTCTGTCGTAAATAAGTCAGTGAGTTTGCCCATGGTGGCGCACCAACACTATCCCTGGAAATTGTGGTTTCCCTAGAATGCAGGTCTGAGGTCTCTCTAGTGATCACACGAAAAATCTAAGCGAAGATAAGGGATTCTGGACATTGGGGCCACAAATAAAACAAGGGAATTATGCTCACCAAAATACCACCAACCACGTATACCAAATATGCAGGTCTGGGTGCTGAAATAATGCATGTCCATTGTATTATTGTTGCACATGGCCAAATCTGAATACAAAGAGTGATTATTGCTAAGTTATTTCTCAGCGGTAATAAAATACCGTCAGGCCCCAAATCTCCACAAAATACCCTACAGGTCCAGACTGGAAACTATCCAGTCCGTGCCACACAGAACCAGCAGACAGCACCCCCATGCAAATTAAGAAAGGGGTCATGAACTGGATATTTAAGAGTGGGCATTACAGACACTTCTGTAATTCCTTGTGCATCCCCAGCAGGGCAAAGATTTGCGTGGTCAGCTCACGTGTGTCAATAAAGTCCAAGTGAGGAATTAGAGGATCTGTGCAGATGCACTGTGACAAAATAACAACTGCCCCACAAGAGTCCAAGGATGAGTAGTGGGTAAACTGCCTAATCAGCCCTCACACTCCAACACACGAACGCTGATCCCAATAATAAAGGTGAAACAGGCACAATCAAGAGATATACCTCCTTTACCAAAACAGCAATAGTATTACAGTAAAAAATAAAGGAATGTTTTACAAAGGTGCTATACAATTATGCATATGTCAAACACACACATATGCAATTTAGCTGATTATAAAAAAATATTAGCAAAAACCCACCCCTGTGAAAGGACCTCATAAAATGCAGATTGTAGATGTAGCAAGCACGTTAGATACCGAAGCAGGGGTGAAAACAAGACATTGCAACAATGGGCCTCATTACACGGTAGGCGGTAAGGGAAAAACCACTCCTGCCAATTACGACCCGCCTACCTGCTATTAGCGACACCGCTAAGAACGGTGCCTCTAATAGTGGCAACCTCGCGGGCACGCGACCCCTCATGGCGGCAATAGCGGCATGGGAGAAATAGGAGTCCATCACAAGGCATGCGGACATGCAAATAACGGCATGGAGCAGGCCCAAAAAGCCCATTCGGCATGGCGGAAATACCGGCATCGCGAACAACCCGTTAAGGGCCATGTGCAGTGTTCCCAACTGCCACAGGTGCCCACAATCAGCACAGGTGGACGCAATGGAGACTGGGCCAGCACAAAAGGAGCACACCACACCCCTTCCCACACCCATTCACACACCAAATGATTCCAATACTAGTAGCATTACATGGGCTGGAGGACATGATCGCAATGCAACAGCAACAACAACAGGCAGCACAGAGGAGAAGCAGGAGGAGGAGGAGGGCGAGACAGGCCCAGCAAGCCCCACCAGTGCCACTAGTTGTACCACAGAGGCAGCCACCAATCCCCAGGATCAGAGCCAGTCCATTCAACCTAACCCCTGAGCAGATGCACACCCTGTACCGTCTGGACCGGGATACCATCACCACCATTGTGGACATGATACACAACAACATCGTCAGCCTCATAGACATCCGTACTGCCATCACCCCTCTCCTGAAGGTGGTTACTGTGCTCCACTTCCTGGCCACAGGCACCCACCAGCATACGGTAGGGCAGATGCATGGCATATCACAACTAGTATTCTCACGCACGCTTAACCAGGTGCTCAATGCCCTCCTGAAGCACACAAGTGAACGCATATTGCTGCCACGGACTGCCCAGGAGATCTCCAACACCAAAGTTGGCTTCCATTCACTGGTAGGCATCCCAAGTTGCATCGGGGCCATCAACTGTACCCATGTGGAATTGGTGGTCCCACATGCCAATGAGGCAGTCTACCGAAACAGAAAGCAATACCACTCCATCAACGTCCAAATGGTATGTGACTCTAACAAGATAATCACATATTGTTGTGCCCGATATCCTGGATCAACCTATGATTCAATGGTCCTGCGGAACTTAACGATACCACGCTACATGGAGCGACATGCTGGACAACGTTTGTGGCTACTTGGTGAGTTGCAGGGCAAGCACATGCCAGTGTGATGTGGGGTGTGATTGGGGGGGGGATGCATGCTCCAACTGGGTGTGATTGGGGGTGTGATTGGGGGGAGATGCATACTCCAACTGGGTGTGATTGGGGGGGAGAGATGCATACTCCAACTGTGTGTGATTGGGGGGGATGCATACTCCAACTGTGTGTGATTGGGTGGGGGAGAGATGCATATTCCAACTGTGTGTGATTGGGGGGGATGCATACTCCAACTGTGTGTGATTGAGGGAGGAGATGCATACTCCAACCGGGTGTGATTGGGGGGGAGGGAGATGCATACTCCAACTGGGTGTGATTGGGGGGGATGCATACTCCAACTATGTGTGGTTGGGGGGGAGATGCATACTCCAACTGTGTGTGATTGGGGGGAGAGATGCATACTCCAACTGGGTGTGATTGGGGGGAGAAATGCATACTCCAACTGGGTGTGATTGGGGGGAGAGATGCATACTTCAACTGGGTGTGATTGGGGGGGATGCATACTCCAACTGGGTGTGATTGGGGGGGATGCATACTCCAACTGGGTGTGATTAGGGGAGAGATGCATACTCCAACTGTTTTTTTTTTAATTGGGGGGAGATGCATACTCCAACTGGGTGTGATTGGGGGGGAGATGCATACTCCAACTGGGTGTGATTAGTTGTCAGGATAAACAATGCCCATACATAATTACACCACTGTCCCCCGAGGCAGCCCACACTGGACCTGACACATGAAAACCACATGCAAGTAGTAAGCTGCACAACAATGAAATTAAGCCATTACCCCAACCATGCCATATCCATCCACATGCACATTGCACATCAGACCATACCCTCTATAACACAATGCAACTACATGCAGCCAATATGGACAATGGAAATGTACGCTGAACAGCATCACAACGGAAATGCAACCTTGAGTGCATACAAAGGGATCACCTGTAGCCATTATACTGATCCACACCCGTACACCACTACAGAAGTGCTGCATGACAGCATGGGGACATCAACTTCGGAATGGTAGTACACTAGCAGTGTGGTTCAAACGGTGCCAGGACCAAAAGACACAAATGACTTGACCTCACCCAGTACATGGCAATAACTGCCGTAGGCATGCACAGTGCATGTACAGTTGCAAGGACTACCTCACCTTCCCACATTGCAGTTACTTTGATTACCTCCATGCATGTAGGGATTTGTGGATGACAGTCACAATGCTAAGTTGAATTGTGTGATATGTACTGGTTCCACTTGATGTAATCACTTACACATGCCCATTGTTGCACCCATACAGGTGATGCTGGCTATCCCCTGAAGAGGTGGCTCCTTACCCCTGTACGGAACCCACAGAACAGGCACAAAGAGGAATACAATCGTGCACTTAGCTGTACCCGTGTGGTAATTGAGCAGACATTTGGCCTTTTGAAGACACGGTTTTGGTGCCTCAGCAGGTCGGTTGGGGCACTCCTGAACGGGCATAAGAAGGTGGCCAAGATCACCATGGCATGTGTCATGCTGCACAATATGTGCATCAGACGGAATGTGCCACTGCCCCCTGACATTGAACTGCAACCACCTGGTGAGGATGATGATGAGGATGAGGAGGGAGAAGATGGGGCTGCACGTCATGCAGGTGGCGATGCACAGGAGGGAAGTGCTGTGCGCCAGCATCTGACAGACCAATATTTCTAATACACATGGATGAAGAGAGTGCAATGGATGTGGGTATTGGGGCACTGGGTCTTGTGGGGAAATGTACACTGTGCTCTGTCCACCAGTAAAGAACACATACACAAAGAAAATTGTCCACTCCTGTGATTCGTCATGTCACCAGTGTGTATTAAGTATCGTAAGTATAAGAAGTGCATGGACCCAACTACACAAACACCCTTTCCCCCCTCCCCCACAACACTCCCAAATACACTTCCCCCTCTTCCCCCCACAACACTCCAAAATACACTTTTCCCCCTCCCCCACAACACTCCCAAATACACTTTCCCCCTTTCTCCCACAACACTCCCAAATACACTTCCCCTCCTCCCCCCACAACACTCCCAAACATGGCTTGCACATCAGTGCACCATTGCAGTACACGTGTCAGCAACATCAGGCTGGCCCTAGTTCCCACCGCCTCTGGCACCATTGGGGGGTTGTGAGGTTGTGCGCCGCATAGCCCGCATGGACCTGCGCAGGGGGCTGGTCTGCCTTGAGCTGGCAGAGAAGGAGGTGCTCGGTTGGGTCGGTGCCGGTGGGGGGTTCTGCCTATCCATTGCATCTGCGATGCGTGTGAGGACCTGCCTCACAGCTGACATTTCCTCGCATATTCGGTTGGTGCAGGCAGATTGTGAGCCTGTGGGGGACAAATAGAGGGATAGCATCGGTGATGGGTCAACATGCTTCATGCAGATGTTGTTGTTACTGCTGTTCTATGCATTTGGACTTCATGTTTGGCCATACAGGTCGTTAGACAGATGGGTGGGTCATTCATGCATGAGTCTGGGTGACACGTGTCTGGGGTGCTGCATGCATGTGTTTGTGTGGGGATGTGCACAGCATATGGGCAGGGTTGTGTGCATATATGTTTGATGGCCCCAACCATGAGAGGATTTCAGGGTCACATTTCGGGGATTACCTCATGTTTCACAGTGCAGTGTTTTGTGTGGACACTCACCTCCATCTGACGATGACGGCACACCGCGCTCCATTTTGCCTACTCCCTCAATTGAATTGACCTCAATGGTGCTTGCACAGGTCTCCTCCCACTCCTGCAGTTTTATTGGGGATCCTCCACCGCCTCCTGTGCCCATGGCCAGGCTCCAGTTGACAGCTAGGATACTGCGTACACCAAGGCGTAGATCATCCCACCGCTTGCGTACATCCTTCACAGTGCGGAGGATGGAGCCCACCGCACTGACTTTACGGGCCACCTCCGCCCAGATCTCCTTCTTCTTGATTAGTGTGGGACGCCACATGTCATTTGCAAACACGACCTCTGCGTTGGCAGCAAGTGTGTCTGATAGCATTATCAGTTCTTCATTTGAGAAGCTCTCCTTGCACTGCCGCGACGCTCCTTTTTTATGGCCTTGGGCATTCTCAGTGGTTGTATGGACAATTTTGGCAAGCTGTGGTGTGGCTGCAGGTCCTGGGGGCAGAGGATGGCAATGGATTGTGTTTTTAAAGGAGGCCGCCGTGCTCTTTCCCGTTTCTGTGCGATGACGCTACTTCCGGTTCCGCTTATTTACAGTCACCGCTATTAGCGGTTACCGCTATTAGCGGTCAGCGCTTTTAGCGGTCACTGCTAATGCCGTATTCTAGGACGGCAGAAGTGCAATCAGCACTTTCCGAGGTGCCATAAGGGTCTTTTCGGGGGCTTTAACAGCATGGCGCTATGGTCCTTACCGGCATGGCGCTAAGCTTGTGCCCGCGTACTCGTGATGCCACGCATTTAGCGGGCTGCTTCCTACACGGACACGTTATTAGCGCCATGCCGGTAAAGACCGTTACTTAACGCCTACCATGTAATGAGGCCCAATGTCACTTGTAAAATGATGGGTCTTTGAGAGAAAGATGCAAAAGGGATGCTTAGCAGTTACTTTGGTCCCAGGAATGGACCAGGGGGCTTGGTCATCAAGTATTTCAGCCTCTTCTTGGTGGTTTGAAAGTTTCAAACTATGGTTCTCGGCACTGTGCATGCCGGTCGGATTGGTTTCACATGCAGAGTCGTGCTGCTCCAGTTGGAGAGTCAGCATTGAGACGGGTTTGATGTTAAGCTCTGTGAGGTTTGTTGCAGGTCAGAATAGTGTGGTTCGATGAGTCCACCAGTTTATGTTTTACCATCAATTCAGTTTGATACAATGAGGACTTCTGTTTCAATTCATCAGGCAAATAGATGCTTCCATTGGTTCGAGCTGTGGTTTGGGTTGATACGTGAAGATCCTGGCTGTTCAATATGCTGTTCGGAGACACATCAGTGAGATTCTGTTTGAGCCGGACAGGTGATGTGCTCTGGTGGCAACTCGTTAAATGCAAGCAACAAAGCAGTTTGAGGTTGTAAAGGAATGCTCTCCCAACAGACTATAAACAAATTCTTCTGTCTGACAATGGAAGGTAGGCTGCTGATTTTGCTACTGTTTCTGCTGCAGCATTTCCGAGATAAATAAAATCTATGTTATTGGTATGCCTGGTGCATTTCACCACTGCTGCTGGAGTGGGCTGTGATAAGGCATAAATCAGTGTGTCTAGCAGGACAGAGTGTTGTAAGGGGACCCATATGCTCTCCTAAATCCCCTCCTTTTCCACCAGGAGAACCCCGAATGAACTGTAGTTGTGACGTAAGCCGAGTCTGAATAGATCATTACTCTGCAGCCCTGCAATGCCTCACATGCTTCAATTAACGCAATAAGCTCAGCTGCTTGAGCTGAGTAGTGCATGGGTAAAAAATGTTGCACTAGTATTTCATATTCTCCATCTACTAGACAGACCACTGCGGCCCTGTGTGTCTCTTCCCTGTGTCCTGATGGATAGTCGCAGAACTGGCCACAAAGTATACTTCTCTGTCATAAAGGGCATAATCACAGGCTTCTGGTATGTCATCATCGGCCCTTCATACATTGCACAGTCATGTACATCATCATTGTCAGAGATAGTCAGAAAAGTGGCTGTGTTTACAGATTTACACAATACGATTTGAATGTTAGGGCTAGACAGGATAACCTCATATGCTGACGGTCGCTGTGTAGTCAGCGTGGATTTGGATTCTTCCAAAATGGCAAATACACTGTGTGCTCTAGATACAGCATCACTGAACACCCCATCATAATAGTGGCTGACTTCTCTATTGGAAAAGCTGCTGCATCAAGAACTTGCTCACACAGGACATTTCCCTGCATAACTGAATCTAGCATGCCATTGTAGTATGCCCAGGGCTAATGGCCCATTGTGCTCTTCTGTGTTAGTATAGCCGTCATCATCTGCCCAATTGAATGTGAAAAAGGTAGAAGTCATGCAGGTAGATGGATGTGACCAGGACAGGGGTTATGCCAACTCTTGGAAACTAGTAAACATGTCCTCTGTCAATGTAATTGAGCTCTTTGCTTTCTGGGCTTCTTTAAGGGCTTATATCAGTGGATGTTTGTGAGTCATGTAGTCAATGATCCTTGCCCTGCAATAATTACACAGTTTTATCTAAAAATAAACACACTAATAGGGACGCTTTCTTCACTTCCTCTTTTCTCATATTAGGTTGGTTTTACTCCGTTGATGTAACTTGCTAAATGGCATAATTTAAGCCACCAGACTGTGAACCAGGTTTGGGCAGGAACTATTCTTGTATGCTAAAAAGGCCAAAATGAAGTGGCAATTGCTGTTCAAACTTCTTTTTCTTTTGTTTAATGTAATAATCAAGGTTTTCCAACTTGATATCACGTTTTATGCATCTTTATTCTATATGACCCCTTCTTCTTTCTTTGTCAAAGCCATTAATTCCTAGATGAGTCCTATCTAGCTGAATTCCACCTCATTTTTAATACCCTTGGACTGACAATTACCAAGCCGTGGCAACTTCTTTTTTCTCAATCACTCTTTTTACGTGCAATTATTGAATCCATGTTACTTAGTCTCCATTAACAGAGACCTTTTCAGCCCTTTCAGCCATTTTTTGGCTTTAACTCTCTGTTAAATCTGAATCATTAGTCATTCCCAGTTAGGTGGTAATACCTGGTAAACCTATAACTTTATCTCTGACCTTTGTTGGTCCCTGAGATTAATTCATAAAATGGACTCCGGTTTGTTTACATATGACGTCATTCAGACGCAAGCGTGATGACATCATGATGTGAACAGGCACGGGCGTCCTTGATTCATGACTATACGAATATTCTTTATTGTCCTAGCAGACCAATGTCAAATTCTGGTCATACCCATATTGGGTCCTTATGTAATTGAATAGGACTTTATTTTTAACTTTTTCGGCGTTCCGGATTCTTATAAGACATCACACGTGCATGCGCGTGATGACGTCATGTAGTGATTCGATATTTAAACACCCACGGTGTTGCAAATGGAGTCGGACGGCCCCCAGGTATCCTGTCTCCTACTTGCAATGCTGCTGGCACCAGGTAAGACTACTCTAGCCCTGTTTAGCCACCCATCTGGATGCTTTGCGATCTTAGGAGGTTTTTCACATCCTGAAGCACTTATTTGCTACTCTCTTTCATATTTTGGCATCTCCTGGAGCCCGCATTCCGCCAAAAGTAACCAGCTAAATCCAGACTTCCTTCTTAATGGGACCTTCCTGTTAATATTCCCTCCAGCAGAACTTTGTAAGTGATTTATGCACTCCTTCTAATTTTTTCTATTTTTTGTATTATGATTGTATAACTTAGACGCCGCTTACGTCCTCCCTCTCTTTGCAGATAGGGTACATCCCTCTAGTGTTGCATTTGCACTTCCCAGTTGTTCGGGCCCCATTATTCGGAGAATTTTCTCCAATCGATGATACTTAGAGAAAAAATCACAAGGTTAGTTCTCTGGATTTTCCAGATATTCTTTATTCTTTGTAAACCCTGACTCTAATCATGTCGCAAATTGGACCCCTTGAACTACAAACGATGATTGTCCATGATTTAGGTCTCACTGAGTCCTGTAGGTAAACAAACTTGCACTGCACTATAATTTGAATGGATATAACGATACAGCCTTTAGACATATTGACCGAAATAATGCTAAACGACTTTACATTACCTGACAATATGAGGAATGGTTGTTGACCCAGTACTTGCAAACTTTCAATGTATGATGTTGGGATTTAAAGAAATTGTTTTCTTACAAATTTTGGATGTAAATACTGTACATATATCTTTTTCCAGAATTTGATTTGCCCCTGATGAAGAGTGTTGTATCACTCGAAACACGTTGGGCCCTCCACAGCTTCACCTTCATGAATAAAATGAAGATTGGTTCTGACTGAATGGTTATTCTTTGAATTTTATTGCTCTTCTAATATATGCAATACAATTATTTATTTGAAATACCATTTGGAATGCGGTTAAATCAAAATACTAATTGTTGGTCTGGAATTCCAGATATATGAAAGTGTGCAGGGGACGTGAGTTCCCAAATTGGGAACTTATTTGTTTTCTCATTGTTCTATGCAACCTAGGTCCTAGGTGTCAAGGTTGCTTCGCTCTCCTCTGCACCTGAAATCTATTGCTGAATCATCTTACTAGCAGCCTTACTATCTTAGAGATTTATCTATACCTCTGCTACTAGGGTGTGCTACAACTGTGCTCTTTTCTCTTTGCCTGCAATAATTACACAGTCCCAGGACCTTCTGGATGTATTTAACTATCGCAGTTTGGAGTGTGCTGTGCACTGCTGCATCACGTTCTAGTGTTATTTTCTTTCCATGGACAGAAATAATTTTACTGAGGTATAACACCTGTTGGCAGTACTCTAGCTTCGTTCTATCCACGTTGTACCCTTTGTCAGCAAGCAGCTGAAGCAAGGCAATAGAATCAGCCCTGCACTGCTGTTCGTTGATGTTGCATACTAACAAATCATCCACGTACTGAATGATGGTACTCGGCATGTGTATATTACCAAAGTTTGCATGTAGTAACCAGTTAAAGATAATGGGGGACTCACAGTACCCTTGGGGCAATCTTGTGTGTTGGAACTGCCTCGCACAATGCGTGAAAGCTGTGAGATATTGGGAGTCAGGGTGCAATGAAACTGAGAAGAATTTATTTTTCAAGTCTATGACAGTGAAGTGGGTTGTTGTTGTGGGTATAATACATAGTATTGTTGCAGGGTTGAGAACTACTGGAAACGCCTGTACTATGTCATTCATAGACTGCAAGTCCTGAATCATTTTCCAACTAGATCCTCTTTGATTTCTTGATGGGGTACATAATCGAATTGCAGTGGGAGTTAGACAGTACAATAATGCCTTTGTCTAAGAGTGCAGTGATGGTGTAATTGGTTCTCTCTTCTTCTTCTTTGGACACTGGCTACTGCTTCACTCGGGTCAATACGGTTCCTGGCTTAATGGTTATTTGTATTGGAGCCATGCTCCGCAAGAGCCCTACGTCATGGGGGTTGGTCATTCACAAAATGTCAGGAATGTGGGCAAGCTCTTCTTGGGCAAAGGATGGGACACTTTCTGCCTCAAACATGGGGCACAAAACCTGGCGATATTGCATCATAATCTCACATGGAACACAAAATGCTAGAAGTATTTCTCTGGAGGTCCTACAGGAATCCCACAATGTTTCAGTAAGATTTGGAATTTGGAAGACCGTGCACCAGACAATGGCTTGAGGTCCCAGGATATTGTGGTTGCAGCACAACACAGGATGGCTCAAAATGCAGGTCTTCTTGAGTCTTGTGGTCTCAAGAAATCTGTGGTCCCATTTTCAGGCTTGCCTGGGCCACCTCTTCTCCTTCTCTCATCTCCGACTGCCTATCTGCCATTCAGGATTGGTGTGCCACCAATAATCTCTGCCTGAATGCCAGCAAGACGGCGATCCTCCTCATCGGCACACTTTCACCCTCCTTTCCTGTCACCCTTTGGCCGGCCTCCCTTGGCATCCTCCTACCACCATCTGTGAGGCTAAGAACCTCATGGTCATCTTTAACTCCACACTGTCTTTCTCTGCCCACATCTATGATTCTACCTTTCCTTTCCTTCCCCCAGAAGCTCACTGTCTCTCGATCCCTGGTTCTCTCTAGGTTGGATTATTGCAACAGCCTCTTTCTAAATCTCCCTGCTTCTACTCTCCGCCCTTTGCAAATTATTCAGAACAGTACTGCGAGACTTGTCCTTGACCTCAAGCCCTGGAATCATACCTCTACAGCCCAGAAATCTCTCCATTGGCTCCCAGTGGCTGCAAGGATTAACTTCAAGACCCTTTGGTTGCTTTATGGGGCCTGGGCCCAAATTACCTTCAGCTCTCCCTCTGTAAATACCTTTCCTCCCCTGCTCATCGCTCCGCCACCTCTAACACCCCCAGGATCAGTTGTTTTTCTAAGAAATGAGCTGGGGGTAGATTTCTGTCTTCGGCTGGGGCCTCACTCTGGAACAACATCCCTGCCACTCTTAAACTTGAGGAGAACCATCTCCCGTTCCGGAAGCACATCAGGACCTTCCTATTTGCTTCTGCCTTCTCTCCTCCTCTCCTCCTCTCCCCTGCTGATCTGTTCTATCTCAGCATCGTGCACCTAGTCACCCTCTGACTCTCGGGCCCAGGTACCTGCTCACCTTGCCACCCACCCACACTACCCCTGCAGCCGCATGCACTGGGGCCTGTATCTGTTACCCTAGAATCCCCCCAACTGTTTTTATGCACTTATCTGGCACACCCTGTCTGTTGCCTTATACCTAGCACTTGCTACTTGCTGGCAGCACTTCCACCGTGTGTTGCTCGTATTTATTTATTTATTTATTTATTTATTTATTTATTTATTTATTTATGTTTAATTTTCTTTTTTTCTCCTTGCTCAGCACTTTTACTCCCCCCTCCCATGCACTTTCCACTTCTTCCTCTCCCATGCACTTGCACGTTCGCAATGTCACTGGGCCTAGTAAGATCATTGTTTTTTCTGTCCTTTGTACCCTTCCCTTGCCTTTTCACGCTCTGAAATACTTATGTACGAGCGTGATACAAATAAAATATCAATATCATCAGGCGCTGTGTCGGGATCATTGTTTTCAGAGTTGCAAGGTTGATTGAAAGGAACGGTGACAGCAGGCTCTGGTTACACAGCAGGCTCTCTGGTCGCTGGAAATCATCTCTGCTGTGTTTTCTTCATCATACTTTTCAGTTTTGGTTCCAGTGGTGGACTACCTCTTCAGCTTCCAGGATCTTACTTTTATGTAGGAACCAAGCCAATCAAACATCCATGCAACATTCAAACTTGGTGGTTGGCAGTCCTTTCAGGACAGCTAGACTCCCAGTTAGTTTGAACTGGATTCTTGCAGTCAGGCTGGAAGACAAAGGACTGCAGAGTTTTGGACTCCTCCCTTGCTTCCTGCCTTCACAGACACTCTCGAGCCTGGGCAGGCTTGAACAAGTTCTTCCACCGAACATAAAGTTAAGACAAAGGATTTCCCCACCCTGGATGTCAGGGGAAGGAACAAGAAAGGACAAGGAATGCTAAAATTTGACAAAAGAGGACAGGGGCCATTTCGGTTAAATGAGCACCCATGGGTGCCTTTACCGGGGTTCTGGAAACAGCCCGTGGTAAAGGTGCACCGAATTAATAAAAAGGTACACTGCCATCAGCCATTAATGGTAGGTTTGTCCTTGTAACATAAATGTTACATTTAGAATGAGAAAGGGGGTACCCAGTATCCTCACAACACTGCACATAAGGGGGTGGGGGGGTGCTGGTTTCACATAATAAAATGTAAAAGGAATCCAAAGTCCTTTCTAGGCTTGCCATAGAAAGTTAAAAGGGGAGCCCCAAGGTTAACCCAGCAACAATAGGCAGTATGTGCCAAACGTTGTCAAAGACAATACAATTAAAAAGACACTATAGAGAGTCTTAAAAATGACATCCATAAAAAGAATAAAATATTCGGTGAGTGTGGAAAAAAGGTTCCCACTCACTGAGGTACAAGGAAAAATAAGCCACCAGTAAAGCAAAAAAAGTTCTGGGGTTGACACAGGTCAGTAAGATTCATCATTGCTATGAAAATCTTACCTACCACTCGTCCCTCCCAGAATAAGGAACAGGAGGATCTAGTCCTCACCAGGATTGATCTCATGTTTCAGTCGGTTAAACTGTTAGCTGAGTCCACCAGAAATCTTTTTTTAACCCTTGCTGTGATACTTTTTAACAGTGGTTATCATTTGAAAACTATATGACCTACAAGAATTGTTGGGCACTTTTCTCTTGTCTAATGTACAGGGGATCTGATTTAACAGTCCCTCCGAAGTGACAACTTCTGAACCTATAATAAGCTATTTAAAGGAGCTCTTATGAAGAAATCCCTTACACCTAGAGAGGCCTCCATGATTCCTCACCATCTCTCCCTCTGGAGCAGGTTGTGTCTCAGGTATCTTAGTTGGAGGGGTTGTGGTAAAGCATTGTACATGCTTCCACTTCCTCCTAGATCTAATTTTACCTTGGTTTGGGGTTTCCATTTTAGCACTAGGATTTACAAGGGGGTCTTCAGCAGAGGATCCCCGAGTCTCAAGGTGTTTAGCCTTAGACTTTCTGGATTTCCACCAGCTTTGAAGGATTACCTGTCCTCAAAGGTCTATATAGGTTTCCAACTTGTCTATCCACCCCTTCCTAAGAAGCAGTGTGGGTCAAAGACTTTATAATTGGAATTGAAATGGTGGAGCATTGTTTGGGCTCCCATTTCCCTAACATTCTAATTTTAGTTTTGCCTTTATTAGAGGTTGCCCTAATAACATAAGGACTTACAGTAGGATCCTCTGCAGATTTACAGTGATCTTTGAAGCAGAGCCCCTGGCCCTTTCAGACCATCTATCCATCTCTCCTATAGGAGTAGTTAGAGTCACAGGCATTTTATCAGAAGGCCTAGTAAGAAAGCTATTGATGGGTTTCTTATAACTCTTTTTGGGCTTCAGTTTTTTTCAGTCCTAGAAGTTTCATTCTGAGTACTCTGAAATAAAGGAGAAAACGTAATGGCTACCTTGGGGTCAAGGAAACTTTTTGGCCTCTTAGCTTTGTTGAAAATACCTATATTCTTTACATCTATCTGGATCACCTCCACTTTAGGTGGGTTTTCAGGTTTACACAGTTTTAGAGTTTTAAGAACCACTTCCACTGTAAGTGGGTTTTCACGTGGCTCAGCCAATTCAGATTTAATTGAAGTGGCCTTTAGTCTATGGGACATACAACACACAGGTTGTGTGACAGGAACACCAAGGTTCTTGTCAACCCTAGGAATTGCCCCCACAGCACTTGTCCAGGTTTTGCGATTCAAGGACCCCCTCCACTGTCTGTGAGTGCCGAGGGACTTTCTACCTCAGGGTCAGCTGAAGGCAGAGTCACATCAGTAACCGGAAAAAAGGTTTTTACACAGTGTTATATCTTGAAAAAGAACATTTAAGTTCCTACCAACAGGGTGAACAACTTCCACTCTAGGAGGGTTTTCAATAGGTTCTTTGATAACTAAAGGTGGGGTAATAGGAGTGACCTCTAGCTTTGTGGGCCTAGAAATGTGTCCCTATTTAAAATTATGGGTGCTACACTCAAGTTACCTTCAAAGTGGCAGCTAATGCCTTTTATCTTTGAGGAAGGGTCTCATTAGGGGACCTTTCTTACTGCAAGTTTAAGAACCTCAACCTTTTTACAAGGCAGCTCGACTGAGTCTAAGACTACAGCTTTTTTGCTACACTCAGTGTGAACAGATTCCTTAAGGGATGAGGAGATTCCACTTTTAGACATATCTGTATTCTCAGGGTCCCTTAAGGGGTTTAGCCATCAAGGAGCTTTCTTCTTATATATACTTAGGAGAGTTTATTTTACCCTATCCCAGTTACTTCTTTCAGATACATTTAAATCCAAGATTACTTGGTAGTCTCTCTTGTGAAGCCTAAAAAGAACCCAGGGTATGCTATCACTCTCACACAGACCAAACCTTTTATAAGTGAGTACAAATGTTTTCAGTCACACAACAATTCACCTTCCATATCACACTGACTCACAAATTCTGTTATCCTGGAAACTTCAGACGGAAAAGACCCTGAAAAAGAAGTATCCAGAAGCCTGTCTTCTACAGATAGGTCATACATTTTCTAATGTTCCCAAATCTTCAAGTTGTGTTTGTTTCCACAGGAGTTGCCTTTTATAAATTTCCAGAGACATTTCAGAAGTCATGATGTAAGGTAGGGACAGGAGAAGGAGAGGGGTCAAACTAACATCCTCCTCATCAGAACCTTCATACTCATCGCAGGAGGAGTTTGGACCGCTGTCTGAGCCCTCATCCTCCTCACATTCATCAGCATAGTGAACTTAGGTATTGTGGTACCATTCCTATGGTCCCACAAACTTTGTATTAAATCAAGTGTGCTTCTTTTACAATTGAAGCCCTCCTCTTTACTCATTGTGAATAATCTTTCCATTGTAACCTATGAGTAACCCTCTGGCTTAAATAAGCCTATGGTGTGGTTTTTGTTTTAAGTCTAGGTACACCTTTCTTTAGACAAAACCTATTCGATGTTTCTTTGAACTATGGTATCCAGAGTCAATGTAATCCAGCCTACAATGTATCCCAACACTGCCACCAGTGGTAGGTCAGTTTTTCTGAAGAGGAACTAAGAGCTTAGTAAAACAATTCAACTGAGACAGTACAAGACTCCACTCTTAGTATAAGGCTGTACCACCAGAGTTTCGTTGTAGCATAGATAGAGCAGCCAGGCTTATCTTAAGAGGGAGATATGGCTGTAGGAAAGTACATAGAATGTGTAAGTACATCAAGGATAAAATAGAAATGCTTACAACCAGAAGTATTATATAAAAATAACAGATTATTTTAAATACAAGTAGGCCAAGTTAATTCTTACGGTAAGTACTGGTCATAGAGTCATAAACACATTTATAAAAACACACCACTATGCTTGAAGGTACTCAGACCAAAGCATAGAACCTTATTTAGAATATCTAACGAATAGTTACATTTAGATTACTTTCAGATATACAAGGCTAGTCGTCACTCGCAGTCGTACTGTGACGCGGAGCAAGAAATCACTTAGTGAACCAACATACTTTTCTGAATAGTGGAACACTTTTTCCAGGAATAGTAAAAACCTATAACTCTGATTCAGGATAGCACAGTTATTCTAGGGCAGTTGGTCCTTATAGTGTAATTTACAATTACACTTACTTTTCAGCTCCATGGAACACAGTTTAAGATCAGAAAGAACTTTGTACACTAATTGAGTATTGCATCATAGATACCAAGGTCAGCTATACCTAAAGAACACTTTTCAAGAATGGCACACAGCTATTTTAGGCAGGCAAAACCTATATACTTTTAAACAGAGCTATCAGCAACTAAGAATCCGTACAACCTAAGGCAGACTTATTCTGGGCAGGCTAACAGCAAGTCAGGGGAAGCAAGACCCAATTGGGGACACTCATACATGTATATCCTAACAGGAATAGTACAGTGGAACCAACAGCATTACTTTTGGAAATGGTGGATATCATTTGCAGGTGAGTAAATTAACCTACTATCTACCTTCTTTTAGAATGGCAAGACAGTGTTGAAGGAAAGTAAGACTTTGAGTACACTTATTCAGAACAGCACACAGCTATTCCAGGTAGGTAAAACCTAGACATACTTTTCAGAATGGCATACATATTTAAGGTGAGTGATAACTTTACATATGCTTTTACAAATGACAGAACATTTTCAAGGTAAGTAAGAACGTCTGTAGCTGTTCACGCTCAGAGTTACAGTTACCAACTTTTCAAGAGCCAGAAAAAGACTGAATATTTCCAGTTGGATTCTCATTGTTTGCAAGGTCGGCACTCTGGTGAGGGGACGTTTTGGTCTCTATTCAAGTCTCTGGAGGTCCAGCAGGATGCCCACAAAGGTTGAGCAAGATTCAGAGTTCAAAATACTGTGCACCTCACAATGGCTTGAGGTCCCAAGGTATTGGGGTATTGCAGCCCCGCAAGGTCGTAGCACCACGTGGGATGGCTAAAAATGCAGGTCCTCAGGGTTGTCATTTTCGGAGTCCTCAGGTCATTCGGAAGGAATGGTAACAGCTTCCCCCGGTTACACAGCAGGCTCTCTGGTCACTGGAAATTGTGTGAGCTGCATTTTATTCATCATCCTCTTTGATTTTGGTTTGGCTTCCAGAATCAGACCTTTATGCAGGAAGCCAGCCAATCAAAAAGCCATGCAACATTCAATCTTGGGGGGTTGGCAATCCTTTCAGGATGGCCAGCCTCCCCGTTTGAACTGGATTCTCGCAGTCAGGCTGGAAGGCAAAGGGCTTCAGAGTTTTGGACACCACACTTGCTTCCTGCCTGCCTTCACAGGCACTCTGGAGCCTGGGTGAGCTTGAAGAGGTCCCCTGCCGAAGATAACATTAGCACAAATGATTTTCCCACCCTCTATGTCAGGGCAAGGAACATGAAAGGACAAGGAATGGTAAAATGGCAAAAAAAGAAGACAGGGGCAATTTTGGTAAAATGAGCACCCATGGATGCCTTTACTGGGTCTGTGGAGGCAATATGAAGAAAAGACTGTTACAGAGGGAGATTAAGTGGATAGAGGAACTAGATGCATTGATCCGAAGGGTATGAACACTGAGTGGGATTTGTCATGCTTTCTGTAGTTCATGAATTTGATTGTGAACAGATCAGAGGCAACAGACACATTATATCTAATTAAGAATGCTTAGTAATGGAACAATCCAGAAGGGGCCACCAAGCCTTTAACTAAAGCCCTGATCTGGGAGGAATGGAACAACGATACACTATGGTCTATTCAAATAGAAAAATGTGAATATGTATATTGGCGATATCGTTTTGAAATAAGAAGGAGCTACGCCAGTAAGTTAATACAAGCTTATAGATGTTGGCCACAGGAACTACGCTAAGATGGCCGCCCTGTTAGCGGAGCCGAGCCTTGTTCCTTGTAAAGTGGTCAACATGCACAGCAAACAAATACATATGCGGACGCGGGGCACCCGACCGGTTTACCTGGTGGATGCCTCACGTTCCGCATATAAAGGAGGTCGAAACAGTAAATAGCGTGATGTAGGAGAGCGAAGCATGAATGAGGACTCAAGGAACCTTCACGACAGTAAAGCAGATATCTGCATTTCTTAGGTGGAAGAGGTATATGAGAATGGGATACTGAGCCGTGCTGACACCCGTGGGAAATGTAGTCGAACAACCTGTCAGGTAAGTTAGAGACTATGAGGTTTCTCTGCAAATGGATTTTGAATTGAAGTTTGTTGTAACCTAGGGTTATGCTTGGTCAAAATGACAAGTGTGTACTGTTGGTCTTTGGTTTTAGGTCTTTGGAATACATGAGTTGTCAAGGAGAACTGAAGGTACGCGACTGACATGATTTAGTCTAACACAGGAAGTAATATTGCATTAATTGTGTAAAAAAAATTGGAATTAAGTTAGACCTTATGTTATCTGTTTTTTTTAAGAATCAGTGATGTCATCAATGACATTTTTGATGTCATCTTTTATGTCCTGGGTGTTAGTCTTAGCAGTGCACGGTGGTGGCGTGAGTTATGGTTGCTTAGCTTACCATAACTGGTGAATTTAAAGGGTTTTTCAGTTGTACTTGGAACCATAATGTCCCTTTAACAAAGTTTTTTACTGAATTTCACAGGTTTTTAATAGAGCAAATGAACCATAACATCCCTTTAACAAAGTTTTTTTACTGAATTTCACAGGTTTTTAGTAGCGCAACTTAACCATAACGTCCCTTTAACAACGTTTTTTTTACTGAATTTCATAGTTTTTTAGTAGCACAACTTAATCATAACATCCCTTTAACAAAGTTTTTTTACTGAATATACACTTTCATCATGTGAATTTAAGAGATATTTACTAGGATTCCCTTACTTTACATACATGTAACATAGAACATAGTGAACCCCCCAGCTAATCATATTTGAAGGCTACGGAGTGATCGTATGTCCGCGGACGGGCGCAGATGAGATCAACACTACCCAAACACTCAGGGGGTATCTGAAATTGTTCTATCATGCCATATAAAAACTGCACAAGTTTAAAAAGCAGCACATAAACACATTATACGTAATAATAAATAAGCAGTGGAACCTACATGTCTAACACATCAGCCATCCATTTAAATACCATATATAATGAAATTGATTATACCATAACAAAAAAAGATATGCCTCCAATGTAATTACCTCACAGAAACTGCACAGCTAGGAGCGACAGTAGACGAACACAACACAACGAATACAAACTACAAGAAAGTAGTAAGTGAACTTAATTTATCTTATATTTTACTTTTTGTATGAGGTGCAGAACAAATAATGTAAATCTGTTGTTTTCACACAGAAATGTGCTGTACTTTGGAGTGGCTGGAGGAGAATTTTCTGCATGACGAAATGTCGGAAGATAGCGATAATAATGGTACACACCTCTCTGCATAAGCAAATTAATAGTTAGTACTTTATGTGTACTTAACATATATATATATATATATATATATATTTAACAGACTATACAAAAATTGAAGAAATTCAACCAAAAGACACAGTGCAAGACACCTTGAAACGCATAGAAGAGAAAGTGGACATGCTCAAAGATAATTGCAATAGTTTACGGCAATTTGTGGAGGACCACGTCAAAGGAAAAATTATATAACACTGTACTACCTGTATCTGTCCCTCTTCTCTATTTCCCAGTGAACTATCCCCAAACCCTCAAGAACAACATAAACGTTTCGACGAAACTTCCATCCCTTCATCCCCTCACAACCAACCTGTGGAAACCCCTAATTCCCCTATATTTATTTCAGTGTCTGCTTCCCCCTCTCTCTCTTAATTGCTGTATATGTGTTTAATAAAAAAAATGTTATGTTAATTTAGTGGAATTGTTTGCATCTAATTATTATTTTTTTTTAAAGAGTTAAAATGTCCGCAGACAGCGCGCCTGTTTGGCCTGTCCGTAATTAATAAAATATGGCTGTCCTAAGGACAATACACCTACCTGTACCATTCGCAACCAAGATGGAACTGTTCTTAGAACACACCAGATGTCCGAGATGTCTGTAAATCAACAAAATGGGGGCGTCCTAAGGACATTATACCTCTCCGTACTGTTGGCAACCAAGATGAAACTGTTCTTAGAACACAACAGGTGTCCGGGATGTCCATAAATGAACAAAATGTACATAACGTCCGCAGCCAAGATGGAACTGTCCGTAGAACATGTGCGGTGTCCAGCATGTCTGTAGTCAAACAAAATGCAGGTGTCCTAAGGACACTCTACCTGGCCCTACAGTCAGCAGAACATCTACGCACATGCGCACCACACCCGTAAGTCCTGCGAACATTGCGCCTGTCCGTAACTGTCCGTCTCACTTGTGTCACACTTTTAATTAGTTTCAGGACCCGAACACTGTCCGTAGAATAACCGCGCACATGCGCACAACAATTCCTGTTCATTTGGTGTCCTGCGGGCACCCATTTCCTTCACAGATGTGTTCACGACGTCATCATGTGACCGCACCTATGCTGAGCGTGTGTCCTAATTTGCGCACTTTGTCCGCTTCCCCAACATTTCAAAAGAACTTATGCAGACAAGCCAAATTATGTTATAATAAAAAATCACCATTTCACATGTCCCATACAATGGCCCTAGCTTTCCACATAGTGTTTGGAAATTTTTGAACGCTTTTGAGTGATCGATATGATCACGAGGCGCACCCCTCCACCCCTATAAAAGCCCCTACCTTCCCCCCTAGCTCATCTTCATTGTACTTCTGGCAATTGCAGATTGAGTTTTGCTGCCTTTAGTGCTCTAGTGGAGATTACCTCACCAACCCTGATGGCATCCATGGCTGCTGTTGCTACATCAGCCTCAGCACCACCCCCAAACCCTCCACCACCACCACCTCCCCAAGGGCCTGCAGAGGGGAATACACATGAGGATGTAGAGAGCGAGGATGAAGAGGATGAAGAGAATGAGATGGAGGAACTCCCTACTACCAGCACTCGCCGAGAGTCGTGGGTGTGGTGGTTGTTTACCGTTTATGGTAACGTACCAAAAGCATATGCAAACCAGGTCACCTGTAAACAGTGCAAGTTGGTGCTGAGTCATGGGAGACCTGGTGCGTACAGCTTTGGTATGACAACCATGATGCAACACCTAACTTGGTTCCACGGTGCGGACATTCGCAAGGTTGTACCATGTAAAGAACGTAGTAGGTTGAGTTCCTCCACAGCATCCTCCATTTCTGATCCTCTCCCCACAATTGACACTCATGTGGAGAGCACATCCCTCCAGCTGCTTCACAGGCCATTCACGATGCTGTTGACCCTTACCTTTCGAGGCGCACAATATTGTGTATGTACTGCAACGCAGTACTCTGCAGGGGGGAGAGTCTTAGGCCAGGAGTGAGGAGGAGTGCTCCGCCCACTCAGAGAGAAAGGAAGAAATCTGACGAGGTGGCCAATAGATAGTAGCCACAGTAAGGGAATGGCTAAGGGAGAGAGAGAGAGCCTGCAAACGAGGCATTCAAAAGAGGAGTAGGTCTGCGTAGGAGTTAAGGTGAAAAATAAGGTAAACATGTTTTTCTCTGGCAATATCAAGCTACCTTAACTGCAATATAGAACTCTTTTCTGATGGAACAGAGACAATCGGGTCTCCTCGGTTTTACTAAGGAGATGAAAAAAACAGACATGGTATGTACCAAACGAGTATGAGAGGGGGAAAATGAATGTCCTTGAACTCCATATTCTGAAATAGCATACAATGCAAAATAAATAATAAAGCTCCCTGATGCAAAATAGCAAGCCAGCCTGTAGATTGAGCTGGGTGCCCCGCTGAACCTGGCGGGTGAATGACTGATTGCTGTAACATTCAAGAAATCGGTCCTGAAGAAGATGACGTAATAAAAGAAGTAATTGAAACCGGTCAACCAGAGATCTAACAGATGTCTCTTGATTAAGAAAGACACGTGTTCATTAAATAACTAGAATCACTGACCAGTGCCTATATGACATGATAAAAGGTCCCAATTTCAGTAATTTTTGCCCACTTGAACCATTGCTTAAGAAATGCAAATCAATGGTCATTGTGTGTCTTTTACGAAGCTGATGTAAAGGAAACCAGTGCATCAAGCAATTAGGTTTTATACCCTATGAGAGAGTTTTTTTGTTGTCTCTCTACATTTCTTAGTTTTCAATATTTTTTATGAAATAAAATTCACGCCAAGCACACTTCACGGAGGGTGAATAAAATGACATGGTCTACGACCATATGCAAATAGTCCCACGTGCTTCACCATACCGTGACAAACAGTTGGGAATAGCTATCCCAAAGTGTATGCCTCTTAATCTCAAAGTAACACCCTCATTGTAGTATAGGGGAAATGTTCTCTCTCCTGACTCTCCCTGTTAGATAGGCAGTGCACCAGCACAAACTAGGGCAAGAACATCACAGATGGACAGGGTGTTCTTCCGGCTAGGGTGGGATGAAGGGAATGCAATAACAGACGTAATTAAATCATGTGTGAAAATTGACTCTGTACCTGTCCTTTGTTTTGCGTGATACCGTGAACTACATTTAACAGGAAAGTAAAAAATCCGAATACGAGGTGATAAAATAATCATTATCACTGAGTTGTTTGTATTTTGCATTTCAAAAGAGTGCACTGATTGCATTGTAATCATTGATGTACTTGGATGCTTCATCCTTTTTAATGTTCTATATATTTTTAGTGGATTTGCCTTTTACACTGTGTCTAACAGAAGACATCAAGCTATTTACTTGGCCTTTTTTGAAAACTGGTCTAGAGAAGCCACTGCGACATTTGGTATAGTATTTGCCTTTGTTTTTATATCTATGTCGATAGTATTTACCACACTTGTGTTTTTGGAAGCTTAAGATTTGTGTATGTAGGTCACTATCTGTGGTTTCTGAATGGATGTTGCAGGTAATGTATTTTTCAATAAATTGTAAAACATTGGCATCACTATCATGGCCAAATTTAGGAGCATATTTTATCCACAAAAGGATGCAAATGTGCGGTGCTCCGCTGGATTGATATTCTTTTCTCCAAAGAAGTGTTGCACTTCTTCGAGTGGAGGGGTAGATTTATTGCACATAAAGTGCAGCATGGTAGTGAAGCAATGGTAAAAGTACCTTGATGCATTGCCAGAGTCAAGAGAACAGAATTCGCCTGGTGTTTTTATATCTATTCCATCTTTATTTTGGTTTGCAGTGCGTAAGAAGTCATGCAAGTCCTTCCATGCGTACTCTGCACAACTTAAAGTAACAAACCATGTGGGTAGGCCCAGGTTCCTTAGCATACAATGTACATCAACGTGATGTCGGAATTAGTATTCATTTGTACCACACTTGTTTGCCAAGAGATTTGTGATACTTGACTGCAAAACTTCATCTTTGTCTTTTATTTTTGTAAGCAGTTGGGTAGTGGATATGTTTAAAAAGTTAGTGACTTTTTTAATCTATGTGCAACTCCATAACATAGTGTTGCTAGCTCACTTTCGAAGAGGAGGTGGAAAATGTATTCCCCATTTTGTCTGAATTTAGGGTGTCTTCAGAATACATTTTTAAAGAGCAGTATTCTGATGCACTAATTTGTGTGGACCTGTCATAATATTTTTCTCCTTTTCCTGTAGGAAAGAGTAGAGGAAAATAATGTGCTTCTATACTTTTTTCCCATATGCTCATTGGGGATCCTTTGTCTTGATGCATTTGATATGTTTCCAATGCATCATAATTGGTGTCTTTGGAGTGTAGTTCGTGAATTGTAAACTGGTCTAAAACCTTCAGAAATGAGAGTCTGCATAACATGGTGCCCACCTTACCCAACCTTCTGGCTGACATGTAAGCCATCAGAAATGTAGATTTTAGGGTCAATGACCTTAGCTTGATAGACTCCATTTTCTCAAAGGAAGGTTGTGGTAGCATTTCTAAAGTCAAAGTTAAGTCCCATGAAGTGTCATCAGACAACCACCAGCCCAGATAACAACATGCCCTTAAGCATCTTGATAACCAACTTTCTCCTCTCTTAGCAGGCAACCAATTTTCCTAAACGTCTACAATGCTCACCCATTAAGGTCTTAAGGAGGATAACGTCAGTCCTTTCTGGGCCCCATCATGAAGGAATTGTAATATCTCTGGAATATCCCAGTGTAGCACTGGTAGGTACATCCTACTACACCAGGCTACAAAATTCACCCAGTGAGGTCAGAAGACTTGAGTGCAGATGATTGTTGAGCTCTCTGCACTGCCATGTCAAACTGTCCAGAAAATCCCATATTCTGCACTCCCCTCCTCTCACATTCAAAACTGCCCATTGGATATGTAGGGGGAGGAGGGAGGGAGACCTTCCACCAGAAGGGAAGGCCACCTGAGCAGCATCTATGGAGGTTTCAATTGTATTTCTGGAAGAGCCAGGAGGCCCTTCCTCCTAGTCCACCACCAGGATCACTGTAAACTGGCACTCCCATATCTTCCTGACCACTTGGGGTATCAAAGGAATAGAAATTAATGCATCAACCAGAGTCTAAGGCCAATCCATGATCATGGCGCCCATCCCCCAAGAACCCTATGTCTGCAATACAGAGTAAAACCTGGGGAACTGGCCATTTTGAGATGAAAATAGGTCTATGAAGGGAGTCCCAACCCTCGTGCAGATTTACTAAACATTTGTCTCTTCAGAGACATCTCCCCTGATACAGGGAACACCCTGCTGAGATGGTCTGCAGTTACATTGTCTTTTTTCTCTGATGTGAACTTCCTCCAGGGACACCAAGTGACGTTCCACCTAGAGATTGATCCACCGTGCCACGGTCTCTAAGGACTGTACTCTCGTACTACCTAGATGATTTATGTATGACAGACTCCTGGTGTTGTCCGTCCTCATTGCTAATACCTGGTTCTGTAACGTGGCCTTAAAGACTATCAGATGTGCTAGAGAGAAGACAGAGTCTCGCCTAAGGGACAGCAAAAACATGTGGCCATATTTCCCTATAGTTTTAACGGTAATAACCAAAAAGATTGAGGAAGAAAAGATCGAATCCCAAGAGACCGATTTTAGATGCCCAATTTCACCGTGAATATATGTGGGTGGAAGGAAAATGTTGATAAATAATGATAAGGGTTAAGGGGGTAGGGTGCGGGGGGTCTCCCCCCTGCATATATATGTGGTCAAAGGGGGAGAAAAAAAAATTTGGTCTTTTGGCATTCTTGTTTTCCCCGCAGAATTGATGGTAAACTGCGTTAACAAATCCCGGCTGTTGCCCGCACCTTGTTTAGGAGTTTGGATAAAAGTGCCAGAAGATAAACAGCCCTGTGCAGAGCAAGTCAGACCTTCACTTTCCTCATACAGAACTGCACCCCGATGAGCTGTAAGGACTGGACATTTGCTTGGACTTGGGGGTGTTTAACAGGTGCCCCCAATGGAGTAATTATTGGCAGACAATGCACAGATTCCAGATCATCACAAGTCAGTCTGCTGCCCTGGTTATTCAATGATCAAAGCGGGGATACACCTCTACCCTCTCTCAATATAGGGTTTTCACCAGCGAGGCCATCATTCTTGTGAAAAATCTGGGGGCTGATTTTAGGTCAAAAACTGGACCCTGAACGGGAAGTGGCTGTGTCCCACTATAGACCTCAGAAACTGTTGTTGGACAATTGGAATGCAGCAATACGCGTCCTGCAGGTTCACTGTTGCCAATCAATGCCCCTTCAGGTGACCTGGGATGATTTTCTGTAGGGTTTCCATCGTGAAGGGTTAGTGAGACTTAAACGTCTGAAGGTCCTTAAGATCTATGATGAGCCTAAATGTGCTGGTGTTGAGCTTGGGAACCAAGAAAACTCTGTAGTATAAGTCCCTTCAAATATGCCCACTCACTACTTGAATGTTTGCCTTCTTTTGAAGCTGTTCTTGGATGACCACCTTCATGGCTTCCCTCTTGTTTTTCAGAAATGGAGTCCGCAATGTACCTGAGTCTTTGCGAGGGGAGGATAACTCAATTTTGTAACCCAGGCATACTGTGCTCTTGGCCCAAACATCACTGGCAACTGTAGTAATCAGGATATTTGTCCTTTAAGGAGGGTGGGGACTGGTCTTGCTGACATTCCTCCGAAACATGCCTTTCCTCTGTACACCATGTGCTATTGAGAAATTAGGTTTCCATTGTGGTCTAGTAGTCAGGAAGCTTCTCTTAGTGGAGGACATTTTCCTTAGTTTATCCGCATTATGTTTGACAGCTTTGAAGATCCCATGAACCTTTGCCTCCAAGGAATCCCCCAAAAGCTGTTAACCTTTGAAGGAAAGTTAAGGGCAGTGATTTCTTTTGAGCCTTCAGTCCACCAGTCTCTGATGTGGGCATGGCATTTCCCCGAGTTGGAGTCTCCCATAGCCATAGTGGTACCACTGACATTGTTATAGAAGAGATCCAACGTGAATTCCACTTCATGTTGCATGTCAACAAGTACTGACTCTCACACTGAGCCATCCTGCATTGCCTTCTTCAACTCCTTGAGTCCAGCCAGGACTGTTTCTGCTTCATAGAGCCATAAGAAAATGCCCACAAGGCAATATGAGAGCCAACATAAAATCTGTTCAGAGTTGTGTCCACTTTCCTAAACCGCGTGGCCTCTGACTGCACTTCCTCCTGCGACATGGATGAACTCCCGCCCAGCACACTGGCCAGAATGCTATTTCCACAAACTCAGGAAGTCTGAACTCCACTCCTTTCAAGGGATACAATTTCAACATGAAGTGTGGCATGGCAATATGCTCCAGGTCTCATCCTTCTTATCCTTAATATCTGCCATCTTGGAAATCACATCTTGGAGATTTGTTTATATTGTTGCATCATAGGATCCAGGGATGCAACAGGTACCACCTGTCCCTTAAAACACATGGCGCCATAGATATTCCCCACCACCTTTTCAGCTTCTTCCCGGTCTAAGTAAATCATCGTCAGAGGTGTTCTGGGAGCTTGAAGAGCACTCGTATGAGGATAGTGAAGAGGAGGAAGGAGAATGAGCCTCCTCTTCCTATCCTTCCTCTTCTTGTGCCCAGACAATACTTGTTTAAAAGGTTCATCTCTTAATTTGATAGAGTACTGGCTAGGTGTTTGGACTTGTGGACCTTCTTCTTCAGCTTGCATATATGCCCCCTGGTAGAGGATTCTTCCTCAGCATGAGCAGATGCTTTTGTTGTCCTGTCCATTTTCTGATAGCAACACAACTTCTGGTGTTCACAAGCTTTTTACACAATGAACGACGGGATGTTGTCTGGCAACCAACCTACGCCGTCTTTTACCACTGGGAAACTTCCGGTGCTTCTCGGGTTGCCCTGTGCATCTGGTCAGAGTTTAGTATCTTCCAGTACTTTATTTTGTATTCTGTTTTGCCTCCGCCTCTCAAGGAAGAAAGCAGAAACCTCGACCCAATTGGGGAAAGTGGAAGAGCTTTGACATGCCCTGTATCTCTCCTCTCTCCGTTCTACTCAACCAGGTACCTCACTCTAAGCGGGCCCAGTGAGCCACACTCACCTGTTTCCTGGGGACTGGCTCGGCACCTGCCCTGGAGAGACTGTACTGCCACCTAGCCGCATAGCCAGACCAGCCTTCTCCATGCCGCTAGCCAAACCCTAAGTGTGGCTGCTTCTCTTTGTCCCTCCATGCTGCCACACCAAAGAGAAGCCTGGAGCATGGTAGGAAATGGAAAAACTCGTGGGTCATGGGTAGGAGACAGTTTATTCGTTCTGGGGTAGGGCAGAGTACATGAAAAGAAAACTTTAAGGAAGGGTCATGGAAAGGAGGCGGGGTCTCAAAGGTAAGTACTTGGACGAGGAAGAGGAACGTGAAGGTAACAGTAAATTAAATTGACTGTAATTTGCACCAAATTACCCCAAAACATGTAATTTGGCTGGTAGTCGGGTTACAACATGCAAATGCAAGTCCCTAGTTTAGCAGATTGAACAATCTGATACTCTATTGCAATAGACTAACGTAAATAATTATAACACTGGGTTGTGTTTATTTCAAAATCACACTTTTCTGGCCTTTGAAACAATATTGCCGATAGTTCAATGAGATAGGTACTGCACTATAATGTATTTTCAAGGTTGGACCCTTCAGCGCCTTTTTTTGCGGGATAATTTCTGCGCAGAACATGATAAATATCCAGGTGCTGTGTCGTATGAATGCCCAAACAAGGGGCCAGCACTAGTTACGAGACGCGGTGGGTTGCTGTTAGGAACATTGGTGATGCATAAAGCTTATTTGCGTTGTGCCAATTGTATATGCCCTTTTACAAGGGGGCAGTATTGACTGCTATAGCAAAAGTGCTTCAAAACCAAACACGACAGAAATTAAACGCTGAAGCTCCATCAAGCTCAGGGCCTGATTCACACCGCTCTGTCAGTACTGTTTAAGGCTACAATGTATCACGTACAATATGATATATTTACATTGTTACATTTCTTTCCCATTTGGTGACGTATGCTTATATTTCATTACTAAATGATGAGGTTTTACGAGTTGTATATCATTAAACAATAAACAGAAAATAATGATGTTCCTCTAGGGTAAGAAGTGCTTCTCCTGTGCATAACAGGTCCATGACAAAAACAGATTTCCAAAAATAAAGGCTGGTCATGTTGTTATCTGCCTGGGCCTGGCATCCTCTGACTTGTTAATCGTGGGCACAAGGTAGAGTTTTCACGTTCAGTTCCTCCAATCTCAGCTAAAAATGGAAAACAGGCCTTTCCTATAACCGTTTTGTACTCCCATATGGCTCTTCGTTGCTACGATAATTGTATGTTTTCTTGGAGGTTCTGGCAAACAGTATCTTCCCTCCCTTCTCGCTGACGTTCTACCCTGTCAGATCCTTGCAGGCTCCTCATTTTGTTTTTCCTCTTCTGGTGAAGAAATGTAATTTTCACTCTGCCTCAGTAGTAATGAAACGTTGTAATGTTTTTAGGATGCGGTGATTAAATCATGCATTTTTCTGTTTCTTGTGTGTGTATTGAATCATCCGCCATTGTGTAATGGGGATATTCGTATTCTGGTGAAATACTCAAGACTAAATCAGCATGTTTATGCTTGGAAAAAAGTTTTGAGGAAACATGTAGTTATAGAAATTTGAAAGTTGCAATGTGCGATTTCTGGAACAATCTTGGAATTCTTGCCGGTTCTCTCTCGCTAGGCAATAACACATATTCTAAAATTGGTTTGCAAAAGTAAGTGCATAGGGCACTGAACAGTTCATTCCACTCTTTTCCAGAGAAATTGCCTATCTTCCCTGCAGCAAGCACTGCACTTTGCCATTTTGGAAATGTAGATAAACTCTTATGGGCAGACATTGATGGCCTATCTACACAGTTCTCACTGATGTTTTTCTATCATTCGTTGCGCAAAGTAATAATCCCTTAATTATTTAGTCCCCTTTCATCCCACATTCATCATATCATAGCGTATATCATTGTTTCCCACTCCTATTATTTGTAAAACAGTTTCGGTGTAGTGTGTACTAACATTCCCAAACAAATAAAATAATGTAATGTGACCTTTTTAGAATGATCATATCAAGTGGTGAATGCACTTGAGCAATGCGTAGGGCTTACTTTATGGCTTAAAAGATTTGTTTTGATCTGTGATGGCAGTTAATGCATTAGGAACTATATGTCCAGTGTATATGAATATAGCTCAGACCTTGACCACCCCACTCCAGACCACACACTGTGACTGTGCTCAAGGGGAGCGTGAGCATGGATAAGTGTTCGAAGAAAACCCACTAACAACACTGCTTAGGTCATTCATCAATATGCCCATGGGCCTGCTTCATCAGTGAATGCTTGTCAGAAGATAACCTAGTTAGCCCCCCACTCCAGGCAATTTCTACAGGCATGGGGGAGTACATTGAGTATAGCTGGAGTGAGCGCACACACCAAGGCCCCTTACCGAACCTTTACATCAGCCATAGCCTTCCTAAACCACTGACCTTACACATAGTTTTATCACTGTATAGCACATGTGCAGGATCAGAATGTTAGATTCAGAAGGGATCTGGAATGCATGAGGCAAAGGGAGAATGGAGTGCAGTGACAGTTGGTAGGAGATGTAAAGAATGAGAGGGCTAATGTGATGCTGGTCGGTCTAATTGTGCATAATCAGCATATCAACAAATACAATGAGAAGAAAACTCACTTGCTGGATGTTGTGAATTTACATCATGCGTGGCAATGAGCTGGAGAGCCCGGCAGGTCAGATTAGAAGCATTATCAACGCCTCACATTTCCTCCTGGTACACTTCAGAGTGGGAGGTGTGAATCAGAGGTCAGTGGCGACCATGCAGTCCCTAAACCAAAGCGAATGTTAGTGAGCAGCGAGTTAGAAGGAGATCGCCAAGCGGTCTGGGGAAGTAAAGCGTGTGCACTACCTAGCCCAAATGGACCAGAACTAGAGGAAAGTACCTCACACGCACCACCACACAGTGCCAATACCATTACTAGGGAACCAGTGACAGACCAGCACTAGAGGAAAGGACCTTGCGCACACTGCCACAGTGTGCCAATCCAGTTGCTAGGGGACTTTGGGATGCCTCAACTTTATCACGTCCAGTCTATGTAGCCTTTACTACAGAACCACCACAGATATTACTGAATAGCAAAGCTTGGCAGCTGCTCTGTAAAAGAAAGTGTAAAGTGAAGCACACAAACAAAAATAAAAGAGAATAACATAATGTTTGATTCATTTGTGGAAAAAAAGAAAGCTGAGGACACACTATATACCTCAGAATAAACACTCCATCGGATAGAGGTGGTGGCAGGACGGTAGAAAGGATGCTACAGAACCTTTATCAACCCATGCCCTTCCAAATCTGTCTTGCAGAACCACCTATAAACTGGAAAAGGTGGAAGAAGTCCTCCAAGCCTTGTGCTAGTGCTATTTGTGGGACAAACAATAGCATAGAAAGAAAGAAGTCTCTTCAAATGCACTGTTTGGGCACAGCTGGACAGGACAAATTTGATGATCTTCCCAAGTTGAACATTGAGGAATCACAGGATTTGAATGAATATGAAACATACATTGCCAAATTAGATAAACACTACAAAGCAAAGATAGTTGTCAAACTGAAACGATACAAGTTTGGAAAGTGCAATCAACAAGAAGGTGTGATTGGAGAACAATTCATAACAGCGCTACGAGGCTTGGAAAGAACATGCCATTTTGGGGCCCAAACAGACGAAAGATTAGAGGACCAATGTATACTGGAATGCAAGGATGGAAAGATAAGAGAACAGCTTTGGGCAAAGGAGAAATCTGAGCTAGAGGAGGTCCTAAGTGTTGCTAAAGAAGTGTCTGAATCCGAGTCTTCGGATTCGTGACTCACCTGTTTGTTTCTTATTGTTCTTTTTCTGGTGTGTACAGGCTTCTTTTTCTTGGAGGTGCAGTTCTTTTAGAGGTACAGTCTTGTTTCCGCTGAAGCCAGTCTGCTGGCAGGTAGCGAGTGCTGGAGTCCGGGAATGGCCATAAAAGTGGCTTGCGCAACTCCTCAAGGTGGAGGTAGCGGGACTGCTCAGGTAGGGATGTCAGGAAGTGGGCAGAATATCGGTGCCTAGCTGGGTACGAAGGATACAATGAGGTCAGGGAAGAAAGGTACACAACTTGCCGGGATGAGGAGTACAGACAAGTGTAGCATTGAGACGCGCCGAGCCACGCGGCGTGTCTATTTTCAAGGAAGCATAAGAAGGAATCAGAAAGACTAGACCGCGCAGTTCCCTGGCGTCGGCCATGTTAGGAAGGGTCGGGTTGCAATATTCATTTTCTAAGGGACCAGGCGGACCAGAAGGGTCGGAATCGCCGATTCATGACAAGAAGTGGAGCACACTAATAAGTTTGTCAAAGCCCTAGCACAGAAATGTACCAATATATCTATGGGAGAAAGCACAGTCACAATGAATGTGAAAACTGCCAGCCGGTCAACCAACAAAAGTTTTATGAGACCACAGATGAGGATGACGAGGCCCAATAATGCCAGACACAGCAATGCACATTGGAAGTGTGATAGGTGCGATGTCACTGGACATGCTGCCATCAGCCTGATATGCACAGCAATAAATATGATATGTATCAATTGCAAAAGGAAGGTGCACTTGGCAAAATGCTGTACGATGCACAACATCAATATTGTAGAGAAGATGAATTATGGAGAAGAAGAAGCCATCTTCACTATATACGATGAGGAAGAGAATCTGAAAGAACCTAAAGATACAGCATATCTCAACAACATACTCGTACCCATGATGATAGACTCAGGGGCTAAATGTACTCTCCTTCCCATATAGATTTTCGAACAAACATTTGGAGGGCAAGAATTCTTTCATTGTAAATATCAACCCTAGACAATAAGTACACTTGGGTGGTTCATAGCAAATGTGGAGTTCTGGTGAAGAGAAGCTACAGGGAAGGTATATGCCACAAGTAACGGATTCTCACCTCTTTTAAATTGACTGCATCAAAAGAAAGTGGTCATAACGTTGGATGAATGTGGAAGAGGCCTTACTGCCAAGAGACAGAAGGATGCCAAGTGTTCAAAGAAGACTTGTGGTGTCTCAAGGGATTTGTAAATCAGATAAGGCTATGGTCAACTCATTGCCAGTGGTGCATACATTGAGAAGCATTCCCCTCTCTATTAGGGACCAAGTGGGAGAAGATGAAAAAAGAAGGAGTCATTGAATGCATGAAAGCATCTGAGTGGGGATCACCAATGGAGATAGTTACAAAAGCAAATGGAAAAATAACCCTGCACTTACATGCTTTGAACACATGTATAATACCTTACTTTCACCCTCTGGTGCACATCTCAGATGTGTTGTGCATGTTAGGGGATTCCCTAGTGTTTTCAGCCCATGACCTAAGGTCAGCTTAACACAACCCGACTCTGAAGGTTTGACTGCATGCATTACCAAAGAAGGTCTATTTCAATTTACTTGCATGCCTTGTGGTCTAGTGTAGGCGGCATCAGTTTACCAAAGGATTACACTTCAAGAAACAGATTTAAGAAACAACCTGGATTTGCCTGTTTTTAGGATGATATTTTAAGCTCTGGGAGAGGCCAGATAACATATGAACAAAGGTTGGGTGCAGTCCTAAAAATACTGGAAGAGAAAGGTCTAGCACTAAGCAGAGACAAATGCAGATTGAGATGAGCCAGTATTGAGTATTTGGGTCACACTATTTCTTATGAAGTTATTGAGCTGAATAATATTCAATTTTCTTAGCACCAGTTGCAGACAAAACAGTAAACATGAGACAGTTACTCAAAAGTAAACAAATATTTGGTTGGAATGAAGTTTGCAAGATGGATTTACAGCACTGAACAGTGGTGTATTTAGGCTTTCTGCTGCCCTAGTCCCAAATAAGTGCATGCACCCCCCACCCACCTTTACTGCACTTCTGCCAGACTCTGCACCTTCATCAGATTCCACCCCTTCATCAAACTCTTTTTGCAGTGTACAATCTATGCCCTTTCACCCCCATTGTGCCCCCCATTTTGGCTCCAGAACATTATAAGGACAAGTTACTGCTTCCTCTCTATTAATTCAAGCATGTTATCTTCTAGGTTATGTTAAAGAGTGTGTTCAAATCTCTGCTTCACAAGAGTTGGAGAAGGCAGTGTGTGCTACAGTTGAGTGCATTAGAGGTGCTTGCTACTGCCAATTGAATACTTTTCGTTAGGTCTGAAAACAATCTTTTAGAGGAAACAATCAGAAAATTAGCTGTCTGCTAATTGCACACAAGTGAGAGAAGGATGGAACGAGGAATTTCGGTTTCAATGCGTATATCTGGTGTATCTCACGGATTGCCTGCTGTCACTTGAGAAGCACCTAGACTGGTCCCCAATATTAATGCAACATTACTGCATTTCTACATCCGGTGTTGTCAAATGGTAAAGTTTACATATGATATATAATTGTAGTACAGACACAGGTCATATCAGCGGAATGGAAAAACAAATTATAAAGGGAACTGGCACAAAACTCGGGGAAAGGGTCCACAAATGCGGAACTGCTGATCAACCAAGCAGATGAAACAAAGCAAAAAGTCTGCTAGAAAATATGATTGTTTTATTTAAATTGTATTATTTGATTTAAACATGCATATTAAACTTGATTATCAGCTCATATCTAATATAAGCATATTATTTGAAGCAATAAAGTGCATAGTCAGATAAAGTGCTTGCGTAAAACCAAGACTGTCAAACCAGCCGACATAAGCAAAGTGCTACTGAGCTGTCTGAAATATATGCAAGTGGTATAGGCACATCTTATCAAAATGCTGAATAAAAAGAACTCGGCCCCTTCTCATGGTTACAGCTCTGGTGTTAGCAGGGGGCAAATGGAAATAAGGCAAGTTACCTGCTGCAGCCGATATAAAGCCAAAACCTTAGGCTGGAACGCCATTGAAATATGGCAAAATCACAAGTGAAGTTTGTAAACTCTGCCTGGGCATAAACACCTCAGTATGATAAAGACAGTTGAAGATGTTTCTTGGAATCTTTGGCTGTGCATCCTCATGGTAGAGTAATGTATAACAGCGACTCTTAACATTCATGTGTGGCAAGCAACAGTATTACTCGTAGCAGCACAATCCAGGCCCTTTTTTTTTATAACAAATGTAGTGTAACACTATTGTTTACATCATTGTGGTTTGTGCCATAGTCCAAAATACCCAACACTCCAAATTGAGCAATAGATCAGGCGTTCAAGTACAATATTACCTCTATGGGCGTGGTTTAGACTATGGGTCTTGCCAGCTTGCGTTTAAGGTAATTATTTATAATGTTTTATCTCCGTAGAGTTGTTTGGACTATACAATACATAGAAATATTTTTAGGATTTGTGAGTAAAGAAATAGATGTCCTGCTGTCTTTTGAAGTACTGTTTCACAGTAAAAGTCCTACCTTGTATTTAAAATATAATTCATGTAAAGATTACTTACAAATATCAGTTATGCATTATGTGACATACTTTGCAGTCGGTTCTCATGGTTGTACTGAACGTGCAGCAGAATGCCATATGCCTGCTTAGCACTGAGCAGCTTCTGTAAACATGGCTGCATGGATACTTTTACGGAACACCTTTTTTACAGCAGTGAAAAAGTTGTACCTTTGGGACATTTGTGTTCTCACCGTTTTATGACTTTGGTTATCCTTTCACAGGTTTCTTGATGCACTTGTGTATTTAGGTTTACTGTTCACGTTTTTTAACTTCTCTATGATAAATTGCATTCCTGCACCTTCCCGGCAGCCACATACTGCTGAAACGTGGGGCTGGGGAGGGGAATTAGGGCTTGCTTCTGAACATCATTTTAATGCCACTTGTGGGAACTCTGTGCTTGACCTAAGCATAGGCATGTGATTAATATTGTAAAACAATGCATAATTTTTAACCTTTACTTTTCTGAAGGGGAAAACTATAATTTTTGCAAACTCATGTTGTGTATTTAAATATAAAAGTGATTGCTTAACACTGTGTATATGTGTATCAATTAGAAAAACTCCAAAGATAAGGTGAAGTGGCATAAATAAAACCAGTGAGGTTTTGGTAGTTGTGTACATTAAAGAGCATTTTGGGAAGATAAGAATGACCAAAGAGCTTTTATATCTGTCATATGTCTGTGAGAGTTGTATGACTGAATCACTAAATACCTAAGCACGCTGGGTTTGGAATGCATTTTCTTTTTTTTAAATAAAACAAAAGTCACCCTAACAATACAGTTTGTGTAAATATCAAGCATATATATGTTTGGCCAGGAACGTCTTTAGCTGTCAGAGTGTAATGACTGCTAAGAGATCAAAATGACTTGCATAGCTTTGTGGATTGGCCAGACTAGGAGAAACTAAATTGGCTTCATATTTAATAAATTACTGAAATAAAATGCTGCCTCTCTGACAATCTGCCACACTAGGCCTGGGCCTAGTCGGCCTTGTTGTAAATACATCTCTTGCACTGAAAGAAAAAAGACCACCATACTCCACCACTAAGGAACGTTGAAATGGGAAAGAAACGTCATACTAAGCACTGACACTAGTAATGATGGACTGGGTGCTGTACTGATGCAAGTCGAAGAACGAGAGAAAGGCATACTGATTTTTGGTTTAGGTTTACACAAGGGCACATAGAGGGACAATTCAACGACTGAAAAGGAACTGCTGGCAGTCAAATGGTCGAATGAAAAATTCATGGCCTTTTTATGGGGTTCCAGGTTTGTAGTTCGCAGTGATTAGAAACCCTTGAAAGAAACTCTGTTGATCAAAGGGTTAGAGAAATCTCTACACAGATCATAAGATAGGTTTAATCACTCCAAGAATATATGTTTGCTGCAGAGTATATTACAGGAAAGGAAAATATATCAGCATATATCATTTGGCAGTGACCCATCCGCGTGAACATGACAGAGAAGAAGAAGAAGAAGAAGAAGAAGAAGAAGAAGAAGAAGAAGAAGAAGAAGGAGAAAGAAGAATGTTGAACATTAAACATAGTGAAGATGGGTGTCCAGTTAAAGGTTCGAACACAAAAGGTTTGAATGCAATAGGGTCGAGTAAATAGGACCGAAAACAAAAGGTTCGATTTTTTTTAAAATGATATATATATTTTTTGGTTTCCGTATAGGTAAAAAAAGTGTTTTTTACCACAAAAACGGGGGATGGGGAGTACCCCCCCAAAAAAATTAAAAAAGAAAAAGAAAATAAAAAATGTTTTCAAACCTTTTGTTTTTGGTCCTATTGACTCGAACCTATTGTATTTCAAACCTTTTGATTCAAACCTTTAACCTATAACCGTGAAGATGAACCTTTTCCAAAAGGTAAAACTTGATGTTTCAGAAACTGGCAACATGAGGAAAGAAACATTCATCAGAATCAATCTTGTTGGGTTGTGGCCTATCAGGGACAAACTAAAAATGATGACCAACAATGAGCTGAGAGGAGACAGATTGATTCTAACTTCAAGTAAGGGACAAGTAATACACGTGGCTCATGACAAACATCAAGGAGTCACAAAATTGAACAAGAGCATTTTGTTGGTAGCCAGGTTCTGATTTGTAAGTTGAGAGGGCAGTGCAAAATTGTGTCTAGTGTGGAGTGAGAAAGGATTAAAGAACAGAGAAGTTCCAATGACAGAAATGTCTATTCTGTACCTTTTCTGGGTAGGTATGGACATAGTGGGCGGTGGTAAGCCAAGGAGTAGTATTGATAGATATCCTTACAAGATGGATAGATGTAAACATCACCAGACATATTACTACCAAGATTTTAATAGAATTTTATGGGGAGGTTTTTAAGGAGGGAAGGTTACCCCACAATGATAATGACAGACAATGGACACTTTAAATCCATGGAGATTAAAACATATGACTACAATGGCATAATATATACATGTAGCTCTATATATCTTCCCCAAACCAATGGGAATGCAGAAAGATTCGCCAATGTATTAAAATAAAATGTCAATGAGTGTGGGTTAATGATCAGGATTGGAGAAAAAAACACTTAAAGAAAAAGTTAGTGCTGTTAGGGATTTTGTCAGAGGGCTATTACATAATCGTGTGGTATTTTATAACGGTGGTAAAGTGGTATTGCGTTATTCTGATGATGCCCTCTATGATGTGACACAACTTCCCTCTATTACCTTCAACTCTAAATACAGATTAATAGGCTTAGTACTTGTGAAAACTTGGCAGTGCTAACTGTCACTGCAGCAACTTATTTACGAGGCTGGGCTACTTCTTTTAGCAGATTTGTTCATCTGTAAGCATGCACAGCCGAAACACTGCACTCACACTCTGTCTATCTTCAGAACCCACAGTAAATCAAATGACACAACCCGAGCACCATGAAGAATATATCAAGACATGCAGTAACGTTTAAAGTGTGTATTTATCGTGGCAAATAAACTTTACCGATCGTAAACAGCAACATTGAATAGTGATACAATTAACCATGTGGATGTGAAAGAAAATGTCAACAAGAACTCAGCTCAATGACACAACATGTGTTTCAATCACTTTGAACTTGGGTTGTGAAGTATTTAGCAGGAACCACGCTTAGTACAAAAAAAATGTCATTTCTCTGAATAACATTTGAAAGGTGCTGAATTCTGTTACGTAAAAAAACGAAACCTCTCTGGCTGTCTCAGAATACATTCGCACCTCTGCACCTCACTTATCACGATATACTCACATTAAATATGAGCGAGATTTCTGTGCTGTTCTCACGGGCATCCCTTCTTTGCTATCCTGCCAGCATGCAGCTGTATCGCAAATCCCGCAACCAGTCAATCCAGGTAAAAGGACACAACCTCCCACCTGCTACAACTCGTCTTCTCAGTCTGCTGCCTGGAAAATCTTGCCTCTTTGCACGGCACGACTATGGACAGTAACTTGCTCATCTGTCGGCTGAACTTCCCACACCCCTTCTGTCTCTTGAATTCATATGCTATCCCTGTCAATCTCACTAAAAACCTGCCTCTAACCTGACATGCATCATCACCCGATTTGGGTTCTCTGGAAGCATAACTTTGTGAATGTACTTGTAACAATCAATTCCTCTGGGTACAATGGCCTTTTTCCAGAGTGCATATTTTCCTTGCAGTTTCATAGTTGCATAGTTTATTGATATACATATAGCAAAACAAATGCTTTATATAACATAGTTTACACATCACATATTCAGTACTATACAACCTATTACAATATTAAAATCAATTAAAAACAACCACATTACATAACTAGTTACATATTTCATGAAGTATTGCTTGCAGTAGGACATATAGTCATTCAATACAATGTAAAATCAATACAATCTTTTTATAAAATGTCACCATAAAATATATTAGATTTATATCATTGCCACTCATAAATAATGACAATAATGTCTCAATTTCATTGGGCTCGATAGTGTTGGTATATGACTTCATATGTCTATATCGCAGTGCATGTAAGCTATCACATACAATCAGCAGATGATGCAATGTCTCAATAACACTATTACCACACAGACGACAGTATCGCCTAGGACGTGGGATCCCCAATAAGGTGCCTTTTATTTCTATTGCCTCGGATATGTTGAATTTCAATAGCAGGTATTGCCGCGCTATTTGTGGGCTTGGGTAAGCGTTAATGTACCTGGAAGCGTACATCGCGATATGCGCTCTTCGCAATAGATCCCACTATTAATTTTAGTAGAGAGATTGATCATCTGCTGTTCATAACTGGCTTCCTTCATTGCATTTTCTTTCATGAGTTTCGTGGTATACATACTCGTTTGGCCATGTGAAGAAGATGGTCTAATCCACTTACTGTGAAGCTTTTTCAGTTTACCCATTATGCCAAATGCAACACCACTCTCAAGACTCAGATATGCGGACACATAGACACTTGTAATTGTTTCGGTTTCAAGTCGTTTCAGCTTCTCAAAATTTAACACACAGTGGTTGACAAATACATGAGTCATTCCTACCAAGTCAAATTCTAAGTACAAGTATTCAACACTTACACACTGGGGTAAGAGAAACAATTTACAGAGCAAGCGAGCTTCAAATCGCTCAACCAATTTGATGAAATTGTGTCCCCATATAATGATGGCATATAGTAATATTGCCCTTATCTTTGCAATATTGATAGTCAATTCCATTGATATCAAGTAGCCACTATTTCTTCCAATGAAGATGCTCATGGCATTGGTGGAGACCTTTACACCGGGCCTGCAATGCGGAGCAGTGTGCATTCCATGTTAAACGGTCATCTACAATAATACCGAGGTATTTGTAGGATGTGACTTGTTCTAATACTTTTCCGTTAAGTGCCACACATATTTTTTCAGGCAACGTTTTTTTGTGAAGACCATCACCTTGCTCTTATCAATGTTAATCAGCTGTCCATTGTCAATGCAATAACTGCTTAATGCGTCTAGCATTAGCTGTAGACCTGCAGGTGTGTAGTCAAGCAAGACTAGATCATTGGCGTACTTCAACCATCGAATGATCACCTCAGATATCTTCACAGGGTTTGCTGCAGCAATACGGAAGGCCGTTTGTATATCTGCCAGGTACAGATTGAATAGTGCCGCAGCAACCATGCACCCCTGTTTCACACCACTAGATGTTATCATAGTGGCCGACAATCTATCGGCCGCATTCAGGCGGATACGCACTGTGGTGTCGGTGTGTAACAGCATCAACATCCTCAAGAGGCTTGGGGGAAGGCCCCAAGCAAACAGCTTCTTCCACAACCGATTTCTCTGCACAGTGTCGAACGCTGCAGAGAAATCAATGTATGTGCAATACACATCAAGTTTGCGCCTAATCCACGAATGTTCAACCGCAGTGGACAATAGCAGCAGCCCGTGCATAGTGCCTGAATTTGCACGAAAGCCAATTTGATTTGGAGGGAGTATTTGTTTCTCTGTAATCCACTCGTTCAGATTCTGTAATAAGACTCATGCAAACATTTTCGATGAAGAGTCGAGCATTGCAAGCATCTGAAAATTCCTAGGACAGTCCCAGGCCCCTTTTTTATGGACTGTCAGTATATGACTAGACTGCCACGACTGAGGTATTACAGTTTGTGCAATGAAATTACAGCCAGCAAACGTGTGCCTGCATGTTTTAACTCCATTTTAAAAAAACACCTCACTTTTGACATGTCATCTGAACCTGGTTTACACTGCTTTGTTGAAGATAAATGATCAATTCATGGGAAAGGGTCTTAATTGGTTAGTTTGGGTTAATATATACAAATTGCAAACTGGACAGATAACCTGTTGACCCTGAAGTGGATCATTTTAAAATGTGTTTACTACAAGAATGTGCATTTCTGTTTGTAATGTAGGCCAGCTATTTGATGTCTGTATTCTGTTTATTGCCTGCTCTGAATATAATGTCATGGCTCATGTACTGCTGCTTGTAAATAATATCCCTGCATCTAGAGTATCTCTCCTACAGTGCTGCCATCTTCTCACCTCACTGTTCCACTGGTGTATCTCCCTTTGAGATGAGCTGGGACAGGAATCCCAACAAACAGTTATGTACACCTTGGTTGCAGATGGCAAAATGGTTGGAGATAGATGTTGCAAGGAGATGATCAAGAAGAAGCAAAAGGAAAAGAAAAAGGCATATGATAAAAGGATGAGAGCAAGTGAAATAAGTGTAAAGGTAGGAGAGAGGGTGACTTTAGGATTTCCATCATCAATAATGCAGGAGCCATTGAAGTGGTCTCAACAGCAAAGGGTGTGTCAGGTGATGTATGGGGCAATTCATACAAAAGATGGTAGGGTTTGGAATTTTAACCCAGTGAGATTATGTGTGGGGGAAATAGGTAAGGATGTCTATGGGTCTGGGGACAGTTGTGATGCAATTAGAAGGTATTCCTGTGTAGGTAGGGAAGAGCTGTGTCTGCTGGAGTGCACAGCCTTGTTGTGTAAGAAAGTCTATAGAAATTGGAAGATTATGTTGTGTATGGATGAAAGGGAGATGTGTACTATCTTAATGTGAGATTCAGAAGTGTTCTAGAATGCCTGAGGCAAAGAGATAATAGAACAAAGTGACAGTTGGTAGGAGAGTGGAAGAGTGAAAGGGGTGATGTGATGCTTGCAGTGATTACTGGTGCATACCCTGCATATCAACAAATAAAACCAAGAAAACTCACTTGCTGGTGTCGAGAAATTACTACAACATGCTTGTTTACAGCTAACCAGCCATTGATACCAACATTAACGTCACATTATATAGAAGGCTGTGCCTGTTCACATTCACCTTGATGCCCAACTCATGAAGAGGACAGGCCTGCCTTTATTCCTAATCGTCTACAGCCACCATCACAGTCCCGGGCATGCACATTTGCACAGGTGCTGCTTTCTTCAGGTTCTGACTTCTCTACTGAGACATCTTCTAGTTCTTGCTCTGGTCACTGCCTACCTGGGAAGGGACAACATATTTTGGATGACCCTGAGGCAAAGAGCAAGTCCAGGTAGTCCTTGTCTCTCTTCTGTCTGCCCTGTCTGGTGCCAGGGACGTTATGAAACCCTCACAAGCCACTCCTCTGCACATCAGTACTCACATTACATCTTGGGTCATTCAGCCTGTCGTAGCTAGATCAGACCTTCACCCTGGTCACCCGGTGATATGGGACATGCTCTTTCCATTGGCCTACTTACAACTAAATACAAATCCAACCAATACAGATGATGATACATAGTGAGGGATAAACACCGAGCTTGATATAGACCAAATAATGGGTTCCTAAGTATGTTTGTCAAGGGAATAAAATCCCAGGATCATTGATGATCGTAGAATAGAACTTCTCAACCTGAAGAGAGACTCTAACGATAGTTGAGGCTATTAATTTTATAATGGATCCACTTTTGGTTTGAGCAGTAGGGTATGGAAAATGTGTATGAAGAAGATGTGTGTAGCTTTCAGGCAGATCTCTACTGAGTACCCTTTTAAAGGAGGCATGTGGGTTGAAAATGGCCTGAAACAGAATTACAAATATTATTCCATGGTCCATAAACTTGTACACATGGACTGATATAAGATTTCTCTCCGGTGAGATGTTAGAATCATGCAGGAACATTATCTTCCCCTGGGTCTGCTCAGATCATTAACCTGTTTCAGCAGAACCTAAAATCTCCCAACATCATTTCAGAAAGAGCCTAGTCAACATTTGAATGAGTCATGGAACAAGATGCCTTTGTCTGACAGTTTATACAAAATAAAGATTAAAGCGCTTCGGAGCTGGATAGGGCTCTGCCCTCAAGTTAACAGTGAAGGAGGTACTTAAAATAGCTTAATGTGGCAAATTAAACACTCCTCCATAGAATAACACTGGCAGGGTAATCAGGATTGATCAACAAAAACAGCTAGGAACGCATCCCAACAAGAAGGTCTCACAAAAATTGCTGAAATGCAGGAAAACCCTGTAGTAAACAAAGGAAGGCCATGCTCAAAATGTTCTTCATATCGACCAATTTTCTGTTAATGTTGACTCTAAAATCTTCCTAAAGGGTTTGATCTTTAGGTTGGGAGATGTGCCGTCTCATCATAGTTTATAACTAGGACCATCAAATGTTGAGTATTCCAATACAGCAGTGACTTTGTTGGATGTTTCCAAATGAAGGGTATATTCCCATAAATTAAACCCAGTCTGAATGGGGATCACATCATATATAAGTTGGTGAGCAGGTGCAAGTGGATATTGGACACATGGCCTAAGCCCCACGCACCTGTCAATCACTGCTAATCTGTTGGGGGCTTCTTATTTGGCTGCTCTTTTTCCCTACTTAAGCAGTCCTCCAGCTTCTTTTCCTTTGCAGTTGATAATCAGGTGCAAGTGTATCCAGGTCATGTGGCCTAAGCCCCACCCACCTTCTTAGCGTTGCTTCTTCCTTTCTACTCATAACTCATAGAACAAGGGCATCTCTCGCCCTGGTGTCCGAAATTTAGGGCAGATGAAGAAATGGGAATACCTGTTTGGATGTGTTCAGACAAGTAAGATCCAGGTCAGAACCCCTGCCAGCCTCTTAACATCAGGTAAGCTTCATTGATGTTTTGTTTCTCCTCTCTGTGCCAACAGCCCATTCCTACCATCACCACTCATCACCAACCATTCTGCACACCGGCAAAATCATGGATACCACATCAAAGCAACCTCACCCATATCACCATACACCCCATCACTACTCCATCATCCACCATTACATGAAATTAATGCTTGTCAGTTCAGCAATCAAACATACAGCTAACATTGCCAACCTCATCACCACTTATATAATCACACAATAATCAGGGTGAAAGAGAAACACACACTTTCACAGTTATACCCCTATGTGCAAGAAGACATTGTTCTCAGATTGTATGAGGGTCAAAAAAGGTTTTGACCCTAAGCTTTTTAATACACATTTGTTTGTCATGATACAACAATCGGCAACAATATTCACTTGGAGTTTTGTACAACATATACATAGGTACAGTCCAGTCAAATTGACTGGAATTGGTGAACATTGAACATGTTTATTCCTTTCTATAATATACAGATTTTAATTTACAGATAACAAGTGAGCACAACATAAATTTACAGTGTACAAATAACAGTATTTGTAATGGACACTGGTACAAAGAGAGGGTTGTCGACACTACTGTGTTTCAGCCAAAAAAGATAAGCTGTTTAATGAAGCTTGCATGTGGAGGGCCTTCATCAGGACGGTGAAACTGGTTGTGGAGAGGAGTGTCCTGTTGGTCTCTGTCAAGAAAATGACAAGAGGTACGTGGTTCAGAAGGTGTGTGGTCTCGGGGTAGAGTTAATTAGTTACAAGAAAGCTATTACTGCTATACATTAGGAAAATGCAGCAATGGTGTCAAGAGAACACATCACTGGGCTTACTGTGTGCAACGTTTTGCTATGGTAGAGGGCTTGTAAGCTGGTCCCCTTTTTCCGAATGTAGGAGATTCAAACCACATGTTGCTATGTGGATTCTGAAATGTCCGAGTGCCTTTCAAAAAAGACAAAAGGGAATGACCAAGAAGGGAATGTGAGTAAAAATCTTGGACCCTTCTGGTGGACTTGTCATAAGCATCGAAAAATAAGGCGGATAGCGTTTCCAAAATCTTACCGGATTGATGATTTGCTCTGTGCATGCGGTCTATAGCTAATAAATGAGCCGGTAGATCCAATCACGTATCGGGGTATGATTCCGGTCACAATGTGGATGAAAAGGGCAGCAATAATAAATAGAGCGCGTCTGCTAGTGGGGGGGTCACAATCATGTGAGTCCACGGGGTGAAACCACACTATAACGGTATGTAACTCTCTAGTGTGCAGGGACTTCATGCGGGTGCATCGTGCAGCTGACCTAAAACGCAAGAACTGACCAGGGTGGTGATTGCTGTGAGTGTAATTATGTGATACAACTCGTTGTGAATAGAGTTGAAAAAAATTATGTTATCGAGAGTGTGCACTAAATACAGTTAGCCATGCAGCTCATCCAAGCAGCAGCAGGATCATGCTCACTTGGAGGTGAAATGCTAGATATTGTACAGTTTCTTCATACAAGTGCTTAAGAATTTGCAATGTGCGGCTAGCGAAATCATGCTGCTCATTCTAACTGTGTGCTAAGCCCCGTGTTAGAAACATACGAGTATGAAGACTGAGTTTGTGAGTGTGCACTTGTTGTGGTTAGCAGTGCTGTTTCGCTTACCGTATGGGGCTAGTGCTCCCTGTGTGCGTGCGTGCTGAGAGGCTGCTTCTCAGTCCGATGCAAGGAAATGAATGCCAGCGCGGACTCGTGTTACCTAGGCAACCTACGTCTGGTGGCCATTTTAGATAAGCTAACTTCTGGCAACAAATGGATGTCATGGAAGCGGCCAATGATTGAAGGCAGCGTGGCCATGCATGGTACTACAGTCACTGCGGCCGGAGCTGCGCACTGGATCCTATCAAACAAAATGATTTTAAAGAATGATTTTAGACAAAGTGTCGGTATGATTAATGGGCACTGTCAATCATCTAATTACCAACATAATCCTAGTGGAACAACATAGATGAGTGTTTATGCAAGATCATGGTTAACGTGCCACCTCAGTTGCCATGCAGACAAAATCACTGAAAAGCATGGATACGTGTTTGTACATGATCATGGTTAAAAAGCCACGTCTGCTAGCGTTTGGACAAAATCAATATATACACAGTCTACCCACACAAACATCATTTTCATTAAGATTGATTTTGAGAGAGCTGCTTCAGACCAAGGTGGACTTGCAATGGGGTACAACCATACATACATGCAAAGTTTAATGTGACTAAAGCATGTGGCACAACCATCCATGGATGTATACATTAATACAAGGTTAATTGGTGCACCTACATTTTCTCAACTGACTGTGGGCTAGCCACTTAAGCCATATATCAAAATGTAGCCCCAGTGTTGTGTACAGAGTTGTGTACAGTAGAAGGGGTAACCAAAACAATGGTATGGTGTACACATAAATGATTGTGGTGCTCCCCATAGGGTTCCTTCCAGTCTAGTCCCTGGAAAGATACTTAATCACTCCATATTAAAATGGATATAGCCAAATGGAGTCTGATGAAAAAGTTTAGCGAATCAGGGGTGCCAAACATGCTTCCATTCCACAGTAATGTTTAGGCAATTTTTCACTGTGCTTTGTCTGTGCACCCAACGTTGTTCCAGTGGTGTCAAGGCTTTGTAAATGTCTCACTCTCTTCTTTGCGGGATAAACTGCTGGATTATTGACCATCTGATGTCTTCGTTGGAATGTCCCATCTTGTTGTAATGCTCTACTAGGGGCTTACCTTGTACTTTGTTTTTGATACACGACCTGTGCTCAGAGATTCTCTGCTTGATGGGTCTGATAGTTTTTCCGACATACACGAGGTTGCACGGACACTTAATGACGTAAAGAACAAATGTACTGTTGCAAAATGTATGGGTCCCGAGTTCCCAATGGAAATTTTTATGAATGAATGTTTTGGTGGAGTCTGTAAATGGACAGGCAACACAGTGTCCACATCTATAATGGCCAGTCACCGGAGGTAAGTTCCTAGGGTGTTTGATTCCTTTTTAGGTTCAGTATAGGTGTGGACCAAGGTGTCTCTTAAGTTTTTGTTCTTTCTGAAGGTAAAGATTTTTTTTTTTGTCTAAAGTGCCCTTCTTCTTTAGCAGGTGCCAGTTTTTGTTGCTCGCATTCTTGGTTATATTACTGAGTGGACAGTATGTTGTGACACAAACAATACGATCCATGGCTGCTTTTGTCTTCTGGGTCAGACACACCTCTCGGTCTGTGTTGGCTGCCCTTTTCCATGCATTCCTGATCGACTTCTTGGGGTATCCCCTGCTTAGAAGCCTGGATTGTAGGTCATTGGCATGTTGCTCATATTTCTGTTTTTCAGAGCAATTCCTCCTAATCCTCAGGAATCGCCCATAGGACACATTGTATTTCAATCCGTGGGGATGATAGCTAGTGAAGTGTAACAAGCTGTTTCTATCAGTAGATTTACGATAGAGCTCGGTTTTGACGATGTCTCATGACCTATAGATGTGAAGGTCTAAGAAGTCCACTGAATGGTAGTCCCACTGGATAGTGAAGTGGACGTGTCCATACCGTTTGTTGACTCATTGATGAAAAATTATGAGATCTTCTTTTGTCCATGTCCATATCAGTAGGACATCGTCTATGTATTGATACAAAGAGCCATGTTGCCCTTATGTGGGTTGGTACTTGAGGTGACATGGTCAGCTTGATATTGCGACATGTATAGGTTGGCAATGTCGGGGGCGAAAGTCACCCCCATGCTGACTCCCTTCATCTGTTTATAAAGTTGTTCTTGGAAGAGGAAGATATTTTCGGACATTGCCAACCTTACACATTCCAGAACAAAGTTGGTGGCAGTGGTTGTGGTGTCTGTTCTCTTGTCTACACAAATCCTCAAGGCTTCCAAGCCTTCTTGTTGGGGGATTGAGGTGTGCAAGGCTTCAACATCCAGGTGGCTAGGATGCAGTTGTGTGATAATTGCACTTTCTCTAGGATCTGTATTATGTCAGTTGTGTCTTTTATCTAGGAGTCCATTAGTCCCACAAATGGTTTCAGAAAAAAGTCAGTGTAAAGACAGAGTGGTTACAGCAGTGAATCACACACTGAGACAATTGGTCTTCCCGGTGGTTTGGTTGTGTTCTTGTGTATCTTAGGTAGGGTGTAAAATGCGGGTATCCTTGGATGTATTTTATTAAAAAATAAGCGTTCACCTACGCAAAGCCACACCTGGTCCTCTGCATGTATGGGCAAACCACTGAGTTCTTCATGTAGTATTTTTGTGGGGTCTTGGTCGAGTTTCTGATAGGCTTCTGTGTCCGAGAGTAACCAGAGGCATTCCCTGTCATAGTTTAGTGTGTCCATAATGGCAATGCTGCCCTCCTTGTCTGCTGGTTTTATCGTGATGGATTTCCATGCTGTCAACGCTGTGCTTCCCAGTGAGGAATTATACCAGTCACTGGGGCACGAACTGCAGTAGTGACTTGCCACTCTGTGGGGCAAATATGCAAACTACTCTCCACTTTATGTTAATATGCGAAGACCTAAAAGACCTCATGGTCAGACATTTGAAGCCTCTGTTTCAGCTTCTCAGCATCTCGTTAACTGGTGATGCCATGCAGCTTTGCAGATCTTCGGACAACTTGAATGTTGTCCACTTTGTAGCGAAGTATATTCATAGGGCTTGGTTGAGAAGGGCCAAAGCAATGTTGAGAGAGGGGTGAAACCTGTTCTTGAGGGCTATGCTGAATGCGCCTGCATTTAGTTGTTGTGGGGCTCCCCTAGTTCATCAGGCACATCACCACATTGTGGTAGGGCACTGTGTGTTATGGGTGAAGCCCCTCATCATTCCTGTTTGAAATATGAAATATGAACTTTTTTAGATGTGTAACATCATGTTTGTTCAATTGCCAAGTGCTTATGTCTGTTCCCTGTGATCTGTTTATGCTCGTTCTACCAACCCCCCCCAATGGAAATTTAGGACTATGACATGTGTAGCGAATGCCCATATATTGTATCAAAAATCTTATAGGAATTCATGTTTTATTTTGCTGCGCGGTCTGTATTTTCATTAACGGTAATGTGATATTGTTGTATTATTGCTTTACATTTCTAAATTATAACTGTTTTATGCTTTCATGGCAATTGCCGAATAAAGCTATGGGACAACAATAACAACAATAATAATTGAAATAATAATTATAATAATAATGCTATCAATAATAATGTGTTTGGTATATAGTGCTTTAATCGGAAGTGCTTCACATGGGCATATTTACATACATTAGTATTAATTATATTAATGACATAGCACATGGTGTGTTTTATTAAAATATGTATATTTGATGGGCATTCCTTTATTTTTAACTGTTATACTTCACTGTTCGGGGTGCTACTGAACCTCATTTGCACCCTTCTTGAGAGTATAGCCTTCCCTCAGCCCGCATTTGCACAAAACGTAAAGGAGATATCTCTCGTAACAGTGCCTGTTGTACCTTTATGATTGTGTTGGCTCTTAGATTGTAGAAGTGTAAGGGCTGAGTGGTAACTTTGGCCTTTACACAACCTTGTACGTCTGCAGGGCAGAAGTCAAATAGTCACACACTGAATAGCAGAGTAAACGGGTTCTTTCATCAATATGAGGACGCCTCATCCAGATGTGATGCTTTATCAGTCGCAAGGGACACAACTGCAAAGAGAGGCCAATGAGTGTACTTCTGTGCTATTGTTGTAAGGAAGAAAGAGCAGCAATGTTCAGCGAGCCACAAGATCAAATAGGAATGTAAATCTGGAGCTCAATTTTCACCTAGAGTTGTGTGCTACCATGACAACAACAGCATTACCTGGGTCATCGAGATGCTCTGCTAGAGGGGTCCAATATGGAATTGTATGACAATTTCAAAAACTAGACTGAAATCCACATTAGTTGGAACCTTGTGCCAGATCAAACAGCCACCATGATGATAGGCATGATTAATCAGCTGAGTCTAAGGACAACACATAAAGCAGCCCTATTAATTCCTGTCCATTCATTAGAGTAGACAACTCCATCCACTCATTGAGACGGTGGTGGCAGACAATTTCAAGAATCTTAAGAGATGACACCATACACATTATGAATAGAAAAAAAACAGTGTGCTAGAAATTGACATGGCAGGCAAAATATGGGGGCATTTTTGTTGGCAAACAAAAGTGACCAAGAAAATGTTGTCACTGGGAAGCAATTAAACCTATGATACATTGTCCCTCTGGTCAATAGGGTGCCGTGGGACAAAGTACATAGATAACACAGTTACAAGGAGAAAGGGATGTTTGATCTTGAGGTGAGGATGCCTCGGTGATATGTGAGGCACATGACTGTGCCAGGCTTAGAAGTGTAAGAATTAAAGGGTTCTCGAGCGGGTGCTACAGATGCTACCAAATCCTTGTTACAAGCAGGGGACCTGAGCAAGACCAAAATATCCCAAAGACCGACAGCCAGCACCTTAAAGAAGAAGAAGGAGCTGGGAACTCCAATGTAGTGGAAGTGATTCTCAAATTTGCAGTCCAGTTCCATCCAGGTCCAGAGAACAATGGTTCCCAGGTTCCCTATATGAAAGCATGACACATGATCCCCATTCCTCTAGAGGGTGGCTGGAAGGAGGAGCAAAGCCCTATTAAATTGGAGCCAGGGCAGAACTGGAGGCAGGAGCCTGCAGTAGAGACCTACTCGTCTGGGGTAAGAAGGAGACATGAGGCTACATGAAGAGCCTAGGAGATTGGGTAAAGGCAGGCACTGAAAGTGGAGTATCAAGAGACCCAGTAAGATTAGAGAAGGAGAACCCAGGAAGCTAGGGAAAGGAAGTTCCAAGAAAGTGACAGAGACAGGGGTTACGTGGATAGCAGTTGGGGTTATATGGAAAGTGCCTAAAGGGGCGTGGCGTGGGCACAAAGGGGTGACAAGGGTGAAAGAGTAAGGAGAGGATTGGGGAACCATAACTGTAATAATGGAAGTGCCCAAAGGGGTAAAGAAGGGCCCCTAATAGGTGAAGACATTGGGAGAGTTGAAAGAGACTTGCAGTAGTTTAAGTATAGTGTGAGAGATTGGCCCAAATGTGTGAAGACCTTTGGACAGTTGGAAGATATTTGGACTATCTTACATAGTTAAGTGATGGGCCCAAAAGGGTGAAGAAGGTGTGAAGAATAACCCGCTATTGAAATAAACTATTGATGATGAATGGATAAGGAAAGAACACGAGATATAGGAAAGTGAAGGTAGGGGTGTAGGGAAAATTGAGGAATGTGAATGAGAGGAGAAACCTCAGGTTGGTGGAAATGAAGGTGACATAAAAAAGCAAAGGGGGAATGTTGTAATGTTGTGTACCTCTAGGAGGGGAAGGAGGAGGAAGTGGGAAAACTGAGAAGGCAACAGGGAGGTCTGTCAAAGCACTAGTAGAGGGGGACTTTGAGCAAAGCACATGGTGGAAAAGTGTTTAGACAAAGTTGTGAAACCTAAGACACAAAACGAAAAAGAAACATCAAAATACAAATGAAAAAGAAAATTGCATATAAAAATAAATTCATTCAATTTACAGAATAAGATCAATTTCATTCAAGAAACACACCAAAGCAACAATTAAAGAAATATTATCAGCCCACATTAATCCCGACCATAGCAATTCCTTAGCATAATTAAATATGAATATATTCCGTTCTTTGGAAAAGGAAACAGAACAAATTGCAGTCAAAGCAGAGCATTCCATGATCCAGTGTCTTAAAGTTTCAATTGACGACACAGAGTTGCAAAAGCAAAAGGTTAACTGAATCCCTTCCACAGGAATAGACAACCAATATTTGGTCCTTTCCTTGGTATGGAATTGATTTAGTTTAAATCTCAAGTAAATGTTACAAATCTCTTTACATGGAAAACACCTCAAGTGCGCAGTTAGATGACCTCTCTTATGTGGGAACCTAACGTATTAGAGGTAAGAAGCATAAGCAGACATAGCTTCAAGAGTCAACCTTCAGTCACCTCTGAAGGGTTTCCCTTTAGTGGCATCAGGGTTGCCTATTAATTCAGACTCCGATGAACCTATTCATCCTAACAGGCCGTGCATGGTATCAGTATAAAGGCTAACTGATTTTACTGAACGCTCTTCCCAAATCTTTGTAGAGAGAGTTGGACGGGAAAGGAAGTATCCTAGAGTAGTACAATAATTGACGCTTTAAGCCAAGCGTGAAGTTATGTTAGATTGAGTTAATGACGTATGCCGGCGTTTGGAATGGAAGTAGAAAGCCTCAATGTGTTCTTCCATATGAGGCCCTGTAAAGAGTCAATAAATGGGCCCAAATGTATAGGCACCATGTCTAACCGTAATACCTAATAGTATGGGGAGGATAGAAAATCCTGCAAAGAAAATCTGCAAAGTTTTCCAAAAATATGCTTCATGTGTGCTAGAAATGGTATAAGCTTGTCTTTTAAGACTGCCTTCCACATAATTAGGACATATTCGTTAGATTGTAACCTAATTAACGTAAAGATGCCGCCAATTCAACCCTTTCCGCCCCAAATACCAACAAATAGTTTTAGTTTTCTTTTGTTTGGAAAAAATAACCACCTTCAATTCACTGCTGTTGGCAACCAAGTTGTTACGTACGGCGTACGAGTGAAATATGGAACTCCCTACCAACTCAACTCACCTAAGATGCATTGACTCACACACAGCGTTCAGGAAAGCTATTAAAACATCTTTGTATAAACCGACCTCCAGCGCGTCTCCACCCTGCCTTCTTCTGTAACCCATCACCCATGTAATGTAACATGTTGCCGTTTTTTAAGTTATGAATCACGCTATTTTTCCATTTACCTGCCTTCTGTTTCATTATATGTAGGTCATGTGTGGGCTGTAGTGCACTTTACAAATTCAAAAAAATAAAATAGATGTTTCAGTTTTTGTTGGAGGCTACGGGCAGTCCTAGCAAACAGTATGATGATCATCAGCAAAGACCACCCAATGCATCTACACATGGCCCAGCTTTACTAGTATCACATTGTAGATGTGCTATAGATCATCTATGTCACTTTGGTAGATGTTAAAAAGGGTTGGAGCCAAAATAGAGCCCTGTCTGAGACACAAGCTGACCAGAATGGGTCTGGTGACCGCACCTTCCCTAGTTAAGCAAATTCTCAGCATAGTATTTCAATACAAATGAGCGGTCAACTGCACTAGTTTCAGAGGGACATTGTACCTAATCAATTTCTCCCATAAATGTTCACAAAAGATGTGGTCAAATGCTGAAGACATGGCCAGTGATGCAATGTAGATGTTACCAGCATCATTACCCACTGGGTCTATAATTGCCTGGATCGGACGGGTCTCCCTTCTTGTGAATAGTGATGATAATAGATTGAGACAATGACTCAGGAACATTGTGCGTAACGAATATATGATGAAAATGTGGTTTGAGGAAATAAGCCCAAGATACAGGATCTTTTTTCAGTATGAAAGGAGGGAGGCCATCTGGGCCATGGGGCCCTGAAAGGTTTAAGATTATTAATGGCTGACCCATACTACATCTTCAATTGCCTTGGGGCATCCACCTGTGACAGCCATACTTCCAAGCAGATCAGGAAGATTAATACATTTTTCCTGGACAGAAACATTTCCAGAAAAAAGCTGACCCAGGTGTGTTCATGGATGGAATCTCCTGTGGAAGAAGTAGTTGTGCCCAATTTCCTGTTGATACATACCCAAAATGGTCTAGTATTGGAATGTAATAAAGTCCTCAGCATAGACTGGTTGTCTCTAAGATGTAAATCAAATTTTAAGGATTTGAATAAATTCCTGTGCCGTTGACAGGCAAATTTCTTACACTTTGTGTATTCTTCCACAGTAAGATCCTTGGCACTCAAAGACTATATATCCACCCATTTGTGAGCGTTAGAGGATTTTATCTATGGCTAAAAGTGATGGAGATAAGTTGTTTTATTGGTTTCAATACAGATTTACTGGGATACCTCAGATATACTATTTATAATGCATACATCTAAGGCTTTAGCAGCCATACAAACGATAACCCCATATAACACAGCATCTCATTGTGTTCCAACGGCTCAACCCTAAATAGAAACTTGGAGAATTTGTTGTAAATATTCCCATCCCAACGGCACATTTGGCCATTCCGTTCTGGCACGACTGGTACCAACAAAGGCTGTACCTCATGCTTAAGGGTAGACATTTTCAGAGTAAACTTAATCTCCTACCCGTGGGTCAACAAAGAACAGACTACTATTCTTTGAGGCAAGAGTTGAGCTGAAAAAACAATATTCAATTCAACATTTTGAGGCCCGCAATGCCAGCTAAATATCAAAGCTATCGGAGATCTAGTAGTGTTCAATAGATGTAAATCCCACTTGTATATGAAAGCCTCCCAAATTAAGCCCTATGTAAGATTTTGATTACACACTCAGGGGTACAAGAAAGTTGGTTATAGCCTTTGCCCTCGGCACAGTAGGCGTTAAAGTCTCCCCCCATAATAAGTGTTGGGGAATTACCTTCTATCAGCCATGTTTCAAAAAGTATGCTTGGTCGGATGCTAGTAGCTGTTGACTAATATGAATTCCCCTGCCAAGTCCGGCAGCTAGAATACCCTCAGAGGCAAACCACAACGTATAAATCATTTTCAAATTGATATCAATTGCAATCACCAGGCCCCCGCTCGGTCGTCATTTGGCCGAGGAGTTTGCTGGTAAGCAAAAAAGTTGAGAATCCCTGCAAAGACAGATTCTCCATGTACATAGTTTCCCGGGTGTACATAATGTTGGAATT